>NW_006441063.1:2771775-2785168 GCF_000325575.1 Pteropus alecto | reverse complement strand
TTGCTAATAGTTTAAATCAAGATTGAAATAACATTTGAGTCCTGCCAATAGGAACCAAGGAAGTAATTTCTATCAACACTGTATAGCCCAAAATAAACATTTATGACAAATATTGCTGACTGAACTGCATGCCACAGACAAATACTTTATACTTCTGGCCAAGGTAATTACCTACTTTGCACAAAACGAAATTACAGAAGACACTCTATATCTTAAAGTTGGAAGACATGTTTCCTTGTTTAATATTTTTCCGGGAACAAAATGATAATTTGAACAAAGTTAAAGGTGCTTATAATAGTGTACACATGAATTTACTTCCTAATTTCTACTATTTGTGAAATCATTTAGGAAAAAAGGAAATTGACCATGTGCCTTACTTGGATTTTGGACAGCCTAAAACCAATGCTGATCTAAAGTCCAATCTTTGCAGCCAAACTGGCAAGGATAATCTTTGCAGAGTAGAGTGGTAAACAGTATATATTTATATGGATAAATAATATAGCCCTGTGGCCACATTCGTGTTGCAGATGACTGCATAGAAGACTCTTAGAACTCCACTGACATGAATTCTTCTATTTTTAGGGTTCAAGAAGTGTAGACTTTACATAAAGAATAGTAGATATCAGGCATCCAGATATTTTGAATCATCTGCAATAGATGAATAACAGAATAGAATAACATAGGCAGACATCTATTCATAAATGTGCTTTGCAAATGAACTTTTAGAAATAGTATTCAGGGGGTTTATAGAAAAACACTCTTTTAATAAAATCATCTCCAAGAATATCATCTATCCAAGAACAAGGCTTGTAGTTCCCGTCATTGGATTTCTTAAAGTGAAGTTGACAGGAGCAGAGAGCAAGAACAGTAGTTCTGGACCTAAGGGCCTGAAGTTCTTTCATGACAGATGACAAAAATACCCTGCTTCCTTATTCCCTAAGAGGAAAACTGGCCATGAACTTGGAACTTTAGCAAGACACTTAGCAAGATCTCTCATAATCTGTGGTCAAGAAGAAAAATATAGGCTAGATGATTATATAGTTAATATGATTCATAGCTAGCTGAAACAACATATGCACAAAGGTGCTAATTAATGTACTGATATCAAGCTGAAGGAGCTCTCCAAATGTTCTACAGCACTTTGCCCTTTGCCCAGTGCTGCCTTTTATCTATTATCAATAATTTGGATGAATATATAAAATAGTTATCAAATGTATGGGTAAGATCCAAATACATTAGAGCACAGAAATAGAATCTAAACAGTCTGGAGTAATGTGCCAAAATTAATAAGGTAAAGTTTAAGTAGGATAAGTATAAAGCTCTGTACTTTGATCCAAAAAGTTCTGCCTTGCTAAAGAATGGGATACCTAAAATTTTGTGAACCAACAGCATATGGATGTAGCTGTTAAAAAAAGTCCGTTAAATCTTAGGCAGCATTGTAAGAATAGATATTTGTTGGATAGTAGAAGGAACATTGGTTCTAGCATCAGAAAACTCGGTCAAATTCCAATTCTGCTACTTTAGCCATGTAAAGTCTTTAATCCTTACTTTCTTCTCAAGGTTGTTGTAAAGTTAAAATGCTTTAATATGTCTACATTCCAAGCATTTGTGTGTAATGACTATGACTTAGAAAAGTTACCATTTACAATAAAATAGATGACTGCCACTCCATTTTGTCCTAGAAAAGATGGTACTGGGAATGAATTTCAGGTGCCGCACTTACAGGCAAACTGGAGCTACTTACAAAGACAGTGACCAGGATGGGTGAGCAACTCAAAAGAGAACATGAACTGCTGCAAGGACTGAGGATAACTGGCTTAAACAATAGTGGATTCAAGAGACACAATATCTACCTCCTGGAGGGCTCCAAGGAGGGAGAACTATTGATGGAGGATGGAAATTACAAGAATGTGGGCCAGGGTGACCACTTGGTGGGGATGTTGTGAGTGATTTCAGCACAACTGGGTGGTTGGATTACATGGCCTTCATCAAGTCAGTCTGATGTTATATTCCTAGGACGCGTTCAATGAAGTGCTTTCTAACAAGTTCTGCCTCAAAGTAATTCAAAATCATCTTGGGTTGGACTGATTTCTAGCCCTGCAATTATAACACCTTCCCTCCAGCTCTAAGACGAATCTTATTTCTTCACTCTGCCTTCTTTGACCAGTTTATTCTTGCTCTCTACTTTGTGAATTTTTGGTCATTTAAAATGCCATCTTTTTCTGAACTATCCAAAGGACACAATAGAAAGGGTAATTTGTGTACACTTTTGGGGAGATAGGCCAGCAAAGGATGACTTCCTGGTTGCTGAAATAAGAAGGTAAAGTGGGAATTAAGAACAGGAACTTAAGAGCTCCAGAGCTGGAGTTGTGGTCCAAGAAGTAGGGAGGGCGCCAACCCTAGTGAAGGCTTTTATTGAGAATTTTGCGTATTGAGGAGGAAGCAGAGACCAAAGGTCCTCAGCCTTGAGCCTGCTGGCCTACTACAAGAACTCAAAAGTTGTTTGCTCAACGCAAGACTTCCTCTGTTTTCCAGAGGCAAAAGGAGGTCTGGACAAGTTGCTCGGCATCTATCTCCAGCCTGTTCCAGATCTCAACTGGAAAAGTGCCTGGGGCAACCAGAGAGGCTACCCACCTCGGCTGGGCCAGGGCTCTCCCGCTTCCCTCCTAAGTAACCCCAGGGAATTTCTCTCTTTTTTTCCAGCCGCTTGTACGGGGAAAATTGGCAGCGCGCCGGTTGCCAGGGACGCGACTGCCAGTTCCGTGACTGAAGTGAAAGAGGACGCCTGGGGGAGGGACACCAGGCTCTTGACTCGCTAGGGCGTGAAAGCTTATTTGTATAACTTTGTCTGATAGCATCTGATTGGCTGAAGCCAGAGGGGCGGTGGTGGGGTGATTCTGAGGGCCCCGCAGTCGTGGCCCGGGGACCTTTCCATTCTGGAGCAATCCCAGTGTCCGTGAGCTGTTGCACCGCCTCAGGGGAGCTGAGGAGGCCCAGTGTGGGAAGTTTTGTAGGCAGGTGCATGAACCTTCTTTCTCTTATAGTGTTTAAGAAATGTGAAAGAACAAGGGCCAGAGTAAAGAAACTGGGGGACAGAGAGTGACCTCGAGACAGTGAAGAAGGAAAGAAACAGATTAGAAGGGGGTGGAGGCCATAAAGAAGGTGTTAGGGGCTCTCTCCCAAGCTGCCCTCCCCCCCGCCTTTTTTTTTTTGCTGGGATCCCTTTGCTAGCTCATTTCTATTTCCGTTTTCGGAGAGTTATTATTACACTCAACTGGAACTGAGAAGAAAAGAGGCAGAATTCTGGCGTTTCACTACTAAAATCTGAATACCAAGTTTTAATCCAGAGGCATAGGTACCTAAAATATCAAGAAGGGCTGTCACTGGGGACAAAATGCGTTTTAACTAACAAGAGGTTCAGCTACTGAAAACTTGATATGTATTTTTTCTCAAGGTTTTTTTCTTGGAATGCTTTGTATCTCAGTGGACATAAGAATTTAAAAATCAACCCAGATTTTTTTGTACTCTCTTGCTGTCCAAGCATGGCATGGGGGGTGGGGGAGGGTCTGTGACTCATTATATTTCCGTATTTTTAAGACTCCTATCAATGCCTCTAGGCTATGATGAGGTCCTATACTAAGTACAAATAATCTTTGTAAAGTACTTTACAATTCACATAATTTTAAACTCCATTACATTCAACCAAAATTTGGCACTACCCATGGGAGAAGCTTCATTTTATTGATAAGGAAATGAAAGCTGTAAGTTTGTTTCTGTGTGTGCAAAGAGGGAGGGTGAGATTATTTTAATACTTTGATTTATATAATGCTTTTTGCTCTACATTTTTCTTTTCATTGATCCTCCCAAGGACCCGGATAAGTAGGTTGAGCAGGTAACATCCTAATTTTATAGATAAGAAAATATGGACTATAATTTGGAGCTAATAAGGTCTGAGGGGGTGGGTTCCCCAGACTGGGCTGTCTTCGGGGGTCACTGACTTGTGTCCTGTTGTCAACAAGTGAATCCTTATTATACCAAGTCAGATTTTCATTCAAAAGACAATTAGGAAGATGGTTTGTCATGTGAAAAAAAACCCCTTAACTATAGATTATAAGGTGAAAGAAAAAGGGAACGGAATCCCTTTATTATGTGCTCTCTTCTTTTTGGCAGTTTTTGTCCTGCAAGAAAACTGTAGTAAAAACACTCCTGGAAGGTTTTAGAGAAAAACTTTAAAATTAGAAACTTGATGTTGAATTATCTGTAGGACTGTTGGAAGACTGGTAGATGAAGGACATAGCAAGGGAAATGAGATGGTAAAACAAAAACAAAAATGAAAATGGGCTGTGGTTTGGAGTCCCAAAGTGAAATTTAAGGTGCAAAGCCCTTAACAGTTAAATTTAGTACATAGCTTAGGCCCAATTAAATGATATTGCTTTTTAAGAGCTATCTTTGGAAAGGAACATTTTAAATTCACCCTCCAATATTATTGGACACCTTCCCGGACCCTCCTGTTAAATGATTTAAGACCTAACACCAGTCCTAACTACTGTCACCCTCTCCAGCATCTCTGAGTAGCCAGACTTGGACAAAAGTCAGGAATTTTGGCTACTTCTTCCCATGCCACATTTGATCTCTTGGGAAAAAAATGTGCAGATCCAATGGTGGGTCACTTTTCATCCCTGGCAGCAGCTGTTACAGGAAAGATTGGGAGACCTCAACCGGAGGAAAGCAAACGCCTCACAGGCTCCCCTCCCCCAGCAGCCGGCCAAAGCCAGAGCCACAGCAGGAGCACTATGTGTCCACGTGCACCTAGCATGCTCTACCACCCTTCTTACATAAGAGCCCCAGGACAGAGTTGCGGCTGCTACGGGTCCTCTTCCCCGACGGCTAATAATAAACCAAGACAGTAATTTCTGGTCTGCAGCCACTATTGATGCGGGGTTGGGGGGCTCACTTTGCAACTGGGGCGTGTGCGTTTCGGTCATCTCACATTGAGATCGCATTCAAGGTCCTCCCAACCCCGCCACACCAGCCTGTCCTTTTGCGAGTCCGGACGCTAGCGCCTTCTTCACTCTCGCAGTGCCGTGCCCTCCCCCGCTGGCCTGATCTACTCTCGCGCTGGTGGGGTGCGGCTGTTGTAGCCCTGCCTGGCCACTGCGCCCTCCCTCCGCCTGGGTATCAGGCGAGAGGCGGAGCTTGCCAGGCGCGCTCCGCCCCCACCATAGAAAGGTCCCGGAGAGTGTTACTCGCGGTCATCCCGGCTCAGGATTTTTATCTGCACTGACGGGGAGGCGGGAGGAGGAGACACCGGGGGTGGCTCTGATCGCCGGCGACACCTTTCTGGGCTCTATAAATTGAGCACCTGGGATGGGTAGGGGGCCGACGCCACCACAGCCGCCCACAGTTGCAGCCGGTCACTGACTACAGCAGCGCCCGCAGGCAGCAGCCTCCAAAAGCGAGAACTCTGAGCTACTCAGCAGAAGAGGATCTCGAGGAGCAGGAGGAGGTGGGTGCCCCTGTCCCATCTCTGCCCCCGTCAGCATAGGCGCTTGGACTCAGGCTTTTTGGAGGACGACGGGGGTGGGGAGCACCCCTTCGTTCTTGCCGCGGCCCTCGGCGGGCAAAGAGGTGGGACAGCCCGGCTTCCGGAAGCCACCTGAGCGCCGTCCCAAGAGAGCAGTAATCGGAAAGGGAGGTGCGCGCGGGCGGGGGCGCCAGGCATCCTAGCCGAGTGAATAATCTTCTCTTTCGTCCCAGTCTCTCAGCCAAGCCAGGGCTCGACCCACAGACCACGAGCCGCCATTGCGAGCTTTAGGACGCCAAAGCCCTGAGAAGCCGCGCATCCCGCAGGGCAGGGCTGTGAGCGAGACGAGAGTTGGAGAGGGCGGAGGAGGAGCTGAAAATCCCGCCAGTCCGGCTTTAGCCAAGCCCCCGGCGCGGGCCTCTGAGATCTCGTGAAGGCGGGCACCCCCTCTCCCCAGCCGGTCATTCCGTGCCCCTGTGCTTCGGCGCCCGTGCGGCAACCATGATGCAAATCTGTGACACCTACAACCAGAAGCACTCGCTCTTTAACGCCATGAACCGCTTCATCGGCGCGGTGAACAACATGGACCAGACGGTGATGGTGCCCAGCCTGCTGCGCGACGTGCCCTTGGCCGAGCCCGGGCTGGACAACGACGTCAGCGTGGAGGTAAGCAGCAGTGGAGGCTGCCTGGAGGAGGGCACGCCCCCGGCCCCCGGCCCCGGCAGTGCCAAGAGCAGCTTTTTTGCGCCCTCCCGGGACATGTACAGCCACTATGTGCTGCTCAAGTCCATCCGCAACGACATCGAATGGGGGGTTCTGCACCAGCCGCCTCCGCCAGCGGGGAGCGAGGAGGGCAGCTCCTGGAAGTCCAAGGACATCCTAGTGGATCTGAGCCACTTGGAGGGCGCGGACGCCGGCGAGGAGGACCTGGAACAGCAGTTTCACTACCACCTACGCGGGCTGCACACTGTGCTCTCCAAACTTACGCGCAAAGCCAACATCCTCACCAACAGATATAAGCAGGAGATCGGCTTCAGCAATTGGGGACACTGAGGCGGGCCGCCCGCGGCTGCTCAGCACCCTTCCCGGCCCCATCTCTCACCCTCTACTTCCTCAAAGCTGTATTTCTGGCCGTAGGGCGCGATGGGCCGACTGCGAAGTTGGGGAGCTGTGTACGTGAAGGGGGCGCAGTGGGGCTGCACGGAGGAGGGGGCTTCTTTTGGGAGAAGAGAAGAGAAGGAAGTGGTGGCGGGTGGGGGTGCAAATCAAGGATCTTCTTCCCTCCCACGGGGTGATGGGGGTCTGTGTTCTTCTTTGGTGGGGATGGGACTGGGCTGACGCCCTGCATTCAGCCTGTGCCTTTCCTGGAGTTTCTTTTTTGTTCTTTCCGGAGAAGGGCCGAGAAATGGCCATGCCAGGGCGCGGCGCTGGGTTGCCACACTTTGGAGCTCCGCCCCGAGCTGGGTGCTGGGGAAGGCGGGGCACGCAGCAGCCTCCCGCCTCCTGGTGGTTGGGCTGATGGAGGCCGCAGCGTTGCTAGGATTGCATCAGTTTTCCTGTTTGCACTATTTCTTTTTGTAACAGTGGCCCTGTCTTAAATATTTGGAATCTCCTCCTTGCTCTGAAATTTAAGCGATTCCATTGTGATAAGCGCACAAACAGCAATGTCTGTGGATAACCGGTACTACTTTATTAACGATTTTCTGTTACACAGTATAGTTGTCCTGTGGCACGCCTACCCCATGCCTTTCATGCCACCCCTGCCCCCATCCCAGTGTGTATAAGTTGGCACTGTGTCAGCTTGTACGAACCTTGCCACTCAGCCAGTGGAAATGATAACATGAGAAAGTGGACCTATCTGAAATGGAACCAACTGACATTCTATCAGTGTTGTACATAGAATGATGAAGAGTTCCACTGTTGTTATGTCTTAAATTTATTTAAAACTTTTTAAAATCTAGATGTAGACTATTCTAAAAAATAAAAGGCAAATGTGTTAACAAAACTCGACAAAAGTTGTTGCTCTTTAATTTGTCAATGAATGGATTATTAGTTAAATAAAAATAAATTAATTGATTTTATAGCAAAAGTAAAATTTATTTTCCTTCTGGTATTTCAAAATGCTGGATAATCATCTCTCAGCATTCAGATTTGTCTGAGAAGTAGCTACAGACAAAATTACTTACTAGTTTTTATTTCTAGTTCAGTACCAAGGTAGGCCCATACAACACAACAAAAAGTTCATAAATATTCAAAGTATTTAGACATTCATATATTGCATTTTCTAACCAAGTTGACCAGCTTATTAAAGTGCTAAATTAACATTTTGATGTTTTAAGAACCTTAAGCACAAACTAAAGTGTTTTGGGGCATTAAAAACTTATTTTAAAAGTAGAAATGTCTTTTGTCTACTTAGTAGCAGTGAAGAATTAGAAAAGGCCAGCTAATATTAGTGCACACGCCTTGCAGGTCTTTATTTACAAGTGTTTTAGGTTGATCATAAGAGATACTTAAATGTGTTATAACATGTGCTCTGGCTTCTTTTACTAGTTCTTTGTGAAGTACTAAGCTTTGTTAGGCAGCGTCCAGCAATGCTTCCAGTTTTTCAGTGAGCCAGTCTGCAATTATGGACAGCATATCTGTCAAGGCTGCTACTGGGCCCTTGTGAACACTTCTTAGGTGCCATTATGATGCTTTCCTGGGATGGTGGGAAGGGAGAAATACATTGTTCTGTATTTTCTTTATTTCATTATTTGTTTAGGGGGAAATAAGTGTTAGATCAACTTAAGTTTTCAAGCTTGCAGTCATGAGACATCTCTAAGCTCCTAGAACTTGAATTTAAAATACAATGTTGTAGTTTAGAAAAAGGAAAAAAGAGTTTGTTTGTTTTGTTTTTGGTGTGGGCAGCTCAAGTCTATTATCAGCTTTTAGCAGCAGTGAAAAAAATGGGGAAGTTTCAAGACTAGGGTGCCTGCCGTTGCCGGAGAAAGTTAATCGTTAATATATAAAGATAAGCGAGGTAGCTCCAAAAGTAAGAAATACGGCCTCTTGTTTTGTATCTCCTTTAAAATATTGCAAACAAAGAATACAAAGAAAGGAGACCACAGAAGCCATGTCGTAGAAAGAAACTCCAAGAATTTAGAGCCAGAAGGTTGGGTTCAAATCCTCTCGTTACTAGTACTTATTAATTGCGAGTATTTAACCATTCGAGCTTGTTGTCACATTTGAAATTAGGCATAATAATAACTACAATGCTTATTTTATAGAGTTGCAGTGAGAATTAAATGAGACGGTGTAGAGACTGTCTGAGGCTTCAAAGTTTCTTAAGGCACTGCTCAGGGTTGTTGGTTCACGTCTCTGTTGACCCCCTTGACTGCTCCAGGCGTATATGAAGCATGGGACGATATGTCCATTTTAAGGAAAAGCATAGTTTTCAATTACAGACATGAAACAGCAAGTAAACGATTTCCTTTCTCAAGGTCTTGAGGAAGGGCCTGAATTAAAACCAACATCAGTTTGGGAAGATAATATCAAAAAGTTTATGAGATGCTAACTGCAAGTTTTTTTTCAGAATGTTCCTGTAGTATATAGAATACAAAAAGTATATGATAGCAAGATTAAGTCGTAAATAGCTATGAATGTTAACTTTATTTTTGAAAATGTAACTTTATGTAAGAGTATTTTTATATATAAATAGTGAATTAATTTTGACCTAGGAGTCATGATGATCATTGTTAAAAAAGACTGGAGTCTTTATGAACCCATAAGATTTCCCAGGCCCAATAAGTACTATTCCACTGATAGTAACTACTATTTTATTCATCAGTTTATGAAGCAAAACAGGTCAAATCCTCAACAAATTCACCTGTTAGAACTTCTCAAGCTATTTAAATTTTGCTTAACCTCTGAGATAATGTGACAAGGGACTTTATATTTTCAGAAGGTCTTTCCTGAGGAAGCTCAAAGTAGTCTATAGATTTTAAATGTTGTAAACATTGTGTGGCTTCTCCCTAAATTAGAGCTCTCAGAGATGCTGGTTGTATGACAGTGCCCATCCATGTGGCAGTTTGTGACTAAAAGGAAGGCACAGATAGATGAACTGGGCAAAAAGAAACAGATGGCAATTGATTATCATCCAGATATTTACATTCGATAGGAATTTTCTACATGAAAAACTCACACCAAAGCCTTTGAGAAGCCTGCTTTGGCCTCTAAAACAGCTTACTGCTTTGCTCACATGGGCTTTTACATGTTTTACATTTATAGTGTTCCTTAGCCATCTGTCCTAATTTACTCTTTCTCTGAACCTGAACCCAATTGTTAGAGAGCCCATCACAGAAGCTGGGATTATTATTCTTTGGACCAACTTGAAAACTAGTCTAACTAGTTTTCTTTTTAACACTTTTTTTAAGAAATGGAAGTTATTGTCATTTGCATACGCCTCATCATTTCCCCTTATTTTTAGTTGCTGAACAAAAATCATTTAGGAAAGAGCATTTCTCCTCCTCCCGTGCCTTCTCCCTTTCTTCTGTAGTTCTCAAATGTTTGAAAATTAGACACAGTTTTGAAGGCTCGAGGGCTCAAATCTTATATCATACACTCCTTTTTTCTTTAAGGTAATTATCTTTTAATGAGATATCTAGTACATTTATACCAATCATTACATCCTCGTGTGATTTGTTTTGAAGAATTTTGCACCAAATAATGACAGAAGCAATGTTTTCTTTAAAACTTTAGAAGCAATTTTTACCCCCAACAAACTGAAAAATGTGGATCAGGAGATTATGAAAATTTTAAGCATGTAGACTATTGATTACTCTCTTTAAATGAATTGAGTCTTTTTAAAATTTCGAACTTTATGTAGTTTCTGATCAAGGCGAAATTGCTTTAATTTGTAAGATTACTTAAACAAAATTATTTATTTTTTCTTTTAAGATCATATCCATTTTTTTAATAACTCAGAGAAACTGAAAAAGTCATTCTTGAGTTACTCTAAACACTTTATTAAGCCTCCAGTTAGTTCATGTGGAACTATGTAGAACGTTCTGATGAGCGGTGAAGATTATGACAGTCTACTACCAATAACCGCTTCTGCATCTGGAAGCCAGTATCCTTTGCCTCATGCAACTATGACTTCTCCCCAAACCCACTTTAGAGCACCCCCATGCTAGCTCTTGTAAGGCCTTGCGAGTCTCCATAGAGCAAAGAGTCCTCAGAGCTGAGGGAAGGACCAGAACCGTGCCCTACTTCCAGACCACACTTGATTACCTGGGTCCCCAGAGTACCCTGTCCAAATGGCCCTGAGTCCATTCCAAGGATTTCACAGGCATTTGCATTGAGTTTATTCTCTTGATGGTGGACATGCATGGATGGTGGATAGGGCTTGGACATGCAAATGGATTGTCCAAGGATGGAGCTTGTGTAGGAAGATAAGGAGGTGGAGTGTAGGCTGGAGGTTACCCCCACCCCTGGGTTTTAGGATAAACAAAGGGTTTGAAAGCCTACAGAAAGGAAATAAGAGGTGAAAGCAGCTCAAACTTTAAGATGTCTTCCAGTATTGGCAAATGAGGATTTTATGGTTTTTCTCTCTATTTCCCAAATTCCTCAGGAGTCTCCCTGCTCCATTGAAAGAATGCTAGTTAATTAATGAAGTGTTGGTTAAGGAAAAGGAAAACCACATCTGTGCACAGAATTTTTCCAGCTGCTTCCTATTCAGTGCTTGAATGGTAGCAATTATAGTGAAGACCCAAATGGATACATCTTTCATAAAATCTTGAAGATTTCACTTCCTCAATTTTATCTATCTCTCTATCTATCTATCTATCTATCTATCTATCTATCTATCTATCTATCTATCTATCTATCATCTATCTATCTATTTATTTTTATTTTAACACCTACGGCACCTGGTCTTCCTAGGTGGTCTCCCATCCAAGTATTAACCAGGCCCGACCCTGCTTAGCTTCCGAGATCAGATGAGACGGCATGTTCAGGGTGGTATAGCTGTAGACTATCTGTTTTCTTTTTAGTATTAAAAATCTTGGTCAAGTTAGAGCAGAAAACTAATAGTTATGCATCTGTCTAAACAAGGCCTGTTAAAACCACAACTATCTCATCAGCCCTTCCTGTTTTAGCATTCTCTATTCTCAAGAGAAACATTTTTTTTTTGGTACCTTCCTATTCTTTTTCTTATATTTTATTACTTCTTGGTCTATTGTTTCAGAACACTTTGAAACACAGTTTTTAAAATTTATCGGCTAGTGTGCCCAACTTCAATAATCTCAAACTGGTAAGCATTTTCATTGGAGAAAGTTCTTATAATTTAGTTAAGAACAGGGATATAGATGGTAACTTTTTGAACTTGAACTGTCTAGAGAAAGGGCTTTCTAACACAGTTGATAAATAGACTGAAAATAGAAGCAAATCATAGAGCCCAGTTCTTTATTTTAGCTAGCTAAATAAACAATGTTGGGGGTGGGGCATTTTCTAGAATCTATTTTACTTTTCATTACTAACCTTACTAGTGTTGATATGTGCACTTTTATCAACTAGCATGCAGTTAACAGTATGAAACTGAACATGATTCATTTGATGTTTTCAAAGGTAGAAACTAACTTTGTAGCTTTTTTTCCCCTTTTGAATACAACACTGCTGAGGTAAAGAATGTTGTAGCTTGTGGGTGAGCTCAATAGGGCCAATTATAACCTGACTACTCTTCCACCATGTTGAAATATCTGACAGAACTTACTGTGTCCTTGGATAATGGCATTTTTTCTTCTTCTTAGCAGACATCTAATTGAGGAGATTTCCTGTTTCGTAGTCAAGGAAAGATGAAAACAAAAGTACCACACTGTTGCTTCTGACCAAGGTATTTAAAATTTTCCAGTTGATCACAACGCGATATTAATTTTAAGCCTTGTTTTTTAAAAAATGAAACATAGACGTTGTGAAAAAACATGCGTATATTCTATAGTAGCTAAACTATGTGTAGAATGCAAGGAGTGTAGTCAGTGTACTTTAGTCATTCAAAACAAGGTGTAGTATTTTGTGACATGTAATTGACATTGCAGCTTGTAACTCATGTATACTTTGGGGTATAATTTAGTTTCTGTTGATACTTGTTGTGTTTTTGTTGTTGTTGTTGTTGTTGTGTGTGTGTGTGTGTGTGTGTGTGTGTGTGTGTGTGTGTGTGTGTGTTGGGGGGTGGGGAAGTGCCAGAAATTTAGATGTTTAATCCAGGTGTTCGGGACTGGGAGGAATCTCAGAAAGCAGCAGCCCTTTCCTTCTAGTGGGTTTGGGAGTAGAGGAAAAAGCCCACTCCCTGCAGCCAGATTGGGCCAAAATGGAAAAAAGGAGGTGCCAAGATAAGCCTGCCTAATTTAGTCTTTCCAAATTTACCAAATGTCACCCCACCTTCCCTGTGTCAGCGTGATAAGGGGAGTGGTAGAGAAAGGCAAAATGTGTTTTGGGACACTCCCACCACTGGAAACCTGTGGAGTAGGGTGGTAATCATGTTCTTGTGATAGCAGATTGTGGTCCCTTTTCCTCTGGCTAGAAAGGCAGCAAAAATTTGGTTGAAGCATATGATAAGGCTATTTTTGTCAGTGAAGATGGTTGAATAATTCTTAATTCCAGCAATTAGGTGTCCCTCTGTGGACATACTATAGTCCTTTTCTATCACTTTATGAGACTACTGTTTGCCAACTCAGAGTTGACCTTATTTTGAAGTAGAAAGAGTGAGGGACAAAGAAAGACCAAGAAGGGCAATTATATAAGGGAGACAAATAGACTGGAAAAAGAGGAGACTTAAAATGAAAAGAAGAAATCGAAAACTTCCAAAGAACCTGTGGCAAATTTTATTTTCTAAAA
>NW_006441063.1:2748297-2771742 GCF_000325575.1 Pteropus alecto | reverse complement strand
CTTTCCATCGAGAGGTAGACTCTCCATCTCCTCAGCTTGAATTTAGGTGAGGCTTTGTGGTTACTTTGAGAAAATAAACATGGCTGTCACCTTCAAGACCAGGCCACAAGGGGTGATACACCTTTCTCTTGTGTGAGATCCATGACTGTGTCTTAAGATGCTCACCGTTGGAACCCAGCTATGAGGAAGCCCAGGCCACATGGGGAGGTCACATGTAGGTGTTCCAGCTGACAGCTCTGCTGAGGTCCCAGCCAATAGTCAGCATTAACTGCCAAACTTATGAGAGAGTCTTCCATTGATTCTAGTCTCTAGTTTTCGAGCCCTCCAGCTGACATCAAGTAGAGCAGAGACAAGCTGTCTCCACCAAGCCCTGCCCAAATTTCAGACTTGTGTGCAAAATTTTTTCAATCTTGTAAGCCAGTAAGTTGTTTGTTACACAGCAATAGATTGGAACAGAGACCTTTTCCCACAGTTCAGAAGACTGTAGATCTAAGTGAAAACAACTGAAAGTAGAATGTAATCTATGGACCAGGGGCTATTTTATCACATTTACCTGAGGAACAAACAGGTTAAAATGAACCTAAAACCTTTGGAAACATTCATGTGATGGCCGTTGTAGAGAATGGAAGGATGAATAGAGAGATGGTATAAATACCATTTTACTGTTCTGTTAAAGCTCAGCATGGTAGGCAGAATGATGGTCCTCCAGAGATGTGCTTGTCCTAATCCTAGAACCTGTGACTATGTTACCTTACATGGCAAGGGGTAATTGAGGTTGCAGCTAGAATTAAGGTTGCTAATCACTTGACCTTCAGATAGAGAAAGTATCCTGGATTATCCAGATGGGCCCAATGTAATCACAAGGGTCTTTAAAAATGGAAGTAGAAAGCAGAAGAGTTAGAGTGATGCAGCATTAGAAAGGCTCAATTTACCCTTGTTGGCTTTGAAGATGAAGATGGCCATGAACCAAAAATTCAGGCAGCCTCTGGAGATTGGAAAAGGCAAGGAAAGTGATTCTCTCTGGAGCCTCCAGAAGGTGTGCAGCCCTGCCAATACCTTGATTTTAGCCCAGTGAGACCCATTTTAAGCCTCTGACTTCCAGAACTGTAAGATAATATATTTGCATTGTTTTAAGCCACCAAATTTGTGGGAATCTGTTACAGAAGCAGTAGGAAACTAAAACAGTCAGCCTCTTGCATGTGGCCAGAAAACGAAAAGGTTATATACTCTTGGCATTTAATCTATTCATTCATTGTCTTTGGGCTGGCTAAAATATAGAATTTCAAGCACCATTTGTTGAAAACAGTATTGAAAGGTTCTTTTTGTCTTCTTTTGTGAAAGAGACTTTATTTTTCTTTGAAGCTTTAATCTTGGTGACAGTAGTCCTGCATAAACAGACACTATTTATGGCGCTGCTATTGTATTACTAAAAGGGCTTGTTTCAAATATAGTAGCATTATTTATTATGTCTTTTGTGGTTAAGATCTTAGACACATTCTCTATTTTTATTTTTTAATTCTTCCTTCCCTTCTAAAAATATTTTGTGATCTTTATATAAAGCATTTATTTCTGTAGCCCCATCTCATTATTTTTATTGAGATATAATTATATGCAATAAAATGTACAGATCTTTAGTATATAGTTTGTTAACTTATGATAAATACATGCACCCATGTAATCAACACTTAAATAAAAATATAGAGCATCACCATTACCCTAAGAAGTCCCCTCATATTCCTTTCTGATCCTCCTGCTCTCCCCCACCATCCAGGCAACTGCTATTCTGATTTCTATCCCCGTGTATTAGTTTTGCCTATTCTTGAACTTCATATAAATTGAATCATACAGTATGTACTCTTTTAGGTCTACTTTTTTCACTGAACATAATATTTCTGAGATACACCCATGCTCTTGTATATGTCAGTAGTTCATTTCTTTTTATTGCTGCATAGTATTCTATTTTATAAATTTCCACAATTTATTTATTTTCCTACCAATAGACATTTAGGTTATTTTCCATTTTTAAAAAAAATTATTTCATTTAGCTATTATGACTAAAGCTATACATAACATCCTAGTTCATACCTTTTATTTGACAAATATATAGTGATAAAATTACTAAGTTCATAAGGCAGGTACATTTTTAAATTTTAAACTTAAATTTAATTTGAAAATTAAAAAAATAATTTTTTAAGAAACTGCCAAAGAGATTTTTACGGTGGTTATACCATTTACCTTTTCACCAGCAATGTATGAGAGATTCAGTTGTATAGCCCCTTTTGATTAGTGATGCTTTCACCATTAGTACCTAGTACTCCTAACTCTCATTGGATGGTAATGAGTTAGTGCTAGGATGGAGCATAAACACATTTTCAATGGAGAGAAGCATATTAGATACTGTCTTGGTGAACATTAGGGTTATAATAAGAGAGGTGGTCATAGCAAGGTGAGGTAGAAGGAAAGGTAGCACCTAGTAGTGAAAGAACGCCTGAATTTAGAGTCAAAGAATCTGGATTTAGCCCCAGTTCTTCCAGTTTGTTCTGTGTTTCCTGGGGGAGTTAATCAGCTTCTTGGATTCTTAGCTTTCTCCTTGCAAAATATGGATATCACCTCATAGGCTTAAAAGTAATAGCAATGAACTGCCACAAAGTGCACACTTATTTTGTGTACTTCCTTCAGAGGAAGAAAGAAGCCATTATTACTATGATTGGTGCAAACCTCATGCATTATCTCATTTTTCCTCACACAGATCTTATGAAGCAGATATTAATATTATTCTCATCTTACAGAGGAGTAAATTGTGTCAAATACTGCTTTTTGTTTTTCAATCTGTCCTCCCCTTATTTCTTCATTTTTTATCTGGGAACTTGGTCACTCCAAATAAAAGCTATACTTATCAGCTTCCCTTGCAGCTAAGAATGACCACATGCCAAAGTTCTAACCAATGAGCTTAAGGCAGAGTGTCATATATGACTTTCAGTAGGAGTCTTTAAAAGATGAGAGAGTAACTTTATTTGCTTTCCCCTTCTTGTCGAATGGGGCGATATGGGATGGCTAGAGCTTCAGCAGCCATGTTGGATAATGAGGTGGTAGCAATGTGTTAAGAACAGGAGAGAAACAAGAGAGAAGGAACATGGGTTTCTGATTGTTATGGACTTTGTTTTCAAAAGCTAGAAATAAGCTACTGTCTTGTTTAAGCCACTGCTGCCATTTCTGTTGCTCACGTCCAAATCTAATCCTAGTACTGAAATAAGAGTTTAAAGAAGTTGTTATGAGGAAAATGAAGTCTTCAAGATAAAACAAAGATTAATTTATAACTGGTGAAACCTTGGAGTATTTGTTAGTTGTTAAGTAAATACAACGGCCAAGGAAGGAAGAAAAAGGTAACCTTGAGGAAAGAGCCCCTTTTCTCTCACCTGATTTGCTATTTTAGGTTTTATAAGACAATGCAAACAAATGTTAGATTATTTTGACTATTTAATCTGTGAATTTTCCAGGCCTATTTTTCTTCCTCTTCTTTTTTCTTCCTTCACTTACTTTACTGCTTATTAGTATATGGACGGATGAGAATTCGTACTAGAAACTTTAGATTCTTGTTAATAACTCTCATAAAGACTTTTAAAAACCATAAACTCAACCTTCAAGTAATCATTCCTTAATTAGGGCTGACAAAGTGTGGGAAAGCAGCTAAAGGAACTGCAATGGTTCCCACCCCTCACCCCTCTCCAGTATGATGTTGGGAAGCAGAATAAGCAGGAATTGGGGTATGGGGTGGGAAGTATCTGGGAGAGACACTCCAAACCATTTGTACCTGCTCAACACAAACTCAGAAGAAATAAAGTTATAAAACAAAGACCTAATCCCTCCCTCCCTCACTTCCTTCATTTTTGTCTTTTGTTCCTTCTGTGTTAAGGTGCCAATTAAATGCAAGGATTTAGATATGGTTCCAGGAATTCTCAATCTAGCAGGGGAGACCGAATGTAGACAAATTCAGCAATATCATGAAGGAAATAATAGAGTTATGCAGGGCTCTGGGAATATGCAAGAGGAAGCTTGCATGGAAGTGATGTTTAATTCAGTAGATATTTACTGGGTACCTACTATGTGCCAGACATTTTGCTATGCTGGTGATGGTAGTGAACATTACACAGTCCCTGCCCTCAAACCCTCATCTTCTGATGGAAGATACAAATGACAAAACTTAGTAAGTTCTATAATAGGTGGGTGTGGGGTGCTATGGGAGCTTAGAGAAAAGTTCCTAAACGAGGCCTGGACTGAAGAATAGTCCCTTAGACAAAATGACCTCTGTGCTGAGATCTGATGGAATAGCGTGGATTAACCAGGTGAAAATGGGGTTGGGATGAATCCTCTAGGCCTATGTCTGAGAGCTCTGAAGCACGTATGGATAGAGGATGAGAGATGAAGGCGAGACATAAGCAGAAGCAACATTATGAAGTGACTTTTAAGAACATGCTAAGGATCTGCCTCCTGGTATGCTGCACTGAGGACACATCGCTTCTGTGTCCCCCAAAAGCTTAACAGAGAAGGCCATCATGCAAAACTATAAATAACAGCAGAATTTAAATGCTGGGGCAGAAACTCTCACACACACACACATGTATACACACACACACACACACACACACACCAGACAGATCCAGACAGATCCAAATTGAAGGGCATTCTACAAAATGGCTGTTATATACCCTTCAGAAGTGTCAAGGTCATGAAAGGCAAAGACTAAAGAACTGTTCCAGAGTAGAAGAGACTAAGGAGACAGGAAAATTGAATGCGAAATGTGATCCTGAATTAGCTCCTGGACCAGTAATATCAACAATATTTATATTTATATCTCTTTTGCTATAAAGAATGTAATTTGTTCTATTGGAAATATCTAAATGAATTCCGTATATTTGTATTGTATTGTAGCAATGTTAATTTTCTGGTTACAAAAATTGTATTGCAGTTATATAAGTTATGGTTCTTATTCATAGGAAATATATACTGAAGTATTTAAGGGTAAAGGTATTATCTGCAATTGGTTCTCAAATGATGCAGAAAAAATAGAGAGAGAACGAGAGTGAGAACGAGAACGAGAGCTAGAGAGAGGTAGTAAATTGGGACACCTGGGTGACAGGTACATGGAAAGTTTTTTATACTACTCTTACAAATTTTCTGTAAGTCAGAAATTATTTTAAAACAAAAAGTGTTTTCTTTCTTTCTTTCTTTCTTTCTTTCTTTCTTTCTTTCTTTCTTTCTTTCTTTCTTTCTTTCTTTCTTTCTTTAAATATGCTTAGCACCTTGTATTTTATTTGAGGACAGGAGGAAATGGTGACCCATTGGAGGGCCTTGTGCTTTTGAATGATGTCTCATTCTTCAGTGCAGTGAATGGGTCAATCTGAGATGGACTCATCACCAGTTCAGAGGCTCTTGTAATAACCCAAATAAGTGATGATAGTGGTCTTGAATAAAGTGATGACAATGGAGGAGAGAAGTGGATAGATAAACGAGATACCTAGGAGGTAGAAATCAGAAGATATGATGGGATGTTATGGAGATGGAGGAGTCAGAGGTGACCTTTGGGATTCTTCCTAGAGTGATTGAGTAGATGTGCCTTGAATATTGTGAGATAAGCACCAGAGGCAAAGGAACAGATTTTTAGGAAGAAGGATGATTTTAACTTTAGATCTTACCAGCAAGCCAGCTCTAGCTATGGCCTTCTCCATTTAAGTCAATGGCAACTCCTTCCTTCCAATTGCTCAGGCCCAAAACATTGGAAATACCCTTGATTCTTTTCTTTTTCTCCTATCCAGTTTGTCAGGAAGTCTTGTTGCCTCTTCATAAAATGCCAAATATCTGACCACTTCTCACCACCTCCACTGATATTGTGCTGATTCAAGCCACCATCTGGATTATTTCACAACTTCTTACCAGGTGTCCTGCATCTACCCTTCCTTCTTACAGTAGCTAGTTGGACGTCTTTTAAACAGAGGTAATGTCACCCCTCTGATCCAAACTCTCCAATGATTCCTAATATCTCTAATGTCTTTCCAAAGGCCTTTAAGAATTGGCATAGAATGGCTTCTAGTATCACCTTGATCTCATCTCACACTCTTCCACTTGTTCAGTCTGTTCCAGTCACACCAGCCACTTCGATTCTCCTTAAACTTAAAGACATGCTATAGCCTTGGGAGCCCTTGCTCTTGTTCTTTCTTCTGGAATACTCTTTCCTCACATATCAATATGATGGAAAACCCTGAAATGACAAAGACTTGACCAAGGTAGAAATATGTTTCTCTCTTATATAAAGGAAATATGAAGGTAAGGAGTCCAAGGATGATATGGCGACTTCATTGTATGTCATTAGGCCCCAAATTCAGACATTTTTGCTTCCATAGCTTCAGCATCTTTCCTTAGGACTATGTCAAGGCACAAGGTGGATGCTGGAGCCCCAGATATCATGTTCATATTTCACACTGCCACCAGAAGGGTAGGCAGAAAGAAACTCTCAACTGAGTCAGTTCCATTATAAGCGGCAATCTCAGACCCTCTACAAATAATTCTGTGTATAGTTCTTTGGTTACATCTTACTCACAACTTACAATTTGAAAGCGTTTTGAAGGACTTTGGCTTTTACATTGAGAGGCCATATTTAGTTGTTAGGAAGGCTGGAAAATGCGGTTGTTTATTTCATGTGGCAACATGCCCAGCTAAAAATTAAAGTTCAGTTGTTAAGGAGAAAGGGAGAAATAGATATTGGCAAATGTAGCTAGCAGGCTTTGCTGCAGATATTCTTTCTAATGTTGATGACTTCACTATTACCTTATCCTCTGTGAGCACAGCCACAGGACCTGGTGTCACATTGCCCATCTTTACTGTGGAAGATGAGTCGTGGGTAGCCTGGGTTTCAAGCCCCACTGGTGAGATAGTAGGAAGGAAGGACAGCTAGGAGAGAGGGTGAGGAAGCCTTGGACATGTAGGAACGGTGAAGGGAGATCAAAGCTCTGATCTTTGACTAATCTATGACTACACTGAGGTTCTCTACAACTAAACTGAGGTTCGAGTCTTACTGCTGATATATATCCTTGTTTCTGTTTTTTCTGTAATCATTCACACTCAGGGTGGTCTGTGTGTGATTTGGCATGAGATGTAGGTATGCTGCTGGGCTTGGGTGTGAAATGTGTTCATGTTCAGAGTTTCTCACATTTCCCATTCTTTTTTTTTTCATTTTTATTTCAGCATAGAACATTGGTAATGCTTTTTAGCCACATGTGATATTATCTAGTGCAACTTAAATAATGAGATCCAAGTGTGAGTGAAGCTTTGCTACAAAGAGATAGGACTTAAAATTACAATAAATTACAATAATGTATTTTTCTGAGGTGTAAACTTCTTTGTAAAAGGAATGTGTACATAAATTTATCTGTTTTAATAAACTAGCTGAAAAGAGTGGTTACTAGAGCTTAAAAAAAATTAAACACCAGGAGATCATTTCCTATAATTTGACATGTTCAGAAATACCTTTTAAAAACAAGGTAGGCAAAATATATGTATTATAATATATTCTATAGAAAAAAGTCTTTAGATTTATCCAGTATTTTCTAGCTACTGTTCATTTCTACATGAGTGACAGAGAAATTTTATTTTCTGATATATCTTTTTAAAATAATTAGTTTGTATATATATTTTTTATTGTAAATAAACTCCACCCTTAAACCCAAGGCAGGACAAATAGCCAAGGGGTGCATATTACTTAATGAGGAGGCAGGTAACATGTGAATGCTCCCATGTGACACAAGTGATGCAGCCTGTGGCACTGCAGTGGTGGCACATGGGTTGGAGGTGAGGGGAACCCCTGCTTACACCAGCTCCTGAGTTATCAAGAAACTTTGTTCTAAATTCATATAAATGTAAGTTTCCTTGGGGAGGTGCTGTGTATTTCTGTGGTTTCCCATTCTGTTGTAAGAATTATGTCTAAGCAGGAGACCCCTGAGTTTGCTCTGTTCAGAAACCCAGGGCACAATAATCAGACCATGGCCAACACAAGTGATATGTTCTAAAATTTTCAACTCATATCAAGATTTACCATGCACATACCTATTTTAGGGAAGAGTGGAGAAAAGATCGAAATCTTTTAAGTGTCAGACAGTGGGAAATGAAGATGGTTCCAAACTTTTTTAAGCTAATGGTGATATGGACACTTGGCAAAACATTTAAATGTACACTGCATATAGAGCAAAAGGGAAGGTAGAGGATGGGGGCTTGGATGCTGAACAATGGAGAAATGGAGCTGAAGAAGATGAGATAGTACGACCAGCATGGAAGGCAGCTCTGGTGATGGCAAGGAGACCATGAGGAGCATGGTACAGCTGTGCAGGACAAGTCTGTTGTTAAGAGAGTGGAAATCCACATGCAAGGTTGGTGCCAAGGTCTATGAGAGGAGAGGATGGGAGGAGTCAATCTCAGTATTCTTTCCTCCAGAAAATACCTCTCAGAAAGTCAGAAATAAACATCTTGATATTTATGTTTTGTAGTATCAAATGCATTCCCAACTCAGCAAACTAATTTCTCCAAATATGTGTTTGTAAATCTGTAGAAACAGCCTAATTCTCTACTACCTGGCATGAATTCTAGCCTTTTCTCTATAAAGCTCAATTTCTTACTAATGAGTCTTCTCTCATGGAAACACAATATTGTCTGAAGTTAGTTACAGAGATCTGACGATTATTCCAAAAGAAAATAATTGTCTACGTTTGTTGATGTAAACCTTTGGCCAAAAGAAACCATTCTTCTTTCACTTGAGAAAACTATCTTATCTAAAAAGAGTAAGTTCTTATTTGTGGTAGAATTTCCCTTTTCAAGGTGAGCTTATGATTCTATGCATTCATGGACACCATGTCTTGACAGTTCGTGGCATCATGAGCATCATTATTATATCAGAAAGAAGCCCTGTGGGTAAGTTTTACTTCTTGATTCAGGTGAGATGAAAATGTTATCTTTATATCAATATCAGGCAATTTATTTTGGCCACTTTAGCAATATAATTACCTCTACTTATTATGAATATCATGGTTTTAAAACTATGGTTCATTCATATGGTCTTAAAGCTGTTATATTTGGATTTTATTCAACTTGAAAGGATAGTGTCTTTTTTCTTTAAATCATGTAAATTAAAATGCAGAAAATAAACCATTGTGATATTTGAGTTGGATGTTTTAATTACCTAGTCAGAGAAGTCAAGGTTGCATTTTCATGGCAAATATAATTTGCAGATGACCTTATTGTTTATTTGCATTTGTACCTAGAATAAATTAGTGGTCTTAGAAAAGTCTTCACACCAAGGGACTTACTGAGGTTCATACTATTAAGCTAACATCAGAAATGTCACTTCCAATAGGTTTTTGCTGCTTGAAAAACAAATGATTTTATGACCTGAAAACAATCACCTTATTAAGGGTGAGTCACTGAGGGATATTGTATGGGAAGAGATGTGTCAAATACTGAAAACCCAGATATAGAAAGAGTAATGCGATGCATGGAAAAGTTGCCAAAATGGTAATCCTGACTATATGAAAATGAAACACCCAAGAGGTGACCTTAATTATTACTCAGGAACAGGAGTGATGTGCTCTGCTAGAAGCTAGCTATGACAACAGTTGTACCCTCCTCTTAGATTCTCATGATGGTTTCTGGTTAAGGTGGCATATATTCCCTTCAAAGTTAACTTCATTTGTACATACTTTCTTCCCAAAGCAATTTATTTCCATTTAAATAACCCAGGCTGACTTTAAACAGTCCTCTGTAAGAGTTAACTTGCATATGATACTTAACCACTTAGGAGCATTAAAGTGTCATATGAATGCTTAACCTTACAACAGAAGGACATAAGTCTACCTGAAAATAAAGTTGTAAAAGACAATGCTAAATTTTCATCAGGTTGTAATTTAAAAAAACTAATAAAGACATTTCAGTATTATAATTCTTATATGATTAATAGTAAATCTATATAAGAAAAATTTAACAAATGTTTTGAATCTGATGCTTCCTCCACTCCAGGAATACTTAGAAGTGAGTTAAAACACTCTGATGAAAATGTTGCTTATACAAATGTATGTATTCTATTATTTATGTATATATTGAAAACCAGACAATGGAATTCATAAAAAGTTAGAACTGAAATGAACTTTAGGGATCATCTAGTATGTTTTCCATTAACTAATCTGTGACAAAGGCAAAACTAGAATTTAGGTCTTTCAACTTCTAGTCTTTGTTCCTTTAATTATTACACTGAGTTCTTTATTGTCCTCATTTAAATTATTTAATTTTTGAGAAAAATAATAATTTCACCAAAACTCTTAAAACTTTATCTTTGGATATGAATTTCTAAAATTTGGGGGATATCACTTAATAGCTTCTAAAGGAAAAGATCATTTCATAATATATATTATAAATAATTTTTAAACCTAAGAAATAGCTTTCTCTACTTCAAATATAGGGTAGGAATGCTGATTAGCAAAATAAGTTCCTTCTTTTAACCTTAGAAAGATTTCACTTTTCTTTTATGAATTCTGTAAACTTTTTTTCCTTGATAGTCACAATGAGCCTCAAAGGTTAAATCCCCAACCTCATTGTAGGAAAATAAACGTTCAAAGTTTTGGTAGTATAACTTTAAGGAAAATCCAAAGTCCCTTCTTTGTCATTGTCTCATTCAGATCATAATAAATATTTCATTCCCAATCTAATGGATTTGGCTTGGAGGTACCTTACACAGCCATATTGTAATGTTAGAGTTTGGTTTGTTTTAAAAATTTATAGCAATTCTAAGCAGAAGTTAGATCTGTTCTCACAACTGCCAATACCGCAGGCCATTTTCTATAAACATCTTCTCAAAAAAAATCAAACACACATTACACAAAGAACTAGAAACACAGCTGTTTCTGGTTCTGATCTTGAGACATCAACTTTTGCTTGGCAAAGTGCAACTGAGAATGGAATTGATGAAGTCTGATCACCTATTCCAAGGAATTTTGCCTGGGGATGGAAAAAAAAATGGTAGAGGATGCCTCTTACATCACATTCTTATTTAATTCAAAACTTATTTCCTAGTTGAAAAAAGAAAGTAGAAGTAGTGAGAGAATCCATATAGTCCAAAATGAGAAGAAGAACCATTTAGTTTGTCTTTCTTATTTTAAAAATATAAGCCCTTTGAGTTAGATGTATACTTACCATATGACCTAGCAATTCCATTCCTAGGTATTCATCCAAGAGAACTAAAAACATATGTTCATATAAAGACATTTATACTTTTAAAAGTGTTTTTCTTTGACTCCTAAAATTCTCAAACTGGAACCAACTCAAATGACCATTAATATAGTATGGCCATACAAAGGATTACTATTCAATAAAAAGAAATGAACTACTGATACATACAAGAATGTGGGTGAATCTCAACATTATGCTGAGTGAAAGAAGCTAGAGACAAAAGGAACATCTTTATGAAGTTCAAGAATAAACAATACTGGTCTATGGTAGAAAAACATCAGGATGGTGGTTTCCAAGGACTGGTAGTGGAAGATTGACTGTAAAGAAGCACAAGAGACTTTAGGGACTGCTGCTGTGTCTTTATTGTTGTTACTGACATTTTGGGTTGGATAATTCTTTCTTGAGGAGGGCTGTCTTGTGCATTATAGGATATTTAGCTATGTCCCCTGGCCTTCACCCACGAGATCTCAGTAACACCTCCTGTTATCTTAGATGTGACAACAAAAAGTGTCTCCAGACATTGTCAAATGTCTCTTGGGTGACAAAATCATTCCTGGTTGAGAAACACTGTTGTGGATTACCAATTCTCATCAAACTATACATAAAATAAATATCATTTTATTGTATATCAATTATACCTCAATAAAGTAAATAAAAATAAGCCTTTTGCAAAAAAATGGAGTAACATTGCAGTAGAGGAGTATGACAAACACTACCTCAGCCAAGTGATCAAGGTCAACATCAACAGTAATAAGTCATGTTGATAGCATGTACTGTTGTTATAATGATAAGAATCACACTTTATCTCTGTGGCCTTCCTTCCAAAAACACATAACTCCAGTGTGATCATGAGAAAAACTTCAGACAAATTTTAATAGAGAGGCAATCTGTAAAATACCTGACCAGTACTCCACAAAACTATCAAAAACAAGAAGTCTGAGAAATTGTCACATCTAGAGCAGCTTAAAGGGAAATGGTAATGAATATAATGTGAGATTGGGGATGGGATCCTACACCAGAAAAAGTACAGTAGATAAAAACTAAGGAAATCTGAATAAAGTATGGACTCTAGTTAATAGTGATATATCAATATTGGTTCATTAATTATGACAAATATACCACACTAATGTAGGATGTTAACAATAGGGGACACTTTAAGGATATATGGGAACTCTCTGTACTATCTCAGCAGTTTTTCTATAACTCTCAATCTTTTCTAAAACAAAGCATTTACTAAAAATAAATTAGTACTGACATTGAGTTTACAGAGTATTCAGAAATCTACAGACTTAAGTTTTTTTTTTGTTTGTTTCTGTTGGTTTTCAATACTGCTAACCACAAACATGCCAAAGACATTTTATTAAGTCATTGCCATCTACTCCTAGACCTTTGATCTCATAAATGACCTTAAAATCTGCTTGGGACATGGTCGGGCCAAATACGATTTAATTAAATTAGATAAAAAGTTTTGAGCGCTTACTATATGCCACACATTGAACTAGTTATCGGAGACATGAAAATGGATGAGATCTGGTCCTGACTCCCCAGGAGCTCAGAGTCTTGAAGGTGGGCACCATCTGATGTAATTTATTATAGTAGTTATTTATTATAGGATCATTGAGGTGGAAAACATTTTTCAATGGAAGAGACTTTCTTTTCCACGAAACAGATTGTTGTGATTCTGGCCTAGGGAGAGCCCAAGTCTGAATTAAAGTGGTAAAGGGCTATTTTGAAGAAGAGAGGAATACAGGTTAATAGAAAGTAAGAATATTTCTTCAACATGCTTCTTCATCCTCATTACTCTTTCAATGTTGGCCTGTGGGAGCAGTTGGGAGAGTTTTGTGAGGCATGATGCTTGCTTTCTGTAATAATAGCGGCAGAGCAATTGTATTCTGCCAGATTATGGTCTGAGCTCTAAGTCTTCCTACGGCTGTGCTTATGCCCAAGTCTCCACATCTGGACAGATCTGTGGAAGGTTCAGGCCAGATGTTGTATAAGTCACTGAAACTTCCTGCATCTCCATTTTTTTATCTGCAAAGAAAAGAAACCCGCAAACCTCATGGGATGGTTGGGGTAGGGTAAATGAAAATTTTTTATAAATGGTTAGGTGCTTCCCAAATGTTGATGTTACTATCTAGAATCTCTGTGTTGATCTAGGACTTCCATGGACAACTTTTATCTTAGACTTTTTTTTTTTTTGCAGTCGTAGAAAATTACCTAGCATAAGGGAGATGGCATAGCATGATGATTAAGAACACAGACTTTGGAGTCAGTGAGACCCTGGGTTTAAATCTCAGCTTTGCAATTTAACAGCTGTGTGGATAGAGCTGTGCTTCCACTGGAGGTTCCTGTGGAATAATGTACAGTTAAGTACAAAGTATACTGCCTGTTGTGCAGCAAGCACCTGATAATGAAAGTTGTTATCTTATCCCATTCCTATGTTTAACCAGAATGTAAACTCCATGAAAGCAAGAATTTTTATTTATTTCATTCACTGGTGTATTCCAAGTACCTGGAACAGTAACTAGTATATGGGCAGTACTTATTAAATACTTGTTAAATGAATGAATAAAGCTGTGGGCTTCTCTTCAGGCTCTGTCTGCCACACACATATGAAAGGCACTCTGGTAGGGACAACTCTGTGGCTCGAGGATTTTTGTGTAAGTTTCTAATATCCATATAGTTACATTAAATGCAGATAATGCATTCAGGCTCCCCAGTTGTGGTGGACTGAAGATGGCCACAGGTTTTTGACATTCTCAAGCTACATGGAAAGGCTTTGAAGAATTATGCATCATGTGGAGAAAATAGATAACTGGAACACCAGCTATAGAGAAAGTTTCTAGCTATGGAGAAAGAAGCTACAAACTGTTTGGGGACCATGAAACTTGGACCATGACTCAGAGTGGTCAGTTATCAATTTTCATCTTCCCCTCCCTTTGTTTTCAGAAATGAAATTGACGACCTGCCCACTTTTAGCAGAGAAGAGAAAGGGGCAACTTGCCTCATAAATGAACCCAACGAATCCCTCTTTGCCGTAACACTATGAGATGGGTGGGCCCACAAGTATACCATAATATCTTTGATGACCACTGTAGTAGCCAGCCACCAGGGTAGTCCAATGATCCTTATCTCCTTGTATTCAATCCTTCTATAGATTTTTCTCAGATAAATATGGCTGACCTGAGTAAACTATTAAGATAGTGTGGGAATGATGGAATGTGATTCCTGAGGCTAGGTCATAAATGATGTTGCAGCTTCCATCTTGCTTCTCTTGGATCACTTGCTCTGGGGGAAGTAACCTGCTATGTTGTGAGCACGCTCAAGCAGTACTATGGAGAGGTCCAAGTGGTAAGAAACTAGGGCTTCCTACCAACAACCAGCATTAACATGCCAACTATATAAGTGAACTATTATGGCAGTGGATCATCCAGCCTCATTCAGGCCTTCAGAAGAATGCAGAACTGGCTACTGACATCTTGACTGCAACTTCATAAAAGGTCATGACACAGAATAACTTAGCCAAGCTGCTTACAAATTTCTGACCAACAGAAAATGTAAGATAATAAATGATAATTTAAAGTTTTGGGATAATATGATAGACAACAAGAATATAGTCACTTTACCCATCTATCCTGTATTTTTGTTTCTTTGATAGTTTGTTGCTATGTTCACTCAGGTTTAGCTCGTAGTTGGAACTCAAGAGCTTTAACAACAAAATTGTTTTCTAGTTATGGTTTCTCAGGAAGCTGGATCCTGCTTTATTGATATTCTATACTTCCTTTAATGGTAGGTAGACCTCCACCTTGTTATATAATTTACAAAAGCCAGGATCTTAGAAATGGCAACACTCATAAGCCAGCACAAAGTTGCCTAATGGTCCTATGTTTTCTGAACAATATTAGTAATATTTCTATTTCAGCCTTATATAACTCTAACTTAAAAAAATATTTTTGTGGAGAAATTTCGTGTTGAGGCCCAACTAGGCCATATGTTCAGGGCATATCTCTCTCAAACACATGCATGTACAGACCTACAAAGAAAAGGGATGATGGATGAGTGAGAAAATTAGAGACTCTAATCTTTAATAACTAGCAGTAGAAACTCATCATACCTTGACTTGGGCTCTGCTTTCCATGTCTTCTTTCCAAATAGTGCTTTGTCAATAATACCAGGAACTTCTTGCTTAGGTTTTCTTAGAAGTTACTTTCCTAGATGAGTGGTTCTCTAAGAGTTCAGAATTAATCAGAGCAGGGGCAGTTATCTACACCATAGAGAGGAGGCTTTTCATGTAGAATTTCTCATTCCCCATCTGTCCATATAGCTGTGCTTTCAAAAGTTGATGACTGCCTCAGTATAAATTAATGAGGGAGTGGTAGAGAGGAGTCCTAGAAAGTTCCACTCCATGCTTCTAGAAAGACAAAAAAGAATAGACTTTGATAAGGCAGGGAATAATTTCATCAAGTCTAAGGACTTTTTGTCAGCTGAGGCCAGAGAACCCAAGAATGGATTGATAAGCTAGGAGTGTGCTGTTATCACTCCAGAAGAATTTTAAGAGAATTAGCAATGATCCCACCTGGATGGTTAACATTCCTTATCTTATAAGAAAGACACTGGTTCATATAATTTAAAAAATATTTTGTCCAACTCTAAAATTCCATGAAGAATCCACCTGGCATAATTTCTTCTCTAGATGACATACTACTTTCCATTTGTATGAAAACCCAAGAACTTTAATAGTTACTGTCTTTATTCTTGTTGTCTTGCGTGAATGTTGTTATAGTAATACACATTGATTCTGTTTTTCTACATTTTATTTCCCTTCATATAATTTCATAAAGTAGGTTTATGCCCAACTTGAATGTCTCACGAATATATAGGGAAAAAGTGGCTAATTACGTTTGTATCAAAATAAGTTCAATAAAGGTGAACAGGAACAGCAATAGAGATTAAAAGTAACCCTAATTGATGGGTTATAAACAGGATAAGAAAGGGAATAATTTATGGGCAACTGGCAGCTGGAAAGGTAGTGAATTGGTAAGACCATAGTCACAGACCTTTAACTGACAGCTCTATCATCTGTATAGAAACCATGTGTAAATAAGAACAAATGGTTTAGACGCAGAGCTCACTATGACGCTGCAATTGTGTCATAAAAAAAGAAATGGTAAAAAAAATCCATTTAACCATCATAGTTTATATTTCTTAGTCTCCTACTAGTAGAGAATATTTTCTCAGCCATGGCTTAATGAATACTTTATTTTTATGACTCAAGTGCAGAAGCTTCTACAACAATGAGATAACAACAGGACCACAAACCTCTACCTAATAATTATCCTGTACTGGCACGTTCCAGTCAAGTCTCTCAAGCAAGCAAGGAAACAACCATAAAAATGATTTGCATGCATTTGTATGGACTTGGCTTCTGTCACATGTCCACATTTCTTTAGCTCAGGTTGTATGGGTGCTGGTGCCAAAGGCCCTGTATTTTCAGGTGTCTCCCATGTGGCATATCTGCAATGATTCAGATTGAGGATTATAATCTGCTTAATTTGTCCTCTTTCGTAAGGTCACCACATTAATCCCTGATAATTGGAGAGGGATGAGAATCTTCACAAACACCAGAAGGTATGTGACACGTGCTAGTTTGAAGGAATGGAGAGGAGGCATCAGGTCATCTCTCACAACCCATGCTGCAAAGCAGGGTTGTATGGAAAATCCACCTTGATCTATCCACATGATGCTCAGCTCATAAATGAAGATACAGAAATGACAACAAAGAAACATACATTACTTGGGGCTCCTTGAGCAAGCAAGTATGTTTGTGTTCCTATGACCAGACTTCGGAGCGAGTGAAGGGTCTTTACTGTTGTGCATGAACATGTTTATCTGTAGGACATGAATGTCTCTTACAACTTTGTTTTTCTTAACAACATTTCTGTTTTTCTCTTTATAAAAGTAATTTATTGATCAAAGTAGAAAATTACATAATATTCCAAAATTATAAAGTAGAAAATAACAGTTACCTATACAACACCCCTCAGAAATAACCACAGTTAATATTTGGTGCATTTCATGAAAACTTTTTTCCATTGTGTGCATATTACAAAATTAAGATGAAATGCATGCAATTTTCTATCTTTTCTTCACTCAACATTAAATTTTTACTCTCATTAAAATTTAATTTGAATGCATACTCTTCTATAATCTAGAGGTGCTGTATGAGTAAGTGCTGTGGAGTCAGACAGATCCCAGTTCTGGTCCTGATTCTTTCAGCTGTGAATGGGCAAATAGCCTCAGGTTCACCATTTATAAAATGGGGATAATATTAACTACTTCATATGTTTTCCTTAAGGATTAAATAAAATAATATATGTAAAGCCCTGCCATAGTTTCCATAGATGCTAAGTGTGAAATATATGTTAGCTACTGCTGAATCATTGCTCAGTTCTTATAAATGGAGTCTGTTCCCTATATCTTTGCTCTTCATAATGTTGCCATATTTGCCTACACTCAAAATTATTTCCTTAAGATAAATTCTTAACATTGGAATAAAGGGCATAAACATTTTAAAGGCTTGATTTAAATGCCTTTCTAAGTTAGTTGTATCTGTTTTCACCTACACTAACATTGCATAACATTGGTCACCTGGCTCCATCCTTGAGAGCACTATAAATTATCTTTTGTAACTGTGCTAATGCAATAGACAAATAATAATGTCTCATTTAAATATGAAATTTGTTGCTTACCTAGTGACATTGCATATTTGTTTGTTCATATATTTGTCTGCTTTTGTGAATTGCTTGCCTAGCAATCAGTGCATATTACCACGTGCCATTTTTGTGCCAGACACTGCTAGATATATCATAAGAACAAATTTGTGTCAAGATAGATAAGATCCAAGCTCTGATAACATACCATTTATTAAAAATGCTCCTCATGTTCATACACTGTACTAAATGCTTAACTTAATGATAATGTGAAAGACTTTGGGTTCCCTGGTTAAAAATTAGCCTCCTTTTGGTAACCCAAAGTCTGTTTTGCAACTTTGTTATTTGAGCCACATTCTTCAGAATCAAGGATTCACGTTTGTATATTCTGGACAAGTAAACTGCTATGGTATGAATTTAAATTTCATACACATACATGAAACAGAGATCGGTGGATGGACTCACACAAAAGGTATAGAAAAGAGATGTGTAGTGCTGAATTAATAACACTTGGGTGGCCAGAAGAAGCTGAAGAATATATAATCCAAACTAAACAATTTTAGCATGTATAAAGTCAGTGTACTTAATCCAAATTAAGGTGGTGTTCTTTGAATCCTCAGGTTGAACAGCCTTTCCTACATTTGACAACTGAAATGGAAGCATCTTGTGGAAGACACCCACCTCAAGTTGTAGGCACTCACCCATTCGCACACCATTGTTCAGTTATATCCTAGATTAAAACATCAACTTTGGTTTGACAACTGCACGGTGGCATCTTTTTCGCCTGTGTAGGTAAATTAGAACAATCCAATAGCAGGTATAGGTGAAAAGTTTCTCCTTATTTCCAATGGTAGGTATAGGAGTCCCCAACATTGTACAATACTTTCAGGGAGTTGTCTTTCACAGGGATATTTACATCCCCTTCTGATGTACTGGCACCTTCCAGTTTAGCAGGATATTTTTTATTGCCCTCTGCAAAAACATCACACAGAAGAAAGGCTAGCTTGTGGTCATTCTGCCAATTCATATTTTTATTGCAATTCACAGCATTCAAATAATTTTCTCATATATTATCACAATGATTCTGGGAGGTACTAAAAGCTAGTTCCGCAAATATCACCAACACATGAAAAGACAAAACTGGAATTGTCTAAGAGGGGTGAAAGTAAGGTCAGAATTTATTGAGAATTGGAAGTTTGGTTTGAGGCAAGTTTTTCGATGCAGGGCGACTTGATTAGGATTAGATAAGAATCACCATATGTTCAGGATTGGTAAAAACAGCAAGATGAAGATTTTGAGATAAGAGATTCAAGGAATATTAAGGTATAAATTGTCTATCGATATTTTCCACTGAAGAGTTGATGGTTCTGTTGGTAAGGTCCTATAATAAACAACCAAACCATTTGCTTGGGAAGGACAGTCCTGGTAATACTAATTAGTAATTAGTAATACCAGCAAAGACAGTGGACACAGAAAAATGGCATGATGATAGAGGCTCTGTTTATCCCTCTGGTGACCAAATTAAAGTTGTGACAGAAACAAGGAGCAAACAGCAAGGAAAATTGCTTGGAATCTATATGAACAAGCCATGCAACTAGGGAGAAATATAAGAAATCACCCTGCAATGGCAGAAGGTAGGATGGGGTGAGGATGCGAGGCTGCCAGTCCTGAGCGAGTGAGTGGGACAGAGGCTATAGCAGCGGCAGCCAACAGCTGCAGATGCCTCTTAAAGGGGCTGTGTCCGTGAGCAGACTTTCTTGTTGAGAGACCTACTTGCTCTAGCACCAGCACTAGTTCGGCTGTGCAGGGGGCATCAGGCACTTACAGGGGGACACTGAGTTGTCAGAGCGACGGCAAAGGGGAGATTTGCTCTGTATAGAAGTGCTGCAGGTATCCATTGCTCCTCTGTTGAGCCCTCCCCCTTCCCAGTGCCTGGACTGAGCACTGCCATAGTGGAGATGTCATCAAACTGGATGAGAGGTCACTCTGCCCAGAGGATTCCTTGAAACTCCGCCTCCCCCAACTTGCAGCCCCACCCATGCCACATCCAGGTGTGCCCTCGCTTAGTCAGGTGCCCCTTGCTAAACAGCGCCTAGAATCACACTGGTGGCAACTGGCCTCGGTTTGAGGCAACTATAAGCACAACATCTATGGATGCTTGCTGAATCTTAACAGGTGGCCCTGGAGGGGCAAAGGCTGGGTCTAAATTTGGCCTGTAGCTGAACCCCTCTCAGGACTGTGCCACAGGACACCTACCACACAAAACCACACTAATAAGACCAGGAGACTTAAGAGCTTTGAAAGACAGCCCAAATGGGAAGACAAAGAAGCTGAAACTGTAGGAGAGAACAGAACAGAGATCTAGAAATCATGGAGTCAAACAATCTAACAGATGCAGAGTTCAAAACACTGGTTATAAAAATGCTCACTGAACTTAGGGGAAGTGTAGATGAATTGAGTGAGAACTTTAACAAAGAGATTTAAAAAACCATAAAAATGAAGATGGAAATTGTAAAAAGGAACCAGTCAGAAATGAACAACACATTATCTGAGATGAGAAGTATATTAAATGGAACAAACACAGTGGATAAAGAAGAGGATCAAATGACCTATATACATGATGGGGAAACTAAGGACATCCAATCAGAATGGCAAGAGAAAAGAAGCCAAGTCTGTAATAATAATTTAAGGAGCCTATGAGACACTATTAAATGTAAAAATATCCGTGTCATAGGGGTACTGGAAGAAAAAACAAAACAACAAGACATTTAAGAGCTATTTGAAGAAATAATGATGGAAAACTTACCTCACCTGGTGAAGGGAATAGACATAAAACTCCAGGAAGCTCAGATTCCCAAAAACCAGGAACCCAAAGAGGCTACACCAAGACACATCATAATTAAAATGCGAAAGGTTAAAGACAAAGAGAATCTTAAAAGCAGCAAGAGAAAATCAGATAGTTACCTATAGGGAGTACCCATAAGACTGGCAGCTGATTTCTCAAAAGAAACTATGCAGGACAGAAGGGCTTGACACAAAATATTCAACATGATGAAAACCTAGCATCGACAACCAAGAATACTTTATCCAGCAATGCTATCATTTAGAATTGAACGACAGATAAAGAACTTCCCAGACAAAAATAAATTAAAGGAATTTATCATCACCAAGCCAGTATCACAGGAAATGTTGGAGAGACTTCTTTAAGAAGAAAAAACATGTATCAAAAACATGAGACTCACAAATATAGTGGACAATTTGGTGGCGGACAGAGGAGGAAGATTGGGGGGCCTGGGAGAATGGGTTGAAGGATTAAATAAGTACAAATTAGTACTTGATTGTTGGTCACGGGGATGGGGAACATGGCATAGGGAATGCAGTTAGCATTAATATGACGGCTAGGTGGAGGGCCAAGAGAGGGAGGGAACAATTGCGGGGATCAGTTAATGAACTATATAAGTGTTTAACCAATGTACTGTATACTTGAAACTAATTTAAATAAATAAATTTAAAGAATAAAAAAATGAATAAAGAATGGTAATAACTACATTCCTATCAACAAGTACCTCAGATGGAAAAGAATTAAGTGATCCAACCAAAAGATAGAGTGGCTGAATGGATAAGAAAACAAGACCCCTACATATGCTGCCCACAAGAGACTCAGTTCAGATTAAAAGACACACACAGTGTCAGTGCCGAGCTGATCGAGAAGGGTAGCTTTCAGTGGTGAGATGCCCAGTTGCACAAGAGGCCTACATGAGAATGAAATGTCAGGTACCAACTTTATTGTGGGGAGCACACTTCTGTTTTGGGAAGTGCAGTCTATTGCGGGGAGCGAGCTTCTGCTTCTGCTCTCGTTCTGCTCCCCTTTTTTTGTGCTCTCCTTCTGTTCCCTGGGGGACCACATGGCTCCACACATATCAGAGTACAATAGTGGCATTCAACCCCACATGCATGATATAATAAGTCGAATCATGTTTACATATTTTAGGTGCAGGCACTCTGCTACACCAATGTAACATTCTAAATCCAGGGTCTATTACTAGCCATGAGCCTGGATCACAGCCATACCTGGGACCAGCCAGGCCTGGGATCTACAGTCCACCCCTACAGGGTCATGGCGTGGGATCTGGCCCAGAGGGCACTACCTTGGACACACAATCCACTTGCCATTCCTGGAGTGGCTTAGCTTCGAGGGGCATCATCCCTGGGGTACTCTTTACTTGCCGTCTCCCTGAGTGCTGCTCAGCACACCAGGAGCAGTGTGACAAGGCATCTTGTACTTGTGCCCGTGTCAATGATAGCCCCCATTATTTCGCTACTTGTTTCATGGTACAAGCCATCTGTGTACCAGGCATCCTCAGGGATGGGAGTCTGACCCTCTATATAGGGACTTAGTATGTCTCCCATCTCATCAGGCTCCACTAGGAGCTCTGCTTGGAACTGCACTGGTCCTAATAAGGGGTGCAATTGACCTGACGGGGTTTGCAGAGAACTGCGGCTGCTGCTCCAGGTACATTCCTTCACCCGGACAGTGTGGGGTCTGTGCAATTCCCATACAGGGAGTCTTCCCTAAGACCGCAGCCACCCTTCCATGGGGTATGTGGACTGCAAGGTTATGGGATTAGGGCCAGTGATGGCCTCACTGGCCAACAGGTCTGCATATATGGCAGCCAGTTGCTTCTCTATCAGAGAATACCGTGCTTCCACACTTATCAAAGAATACCGTGCTTCCGTGCTTTTCCACAATTGGGACCGGAAGCCTATTGTCACCTTCTGGGACTTGTGCTTCTGCCACAAGCACCATCCAAACCCTGCATCATCCTTCACCATAAGCAAGAATGGGAGGGCTAGATCTACAACGCATAGAGTTTGGGCTTATGCTACAGCTTGCTTTGTAGCCTTAAAAGCCTCTTCTATTTCTGGGGTTCAATCCCACTGGACACCCCATCGCACTAGATGATGCAGGGGTTGCATCAAGAAAGCCAAATGGAGGATGAACACTCTCCAAAACTCCAGCAGTCTCAAATAGGTTTGGAGTTGCTTCACAGTCTCAGGTTGCGGAGAATGGGATGAAGGATTAAAGAAGAACAAATTAGTGGTTGATAGATGGTCATGGGGATGGGGAGCACGGCATAGGGAATGCAGTTAGCATAAAGAGATTAGCTAGATGGAAAACCAGAGGAGAGAAGGAACAATTAGGGAGATTGTTTTATAAACTATATAAATGTCTAATCAATGTACTGTATACTTGAAACTAATAAAAAATTGAATCCTTACTAGATGTTTGATGTGACATATAAATCATTAGTAAGGCACTGGCTGCTATATCAATAGCACGCAGGAGACAGAAATTATTTACTGTTTTTGCTTTAAACATTTTCATAGGGATGTCTTTAAGTGGGAGCCAAAGAGAAAGGGAGAGAAAGAGGGAAAAGTTGACAGCGCGAGTCTTCTTTCTTTCTTTCTCTTT
>NW_006441063.1:2713735-2747955 GCF_000325575.1 Pteropus alecto | reverse complement strand
TCTCTCTCTCTCGTGTGATGTACTTCTGGATTTTCTTTGGTTCATTTTCACCTCCCTGGCTCCTCTGTCCTCCTAATCACCACTCCAACTCACCCCCACCTCCTATGCAGTTCAGCTGCTTCTGTGGATATAACCCTTGAAGGTAAAATGCCCCCAAAGTAAAATCATTATAAAAAGAAATGTAGTGCCGAGGAATTGTGAAAAAAAAAATTATTAGTGGGAATCTAAGTCTTACTGCGGTAAATGGGATACAGATTATTTTTTGAGTCCACTAGAATGTAAGCTTCAGATGTGCAGAGGTATAATTGCTTCAGTGTTGGACCTCTAGTACTAAGAGCACACAATAAGCGCTCAAAAACATTTGTTGAAAGAACAAACAAACAAAGAAGTGGATACCAACTACTATTTAGCTTTTGAGCAAAATATTCATGCAATTCAGGGTGCCATTTTTGTTTTCTTAATTTTGGTCCTGGACATACTAATCAACACTTGTCTTAATGTCAGTGGTATGTGAATCAGGTCACAGGCTGACAAACAGTGATAGGGTTTGGTAGTATTTTTGCTCTGCTGCTGCTGCTGAGAGTGTCAAGTCCTTACCCAGGTGTGGGTAGAGATGGGCGAAGGAAAACAGAGACTTGTGGAGGAGGAATCCTGGCTAAGCACTGGAACAAATACTTTAGCGGAGACTGAAGAGACAAGCATAAAGAGAGTGTGACACTGGGGAAGCAGAGCTAGTTTGGTTGGAAACTGAATGAATTTTTGACAAGTTAGCTGGTTCTAAACTTTTCTATGCATTATGCTCTCATGTTGCTCCCCATGAAATAATTTAGAATTAATCTCTAAAATTCTAGACCAGAGACTCAGGCAACAGGTCCTTCTAATAGCTGGTCAGATGTGGACAAGGATTTTACTCTTAGAGGAGTGTGTTATTAACTATGGGAAAACATTTTGAACTCTTTTCTATGATTTTTGGAACTCAGCCTGGGTGGCCTGTAAATAAATTTTTCAAATAGCGGAAAAATTCTAACCGTTAAAACTCATAGGAAACCAAAGAGATCAGTGGTAAGCACAGTGCAGCCAAAGCTTCTTGTTTTAAAAACTCATCTTGTTTTAAAAACTCGACTTGCAGAAATATTATTGATTGCATTAAAAATTATTAGCTTCTCAAGTGATCTAACAAATTTTTGAAAATTTTATAATAGGATGTTATATATTTTGACACATATGTTTCAATACACTTATCTCTGTATACTTGTTGTACTAAAGACAATTGCACTTAATGTCTGCTGCATGGAAAGAACAATTTTCCAGTTGATTGTAAATTCTCTTTATTTATCTGTTCAATAACTAGATCTCAGATCTAATTATTAGTTTAAGGTCATATCACTCAGAGTGTTAGTAAGTAAAAGTATCTTTTGAGTCTAGTTAATTTTAAGTTATGAGGCACCAAATTAAATATGAAATGCAAATATACGTGAAATGCAAATATAGTAACAAACTGATAAAATTGCAAATTACTCTACCTTTTAAAAAATGCTTCTGTGTAGTAAGTGTACATAAGAATATATTGCTACTGGCTATAAAACTTCCTTGTCCCAGGCTTGAATAGGGATATCATTTGTCACGTATACACATGAGCAGTTGAATTTTTGGAGACAATGACTGCAATGAGCATTTTTAAACCTATCTCTCTGATATTATACTTATATATAATTAAAAAGTAAACTATTTTCATTTTCTTTTTAAAAAATAGAGTCACAAGATTTGCAGAATAATGGAATAGCTAGTACAATAGCATGATTTAAACCACTATTTGGTAGTCATGATGTCTTTGTGGGCAACAGCGAAAAGTAAAGGCCAAATAATTCTTCATTTGAATTTCAAGGTAACCTGGCCATTTAAAAACTATTAGATCAGTGTCAATTTAGAATTGTGGGTAGCAGGACTTTAACCTTGGTTTTTTTCTTTTTCTATTTTTATCAGCTATTCGAATGAAGACCTAAAGGACATATGAAACAAATTTAGAAATGAACCAAAGCTAGGAGAGATAGTTAGGCTGTGTTAGGTAATATGTAAGATGATGAAATGAAGATTTAGAGACAATTGTCATAGACTGGAATTAAGAAACAAAAGCAACAAGATTAAAACTAACCAAGATAAGTGAAAATTTCTCATAAAGAGTTCATAATTTAATTACTTGGGTATAAGATGGTAGAGATCTCAGAAGTTCTTATGAAAATGACCAGGAGAATTTAATTAGCTCCAAGTTTATTACAAGCCAATAAGTCTAGAAAAATGTCCAAAAGCTATGACTTGTTTGACTATATAAATTACCAAAAGAGGAATATCCTATTTTGCCTCCTCCCTTCAATCTTTATTTGGGGAGGAGGAGTATTGTTTTGGATTCATCAGATTCTGGGACATGATTATGCCATATTGGCCAGTGGGCATGGTCACTGTATGTTAACAGGTCAGTGCTAGGGTGTGGCTGCCTTGCTGCACTCCCCGAAACAGTACTGAAGTGGAAAGGCTCAAGGCATATCTGCCATGGCAGGCTCTCTTTCTCTCTCTTTGTTCTCTACCATTCTCATGGCAGAAGTGATAAGATGACTCAAAGCCTACTGTCTTGGAGCATATCCAACCAACTAATTCACTTTTCTTTCTTCTTTACATGGAACTGGATTAAGGTAAGATTCAAAACTTGGTGAAACATTGGAAGGCCTCACTCACAGCCCGCTTTGGGCTGAGGGCATTTAGTTTAAGTAACCTAGGAAAAGGTTATGTACTACATGGCCTCATGTTCCATATGATCCTTGCTCCACATGGTCCAGCCTAAACATCAGAGTATCTTTTTGGAGCTTGGAGTCTAAGCTCAGAAAGTGATAAGGATTTATTGATTTTTCCTTTTCTATTTTTTTGTGTGTTTGTGTCTCTTTCATGACCTTCTCAAGGGAGGGTAACTAGAGTGGGATAGATATCTTCTTCAATTATTTGATCATAATACAATGTAAGAGCACAACACACCAATCCCTCCACTATCTCAAACAGCTAGATTAAAAGAACAGTATAGTGGTTAATGTCCCTCTATATTCCAGACATATGTTTTTGACTCTCTATTGTTTATCCTTATTTCAGTGTCCCATAGACAGATCAAAAATTTATTTTTTATATTTAACTTATCTCTTTGCACCTTCTTGCCCTGATTTCCCGCCACTACCACAAATTTGCAAATGTATGTCTGCTGCTATTTCAGTTTTACCTGGTTCATTGAAGATATTATCACTTACCTGTTGCCTGCTCCTTACTCCATATTTAGGTGGACATCAAATTCTATCTTTAAAAAAGGTATTTTGAACATGTCTACTTCTGCCCTCACCTAGTTTGCCTTCACTGTCTGTCACCTGGATTATCTTAAGTCATGACCTATGTTTTCATTCCTGTCATGATGCTTGGCACATAGTTTGTGACTGACTAGAGAAATATAGCTTTTGTGTTTATCTTCAATTGTAATAGAACATGATATCAAAAGACAATATATTTATTTTGGTTTGCTTCAGATGTCAGGGAGGCAAATTTTTATTAATATAAGATAGAAATTAAAACAGAATGACTCCAACTGTGGACAAAACAATTTCATAAAGCTCTGAGGTCTTCATTATAAGGATTGTTCAAGGAGAAACTGGTTAGGCATCAGAGAGAGTGCTGTTGAGAGGATTCTGGCTTTGGTATAATTCTAGACAATATGACTTCTAGGGTCCCTTTTAACTATACAATTTGATGATTTCTATATTAATTTTACAGGTTTGTGTAAAATTCAAAGTATTAGTAGCATTTGTTCTGATTGGTAAGATTAGAGATAAGTATACTTTTCTTCTTAATGTTTTTTTTCTGTACTTTTAAAGTTTTCAAAAATAGAAATATAATATTTTCATAATCAGAAACAATTTTTATGAGTAAGTTCAAAAATTGTTTACTTTAAAAAATATTTGATCTCTTTCAAATATAAGCATAACCTTTGTTATAGGTATCAAACTTATTTTTGTTGTATATATGCCAGCTGTTAGTTTGCTTTAAGTTTGACTGCATATAACAGCAAATAAAAAATTAACAGTGGCTTAAACAAACTAGAAGTCTACTTCTCTTTTATTTAAAAGAAGTTTAGATGTAGACGACCTGAGGTGGTATGGTGGCTTCACTGTGTCAGGCACTAACACTCTTTTATCTTTTTCAGATATTTATGATTTCAATTTCCAAGGTCACCTTATGGTTCAAAGTGGCCAATGGCTACCAACATTACATATGTGATCTGAAGAACAGGAAAAAAAGAAGTGGAAGATGGGCTTGCTTCCACCATTTTAAAGATTTTCCCAGAAATATCAGACAATGCTCCTACATAAATTTTCTTGGTCAGAACTTAGCCATAAGTTCATACCTAGCTGAAAGAAATTCTGGGGAAGAAAATCAGGGCTTTGTTTCTAATGAGGAACAAGAGAATGGACATTGGGAAGCTAATAGCTATCTCTTTTGCACCTAATGACTAAGAGTGAGCATAATACATTTTAAAAGATGTCATTGGCCACAGCTTCTTTGCTAATAGTTTTAGGAACTTTCTGTTAGGCTCCATTTGTTTATATCGGTCAACATTTATTTACTAAAAACTCTTTACTTTGCTACATTCTTTTCACTAGTAAAATGAATCTGTACCTGTATCTTCCTCATGGGGTTGTTGTGAGTATTAAATGAGATAATACAAGTAAAGCACTTGGAACAGTATCTTGGAACAGATATATATTAAGTGCTTGATAAATGTCAGTTGCTATTCTGATTAATATTACTATTTGTGAATGAATACAAGTGAAATTGGAGACATATTTCCTGCCTTAAGTTCCTTCTCTTTTGGTTGAAAAGACAAGCTACATGGATGTGAAATAATTTCAGAATGTGTGCAATTAAGAGCCAAGTGTTATCGAATGAAGTGTAAGTTTTCTAAGAATTCAAAAACTGAAAAGGTCCCTATAGGGTGTGTGTGTGTGTGTGTTTGTGTGGGGAGTGTCAGGGAATACTTTTGAAGACCTAACACTTTAGGTTTCATGATGACTTCTTAACTATATTCCTTGAGTAGTTTCATAATTTGGTTATACCTCCCAGAGAAGCTAACTGCTGGCCTATATAACATCTTAGAGTGGGAAAGGTCTTCTTGATTCTTAAAAGTTCCAGGGAAGAGGCCATAGGCACCCTCATTTTCTTTTATGCTCATTTGTGAAACTATTAGTAGGAGCTTTGTAAAAGCAAAAACTCATGAATTAATGTAGGAACATTTTTTTCTTAGTTTAAGAATGTGCTACTTACTAAAAATTGTAGCAATTGAGTGAAAAACTACGCAGGTATGGGGGAAAATGGATAATCTATTAGAACAGATATTGCCTGCCCCCCTTTCTTTTGAGAAAGGAGTCTTTCTTAGCCTTGCATTTTATTTTATGCAGTACATTTGCTAAAAGAATTCAAAGGAAGAGATCGGGCTCATTGTCCTTCATTCCAACAGTATTGAAGGCCCAATTTCATCTTTTGAGGTTCTTAAGGAGCATACTACATAAAAAGGAATGGACTGCTTGCTATTCAACCATAGCTGGAATAGCAGTATCAATCATTATACTGTTATCTATTTGAAAAATGTGGATTTTACTTGGAAATGGTATTTATTGAAGCCTGCAAGAAATCCACTTTCTGTCTACCTGGGAAGAGTAATTTGAAATGGAAAATTTGAGCTCAGAGATCAGTTGAAATTTGACCTTCTCTATATTGCATTGGTTTTTGGTATGATGATATATGCAGAGGTTGGGGTGAGGGGTGTCCATTTGCTTCCAATCCTGTTCTGGGTTGGTCTCCTGCTGCACAATAAGGTCATCTAAGAGAAACCTTCTGCAGCTTTATTAAAATGGGGGATGGTGTGGGTTGCTGGGGGCTGATGTACTTAAAATGTGCTTTGTAGCATCATGGAAATTTTGCAAAAGACTTTTATGTAGCAACAATTCTATTGATAGAGTCAATGAGAGTTTTGTCTGTGCAAGAACTGAAGGATAGGACCCCAAGTCACATGCTTTCAAAATTATTCTCCCTTTGTTGGATATCACAAAGGATATTTTCCCATGAAAACAAGATCTTTTGTTTCTTATGAATTCATTCTAATTGTGAAGCCGACTAATAGGGTTACTTCATGTTTTTCTCGCATGGGCAGGTGGCCTGAGGGAGCTGGTGAAATGGGCTCAATCACCTATTAAGGCTTTTCTTGGTCTTAATGTCATTCACTTCTCATTTAAAACCATAGTACTTGATGTTCATTTCCAAAGAAGGTAACAGTGAGGTCACAGATAGTGATTTGTTTCTGTTTGGATTTTAAAGGCAGCAGGCAAGATATCTCTGGCTTCCTGATCTCCCCACCTTTTTGCAAATGTGTATGGCTAACAAAAAAATCTGTAGAAAATTTAGATAGGTAAGCAAAGTTTAGACAAGTCAGAGCATCAGTTTTCAAAGAAAATTATTAAATCTCATGTGCTGGGTTTTGTGCAGAAAATAAAATAGATACTGTTCGCTCATCCTGAGAACTCACGCCTGTTCCAGGCAATGTACTGTGTGAAAACATTTAACAGTGAGTTAGAAAACATTTATATAAAGGATCTGTAGAAGATCTGTGCTAACTACTGAGGATTCAATACAGGTAAAACCTAGTCTAGGCCCTCAAGGAAGCATTGCAAAAAATGCTATGTAATGATGTGATGGCACTATAGCAGAGAGATGAATTTAAAAGTGCCATAGGTAAAACTGAAAGCAACAACAGCAACAACAAAACATGACAAATAGAGACTCATGGACATAGACAGTGGATTAGTGGTTACCAGAAGGAAGGTGGGGGGAGGGGGCTGGTGATGGCAGAGAGAGATGGGAGTAAAAGGGGTCAAATATTTGGTGATTGAAGGAAATCTAACTTTGGGTGGTAAACACACAATGCAATATGTGTGTGTGTGTGTGTGTGTATGACATACTGTTGATTTGTACCCTTGAAACTTATCTAACTTTATTAATCAATGTGATCCCAAGAATTTTTAATAGAAAAGTGTCATAGGAACACAGATGAAAGGAAATTCAGTATATACACATGAAAGAATGTAGTGAAAAGTTCACAATGTATTAAGCTGATATAAGAAATGTATATTTTAAAATTTCCTGTGTAACCTATTATAGAAAGCCTTGACCAAACCTTTTGAACCGAATTCTTTAGTAAGCCCAATGCTACATTAAAAAAATGAGAGGTGCAAGCTGTGCTGTATTATAAGATGGGGGTTGTGGGGATTTGGACATCTCTAAATAATAATTAGTAATCTGTGGCTGTGCCTATGCACATGCACACACAGGATTGTGTGACCACCAAACTTCCAGAGAGCATCTATGTGGAACAAAGGAAGGTGATATGAGAGAGCCTCATCCACCTATTTTGTATATTTGACCTTGAGGATATCCTGTACCTTTTGTTTGCTGGTTCCTTACCCAGCATGAGTTACTATTTTCATCAATCTTGGAATACATATTAGCCTTTGATATCCAGAATAGCTCACCTGTGCTGGATTTTAGAGGACAGGGTGGGACAAGATATGATTGGAGGCAGAGATGACTTGGCAATATCATACCAGACAATGCATAGTGTTACTCTTGAATCAAGAAAAGCAGACTTTGTAGTTGGTGGGATGTGAGTTGTTTTCTTGGTTAGAGAAAGGTAAATTTCACTCCTTTCTGATGGAAGCAAGGAAGAAAACCCTGGTTAACGAGGATGAGTGAGAGAAGGAAGCGCTCTTGGCCCAAGCATAGGGATCAAGCAGAACATAGAGTTAAAGGCAGTAGAAACATTTGAGCAGTCTTTGAGCCTGGTTTGACTGCAAGCTTTTCAAGGACAAGGATGCACCACTGAGAGAGGAGGCAGAGTGTGCTAAGCTGAGACCTGATACAGTGATATGATGATGACCATAGTCTTGAATCAGAAACAGGAACAAATGGTCCATGAGAGAGTATATCCAAAGAGGAATAGAAAAAGGACAGGTGGAGTAGGCAGGGCATGTGATTTTAGTAATGAAGGTGATGAAATAACCAGAGAAAGATTGTATTAAAAATAGGGCTTCTGGTGAAGTCTAGATTGCTGAGAGAGAAAACTATTGTTTTATATCCACGCAGCATTTATATGAGATGTTCAAGGTCTTTAGATTGCATTATCTGCTTATTATGCTGCTGTATCAGACTTCTGAGGCCCTGGTCACACACTAACATATAAATGCACAAAAGTCAAATTCGGTGATCAGTAAGAAAAAAGATTTTACTTTTCATGTGTTGTTTTGAAGAAGGTGTTAATGAACTCAAATAATTCTCATCGGAAGCCCTATAGCGTAAAGGGACTTCCACCTGAATGGAAGCCTTGAGTAGAATCTTTAAGAATTCTCTTTCCTTATTCCTCTTCCCTCTCTTTTCCTGACCCTAATTCCAAACATCTTTAAGAAAAACACTTAGACAAATATAAAGTAAAAACGCCCAGGTTGAAGACTACCTTCAATGTTCTTTGTCAAAGCTGCAGACACTAATTGAGCCAAGGCCACATGGGAAGAGCTCTTCCTCACTCAAGTGTCTGAGGATTTTGCTCCTGACCACTTCTTTGAAAATCTCTTTGACATAACCATGATGTGTCTTCTTTCTCTTAGGTGACATGCAGCTCTACCTGACTCTAATTTTGTCACTTGACAGGCAGGAGCTGATAGATGTGTCTTCTGAATTTCAGCTATTAGATTAGTGTAGCCATAAGTGGACTAATTCAGCTTTTATAAAATCCAGAACTCCACAGACTTAATGAAGATCAAAAACTTCAGTGGGCCAAATCTACCCAAATTCCTTATGAAAACCCAACCAAGAGCAAGGCAGGAATCCCTATCACCTAGCTGCCTAATAGCAAAAGACAGCAGATCTTTCTTTCATAAACATGCACCCAAGTAGTGGCTGTTACAAAGCAGGTCCTCAGTGTTTGACTGGATGAAATGTTACCAAAAGTCCGTTTAGAGACATGATCTTGACTACCACTTAGTTGCTACAGCACTACGGAAGATAAGGCAATAAGGATGAATTGATTTGTTCGTAAACCACTACTGAAGAGTATTTGCAGTTGGTATTGTCACTGGTGTGCTGGGATTTGTTCATACTAGCTCACAGAATCATGTGTGAAATTTTTGAAAGTATCTTGAAATTGGCAATAGTAGGAGTATTTACTCCACAAAAATTAGCACATGTGCAAATAAGAGCTTCTTTTTATTATTATTATTCAGAGAGCTGATTGTTAAACCAGCACAATGCTGGCTGGACTCCTTTTTTGGAAGCTACTAAACTAATTACAAGGCTACAGAAAAACCATGGATGAATCTCACAGATATTATTTTGAATGCGAGAAGCCAGACACGGATGATCACATACTGCATGATTCCACTTATATGAAGTTCTAGTACAGACAAATTAATCTGTGGTGAAAAATATCAGGATGGAATTAACTCTGGAGAGGTAAATTGACTGTGAAGGGGTATGAAGAATTTTATGGGGTGATGAAAATATTTCATATTTTAATGTGGGAATGGGTTACACAGTTATATGCATTTGTCAAACACTTATTGTATTGTGTATTTAATCTATGCAGTTTATTGCATGTAAATCTTATCTCAAAAGAAGAACTGCAAACAAATTTTAAATCCTATTTAACACATTTGCTTTGTACAATTGTAAAGGTTAACAATTCTGAAATTATTTGGGCATTCTAGGTTTGAGCAAATGAGTAAATATACTGAGGATAACGGGAGTCTGGTTTCTCACTGTTGGAAAAAAAAAAAGTCCCTAGGAAGGGATCCTAGGATAAAATGCAGACTGTGATGAAAAGAATTTAACTGTATTACAAATGTATGAAACAACTCACTGAAGGGGATGAGAGAGGAGGTGCTGAAGTAAGTAATTTAGGAAATGATTGAATTCTATAATAAGAAGAAAGGGAAAAAGAAAAAGGAACAGCACAGAAGCACTATACCCGCAAGGATTCAGATAAACAATTCTGATCCTGGTACACGTGCATACTGGAATTGAACAATTTAGTAAATGGATGGTAGATGGTGGGAGCCAGGTTTCTCACTGTTGGAATGGGAATCTATAGGTAAGCAAGGGGAGGAGTCTAGAATGATCCATGTGGTAATGGGTTAATTTTGGAGACATAGGTATGAACTCATGTTTAGCTTGATATCAATATAGATGTTACATACAGAAATATTTATAGTCATAGTATATATAAAAGTTAGTATACACATATATTTCCTTGGTCTGTCAATTGAGAGGGGCTAGAAGCAGTGACACCCCAGTAGCAAAAGCATACCTAGTGACAAGATCTTAGTTTCTAATACAATACTCCAATAAAAGAGTATAGGGCAAATGGTCAATTCTAGAACTAGGGCAGGAAATATACAAGATGAGCCTGTCTGAAGTATCTTGTAGTGCCAAAAAGGTAAGGAAATGCTAAGAATAAAAAACATTCCAATGATGGGAGTATGTCAAGGAGACAGGAGCCAACTGAAAGAGTTTCCAATGGCCAAAGCTGGAAAGTTTTCAGCAATAAAATAAAGTAATATTGGATTAGTAGCAAAAATTGTTAAATAAATATCCACGAATCCATACTGACATAAATAAGTTATTGAGTAAATAAATAAATGGAGAAGAGACAAATCTCCAGTGCAGAAGAATTCCAAATAATTTATGTAGATATACCACCCACAAAGATGTGGTACATAATTCCCCACACCCTAAGTGTGGGCTGTACATAGTAACTTGCTTCCAAAGGGTGCAGTGATGGAAAAGGGGGAAAGCGTAATTTTAGAATGGAAAAACCTTGCAAACACTTGCTCAGCCAGGTGATCAAAGTCAATATCAACAGTGATATATCTATCATATTGGTAGTACATACTCTGGGTATGATGTGATGAGAAAAATACTTTACCTCTGTGGTCTTTCTCCCCATAACCCCAATCTAATTGTGAGGAAAACATCAGACAGACCTCATTTGAAGGACGTTCTACAAAATATCTGACCAATATTCCTTAAAATCATCAAGGTCATTAAAAACAAGGAAGCCTGAGACATTGTCATAGTCAAGAGGAGCCTAAGGAGTCATGATGACTAAATGAAATGTGCTATCCTGGATGGGATCATGGAACAGAAAAGGGACATCAAGTAAAAACCAAGGAAATATTAATAAAGTATGGACACTTGTTAATAATAGTATATCAATACTGGTTAATTAATTGTAATTACACAAATGTACCACACTAATGCAAGATGTTAGCAATAGGACAAACTGGATATGGGCTATATGGGAATTCTGTGGACTATGGAGCTCAATAGCTACATTTTTTTCTGTAAACCTAAAATAGTTCTAAAAATAGTTTATTAAAAAAAAAAAGCCCTCATGTACAGATTGCTGGCAGCCAGTAGCTTGGTTGTATAATCGAGAGTGCAGCTGGGATGTGCTCAGGCCACTGACAGCATCTGCACCACCTGATATCTGCAGATAAGACAGACCATGACTGTCTTAGGGTGCCCTTCTGGGGGATTTTGAAAGTTCCTCTCTGTCCTAATGGTCTTTTCTTGGAGGATTTGCACTGTACACATAATCTGCCCGCAGAGAGTGGGCTCTGATTAAAGCCTACATAGCAGCCTCAGGAAACTGGGAGTTGAAACAGATGCCCAAGAATGTCTCAGGCTGGGACTGAGGAATCTGCCCACGTGGAGCTCTGCTGACCCAGCGGGTAGAGCAGCCTGCCTATGTGTATGGGATAGCAGTTGTTCTTGGGAAACATAACGATGCTGCTCTGCCTCTGGGCTGTTTACTTGGGGCTTCATAAGGATCTAACTTGGTTGAATCAAGAAGTCCTGCTTTGAGGGTTTCGCTGTATTCTTCTTTCCATATGCCATGATCTGACAATTTCAGCTGAGAAAGTTCTCAAACTAAGGAATCGAAGAAGGCAGCCTTGGCTCTTCAGACTCTCACCAGACTGTTGCTGCTGTTTGTGGAATTTAAATACCTAAACAAGAGCTGAAGATTCCATATCTTAGTTTCCGGGAGTCATGAATAAAAAAAAATCTGTTTTCACTCTACAGGTGGCCAGTAGCATAGATATCTTTGCTCATAACTGGTGTGTTTTGGTCAAGAATGACTGGTTAAGCAAGCCGAACGACCTCAACCTGGTCAGTATGCCTCAAAGCAGCCATGCTAAGCACAATGTTGACTCCATGTTCCCGGTTACCAGCCATATACGATCACTATTTAAGAGTGACAAGTATTCCCTGATTTTTTTTTAATTTCCCTTTTGAATTTTAAAATTGTGAGCCTGTTATCCCATTGTTAAAACGTAAGGTGTTAGATGCCAAATAATATAGACCAAGGGCTCTATCAATTTTCCACATAGTTTTAGGAAAACTACTATTGAGTTATGTATTGAGCCTATATCATACCACTATAAAAAAAATTAGAGTAGTAAAGATGGAAACAAAACATTAACAAAGAGCATTAGTGTCTTCTCTTGCCCAACAAGAATTCCTCTCACAAACAGTCTTGAAGAAAGGGGACTTGGAAACAAATTTCTCTCTAACTTTTTATTTAGTCCACCATAGTAAGCAGATATCATCAATAAAAACTAATTTCTAACTGACTTTGAGGTTCAGGGCTTTTGTGTATGCATAAGTAAGCCCAGAAGAGTTGATAAGGAATGCCTAACTCTCTACCCATTGATCTACGGTTTAGATTTGTTGCCACCTAGAAATATCTACCCAATTTCAGCTTCTGCAGTGTACCCAACAGAGGAAATGATAAATACCACTGTTCTTTTGGGGCTGTCACTTTATAGAGTGGCATGAATGATGATAAAAGACAAACACAAATTCCAGAAAAACTTGGATCGGCTTTCCTGTCAACACTACTGAAATGCAAGATGGGAAACTATTGATAGAAAGCACTGAGTGTCCCTGATAAAATGTTATATAACAATGACTATACTGTCCAAAGGTACGTTTCACTGTCTTTGGAAAAACAGGAATATGTCCTCCTTGAGGAGCCTGCTTTTAAAAAAGATTCTCATATTTTCCTTCTAAGCAAAACCAAAGCAGAGAGAGAATGAAATTTGAAAAGTTTCAGAGAAAGTTTAGGAAACCACCAGAAACTGCAAATTTATGTTTAGGAAGTTCTCTGACTACTTACTGTATTTTCCTCACTACTTGAAAGAAATTACTTAATTTAAGTTTTAGAAAAGTGGCTTGGGCTATTTTGAATAGTTTATTGTGATTCAAGTACTTGCTTTCTCTGTTGCTTGATGAAGGCAGCAAGACTGAATTGACTTCAAGGAAGCTAATAGGTTGTATATGTAACCACATCAAAGGTATTTCAAGACATGGTACAAAAACATTCTTTTATTAAATTTGTGAACATATGTAAAGAAAACAGTGCCTGAAACATAGTAAATACTTGATAAATGGTGGTGATTGTAGTAGACACTCTTCACATCCTGCCCCTTATTCCCATAAACCTGACCTCCGAGGTCACCTGCAACTGCCTCCGAGTTCTTGTGTACATCAGCAGGTCCCTGTCTGGAGCTGGGCTTCCTTGGTTTCTCTGCCCAAGGGCCTTTTTAGGCACCTCCAGAGTTTGTTCACTGCTTTGCAGGTGAGCCCAGAAGTGCTGGGGGATATGAGTCCCAGGAGCTACCCTCAACCAATAAGAAATGAGATTTACTACGGTCATGCCACCCTGAACAAGCCCGATCCCATCTGATCTCAGAAGCTAAGTAGGGTCAGGCCTGGTTAGTACTTGGATGGGAGACCACCTAGGAAGACTAGGTGCTGTAGGTGTAAAAAACAAACAAACAAACAAACAAACAAACAAACAAACAAACAAAATAGCAGGGGTGGGCCTGGTTAGTACTTGGATGGCAGACCACCTAGGAAGACCAGGTGTGGTAGGCATAAAAAATAAATAAGTAAATAAATAAAAAATAACAAACAAACAAACAAAAAGGTCCTTGCAATCTGTGAGGTCAACCAAGGGTTGCTTCGCCTAAAAAATAAAAATAAATATAAATAAAGAAATGGGGTTTAGTGTGTAAGTATCCCAGTTCTCCTGTCCTTAGGTGGAACAATTCTGAGGCATGTTCTACAAGATTCCTCAGAGGTTCCCCAGCAGGACTGAGCTCCAGTTGCCCACAGTGGGAGTCCATTCATTAAAGCACCCTTTTCTTGTCTTCTCTCTCTTCTTTATCTCACTTTCTCCATCTTCTCAACTGTGCTTCCTGGGATCACCCTCCAAATAAACTGCCAGAACTAAGTCCTTTCTGGGAGTTTATTGTTTTGGGTAATCAGAAATGAAAACAAAATCCTTGATCATGGGAAGTAGAGCCATAAAAGATTGTGGCACCAATTTCATTATCTGTGACTATACAATGAAGCCAAATAGATGCATGCTGATTTTTGGATTTATAGAAAATGACCACAGATTATTGCAGCAATAAGAAACAGGCTTTTGAGATAGTGGCTATAGCTAGAAAACAAAGAAAAATTATCACATATACTAAAATGTAGGAAGAAGTGTTGGCTGTATTGTAACATGTAAGCAATTTTTGTGCTTATGGGCCATAAACTTTGCCACTTCCATCATGTTCCATCATGGACAGCAAAACATATACAGTATGTATTACAGAGGTCTGCAAAACTGCATGTGTTGCATGTAAAAAAAAAAAAACAAAGCAAAAAGCTGTTCAAGAGTTTTAGTTCGATATAAATTCATTCCTGTAAAGGAAAATGCCATCCTAAACATTTTTACTTGCAAAACAATCTTCAAGCTATAGAGCAATTTATTTCACATGACATTTACAGAAAATCAACAAAAGTAGCTTTTATAATGTGTGAATCCACAAATCATGTTTCCTCGCTGTGGATATGCATTGAAATCTCTTGAGATTTCTTCTCTGCTGCTGTCCCTAGGAGAAGGCCTTTAGAGATTATTGTTTCTGTTCACATAAGTATCCTTTTCTCAAAGGAAAACATATTATTCCCTACTGGGGCACTACTGCTTTTTCCATTCCCAGGCCCACAGACTATCATTGACAAGGGTTGCTACATTCTATCTTAATGCTGTCATTGTCTCCAACATTTCATACAGTACTTTACTTGAAACAAACAAAAATTTTAAAAAGAAAGAAGGCAAACTGAAGACATGGACTAAATATTAATTGAATGCATTTTAACTGCTATAAAAATAAAGGTGGAAATGTGGGTGAGTTTAATGAGTATAAATACAACAGAATCCAATAAAATTTGGTGACAGCATTAGTGCTCAACCTTTGCACATCATTATTCTCTTCTAATTCTTGATCAGAAGGATTTACATGTTTTGAGCAAGGGCACAATGGTTGGTGAGCAAAGGTAAATTAAAATCTAATACTGAGGCAAGCTTTCAAATGAGTAAGGTGGAGTTGGGAGGGCAGAGAATGTGCTGTCAGTAAAATGTAGGTGAGCACAGGGTCTGGTTGTGATCCACTTAGTTTGTCCACAGTAACAAAAGTATCTGGATAATGGTCAATAAGGAAGTAAATACTTGTCTTAGTCCATTTGGGTGGCTATAACAAAATACTACACACTGTTTGGCTTAAACAACAGACATTTATTTCCACAGTGTTCAGGACAGGAAAGTCTAAAATCAAGGTGCCAGCCTATTCTTGTCTTGAGAAGGCCCATTCCCTGGTTTGCAGATGGTTGTCTTTATATCTTCTCATGGCTGAGATAGGGCTCTGGTCTCTTCCCCTCCTTATAAGGGCACTAATCCCATCAGAGGGTCTCACCCTCATGAACTAATCTAAACTTAATCATGTCCCAGAGGCCTCACTTCCAAATACCATCACATTTGGAGATTAGGCTTTGACACAGGAATTTGGGGGAGACACTAACTTTCAGTTGATAGCACCCCCAAAGAGGTTTTTATTGAGTTTCCATCAGGCCAAAGAAGACAAGGTTCTGGCCAGATCCTCTCCCATTAGCTAGCCTTTCCAGAGTTGCGAACAGCCTTTAACACACAAAGTCACTCTGTGCAAGTGAACTGAGACTGCTTCAGCTTCCTTTGGAAGAATTTGGCTTCAAGAATTAGTAGAAACTTTCAAATTCAATTATAGGAAAATAATGTTTATTTATAAGCACGATGGCCTTCGGGAGGGTGGGTCTCACTAAATCAGAATCTGGGATTTTTTTTTTTATTATTATTATTGTGGCAAAATTCACATAAAATTCTCCATTTTATTTTATTTTATTTTTTGACAGATCATGACTCAGGTTTATTTGTACAAACAGCACAGGAGGACACCAGCCCAACACAGACAGCAGCCCAAGGTCACACCAGTCCTTCCATCCTCACATCAGCAGACAGACTTCTACTCTGGAGCCTTTGTAGGGGCCTGGGCACCTATGAGAGCTGGGGTCTGGGCACCTATGAGAGCCAGAGCCTGAGCCTGAGCCAGAGTCAGAGCTGCAGCTACAGCTGCAGCCTGGACTTTGGTTTGAGCCTTGGCCTTAGACTTTGGCCAGCAGAGCCTGAGACCCTTGGCAATATGGGCATAAGCATGTTTCCCAAGCTTAGAGTGAGTGATGTAGGCAAGGCAACTGAGCTTATGGCTGCTGCCCTTTTCGACCTTGGGCTTGATCTCCTTGGGCTTATGAGGGCCTTGATAGCCTCAGCATGTGCACTCATAGCTTTGGCATTGTCGGCTTGTATCTTCTTCAGCCCCTTCTTGTTGTACTTCTTAGCAAAGCACTTGTTCTTTGGGAACTTGGGGTCCACCACCTTAAGAGATTCGTATTTTTGTGATCAGGGTTCTTGATGCCATTTCGGTGCCATTTTCAGGACTGGTTGTGCATGGCGTAGTTCTTGAACTTGGCCATGTCTGCACCGAAGTCTGCGGCTCCCGATAGGCCTGGGACCAGAAGAGAAAACTAAAATTCTCCATTTTAAAATAGGACTTCTTAATTTTTTTTTCTGCCTTGGATTCCATTGGCAGTCTAGTACAATTCATGGACCCCTTCTCAGAACCAGGTTTTTAAATGTATAAAATAAAATACATAGAATCTCAAAGGAAGCCAATTACTTTGAAATTGTGTTATCAAACTTTTAAGGATCAAATATGTGAATCAATAATATATGTGTTTTTTAATTAATACATTCATAGCAAAACCAACAGGCAGGACTTATAACTAGTATCATTTCAAACTGGTGATAAACAAAGGTGATGATTTAGCTGCAATAATTGTAGTCTGAGGTGAAAATATCTGTTGTGCCTTCTCTTGGTGGCAATGGTCTCAGTTACTGCTAATATTGCTGTGGTTTGTTGCCTAGATTCATAATAAAAGCAAATGCTAAATGTTAGAGGTTTGTGAAAATAAAGAAGTAATGTTTTTCTGTTCGAGTTTGTGGACCCTCTGAACTCTTAACTCTAGATTAAGAATACCGGTATGAAATGCAAGCTTCTTTTGTCTGGTTGTCTAAGTTTGGAAGCAGATTCTTCTGCTAATAGAAGGAGGGAGAAGCAGGTGGAGTGGAGATGGACTCAGCCTGGCAGGAAGAAACAAGGTGAGGTCAGTGCAGCCATGGTGGTGAGGTGGCCACAGGGCACTTTAAAATCAGTGATGCCTACTCTAATGCAGAAAGCTGTTTGTAGCATGCAATGTCAACCACTTCCCTGTGGCCCTTGAAGAAGGGCCTGATTTATACACTTGAGAAGTGAAGCTCACTGATTACACAAGCAAATGTAGGAGAACCTCAGGCCTGAGAACCTCAGTCCTCTGGGGAGTCACAGAAATCCTGGGGAGGGTTCTGAACTTCTGCTGCACATAGAGGTTGGGGCTTGGGTTAACCTAGACCCCCCAGTGAACAGAGGCTCCATATGATATGCGCTTACACTTGGTTTCTGTAGAACTGCAGGAGGTATGAGTCTGACCCAGTGAGACCCAGAGCCCTCTCTGTCTTCAGCTGACTTCTGAAGTTTGTTTTGGAGTGGAGCCAAGGGGTAGAAACTAGGATTTGAACTAACTGAGCAGTAGCATCCTGCCTGCTCTGACCTGATCCAGAAGTGACTGTTCCAGTACTTGGATCGCTCCAACTGCCATTTGCTTACTGTCTCCTGTCACCATATTGAAGACATATCCAAGTACGAGAAAGATGGTGACACTGCAAGTGGAGCATTGTCATGGGTTTGAGGGCCTTAATGAGGTAGTGTGGTACAGTGGCCAAGAGATTGTACTTTGGAGTCTGATCTGAGTTTGAACACTGGCTTAACTGGGTTAAGTTCCTTTACCTCTGCAAGCAACAATTTTCTCTTATGTTAAATGAGGAAAAACTATGTCTGATTTATGCAACTTGCATGAGGATTAAAACCAATAACATTTGCAAAGTTTTTAGTTTTGCAGTTTGTGGTACTTTAATAATGTATTATTATTATCACCATTATTATTATTATTATTATTATTATATCAAACTTCCCTTTATAAGAAAGGTCAGTCCTAGTTGTTTTTAATTTTAGTAAAAACTAAGAAAATCCTTACATAAAAGACTGAAAATATTTACAATAAATCATCTCTACTCCTTGTCAATATACATGCCCACCATTTCATTTGATTTTGTCTTCCTTGCCTTCCTTTGGAATGACAGAGGTTAAATTTTTTTCAGGGTGATGAAAGATTTCTTGAGAAAGCATCCTCACCCTCTGCTCCCTCCACTTGCTACCACTGTACACACATGCACACACACACACACACACACACACATACACACACACACACAACTCATTTCTTTTTCTTGCTGCAGTAAGAGAATCAAATCCAGGCCTCCTGCCTGGAACTATAGAACATTACCATCATGCTGGTCCATTAAATATCATTTGAAAGTCAATTTTATCCCAGAGTGGTAAGTAGTATGCGTGCTTATGTCTTCATCTACCTTAATTAGGAAAAGCAATTTGCCACACATTTCTTTAAAAGAGAAGAAAAACTGATAAAATTTGAGCTCCTGATAGATTGAAACAGTCCATGTTGTGGTGGTGGAGGTACAAAGATGTGAAACCACTTTCCACATCTAAATTATGGCTTGTTCTAAAAACAGTCCAGCCTTATGACTTGCATGTTTTCTAAGTAACTTATGCAATTACCCGTAATTATGGAAATAGGGGTTGCATCCTGAAAGCCAGCTCCCTCCATTTTGTTTCTCGACTCAGAATAGAAAACTCCATTCGGAGTCTGTGACTGGAGATGTTTTGATCCTATCATATTTTCTGTGATTCTGTACCATTAACAATCTCAAGATTATTTTCTCACATCTCTGTTTGTCAAAATGGTTGGAGTGTCTGAGAGGTTACAGCTTTTTGAACATAGGTGTCTGCTTTTCTCATTTGTTTCTTTTTACTAAACCAGACTAATTTTAACTCACATGAGTGCCTCTGGCTTGAATCCTCATGATACGATGGTGGGTTTCCAATGGCACCATAGTTAGCATTTAGATGGCTTGGAAGTGTCGGAAGTCTCTTTGTTTGAGAAACTAAGGAGCCTCTTAAGAGAGAACAACCCCTAAAAGAAGGATGAGACATGGAGGAAGCAGCCTGGTTTAAGGAACTTGACCCAGTAGGAGAGCTCTGAACTTTAGAAGGTGGTGTGATTATGACTATAAGCCTTGAGGTCACTGACACTCTAAGCTGACCTTTGTGTACCTCTTAACTCATGTCTGGATCCTGGTGAGAGATGAGCTGTCATCCTTGCCCCTACCCCTCCCTATATTCCATTTGTCACACAGTAGACAGATAACTATTTTCAAATCATTAATCACATTATGCCGCCTATCTGCTTAAAAACCTTCTATGGCTTTCCACTCCATGTAGTAGTAAATAAAACTATTCTTTTGAGAGCCTACAGAATCCTACTTAAGCAGCTTCTCCCTGCTTTTCCCACCTCATCTGGTACTTCTTTCTCCTTTTCCCTGTTTGTTTCAACCACAGGGCCTTCTTTCTCATTCTTAACCAGGCCATTCCAACTCTACTGCCTTTATATTTGCTGTTTCTTCTGTCCTGATTATTCTTCCTTGGAGGATATCTTCTTACCCTCCAGTTCCCAATTTAAATATTATCTCCTTAAATCATTCTTTTCTGAGCCTTCTGTCTAAAGTGGTTACCCTTCTAATGCCCCATAACTCTTTCATATCAACCTTTTTGTTTTACTTATAGCCCTTATCACAGACCGGCATGATCTTGTTTGGTTGCTAATTCATTGTCTCTTCCCTCTTGAGGACAGGGTCTGTCTGAATTTTGCCTCTCTTTCAAAAGCAGAGCCTGAGACAAGGGTTTGGTACAGGTGCTTTATGTTAGAAGACAGAGCTTCTCTAAGCATTACAGAAATAAAGAGATTGAATATATAGGAAACAGAGATTGCACAAATATGGGAGGATATAGTAGACTGAAGGTGAAGAAGACTGAAGCTGGTTCTCAAAAATTCTCTGGGGAGGAGGCAGGGAGGATATGAATTATGTCACATTTTTCTTCCATAACTTCTCAAGAATAATAACCTCTTCTAACTTCTTTCTTTCTAATCTACGATAGGTCCCTCTCATTTGCAAATTCTAACCTGTGCCTACACAGATAAATTGGATTGAAGCTTGTGTGAAACTGTTCACAGTAGCCATGGCTGGGATCGGCAATAAGGCTATATGGATATAAGGTGCCTGCACCTAGGATGCTGCCTGTCTTTTCATTTCTCTGTCCTAGTCCCTGAAATAGTGCCTGGTACATCATTGGTGCTCAATAAGTGCTTCCCGAGTGACCGATTCACAAAAGGGCTATAAGAAAAAACTAACGGAGTTGTGACATCTAAATTGGGAACCCAGTGGCACACAAACCATATTGCTATGGGATTCCTCTAACAGAGGGTACTTCAAAAATCTGAGAGACATTCTTCACTTATTGTTCTAGATAGCTGCTCAAGATTCCAGTCTCTAATGGTGATGTTCAGTAGAAAGTAATAGTATAAATATGGTTCCCAGTGAGAAGTGGTGGATAGACACAAGGATATCTGAGCAAACTTGCTCAGGAACAAATGTGAAATACTCCCTGGAGCCTCCCCAGAACTATTATAGATAAAGGCAGGAGAGAGTGAAACCTTTGCTTTTTTGTGTGTGTGAGATCAATCCATTAGTACCACTGGTTTGGCTGGGGGAAACTAAAGTAATAACAATATCTGCGAGAAAATGTGTCATGAACAAAGCACCCAAGGATGAGGCAGTATGCAAAACAGAGCAACTATTACTCATTTATTCAAAATAAATAAAAATATGCATCTACACAAACCGATATGAAAATATTCATTGCAGCTTTATTCATAATAGAGAAAAATAACCCAAATGTCCATCATTTGGAAAATAGAACAATAAGCTGTGGTATAACCATATAATGGAATAGGAGTACTACTCAGCAATAGAAAGGAACAAGCTATTGATACATGAAACCACATGGTTAAACCTCAAAAAGTATTATGCCAAGTGAAAGAAGCCAGCCATGAAAGGCTACATACTGTATGATTTCATTTATAACACACCATCTTGGAAAAGGCAATATTATAGGGACAGAAAACAGATCAGTGGTTGTCAGCAGATGTAAGGGATTGTCTGCAAAGGAGAACAAAGTAACTTTTTGAGGTATTTGAAATGTTTTATATCTTGATTGTGGTAGTGGTTGTAGGACTAAATATATTTGCCAATTTCATTGAGTTCTACACTTGAAAAGGCTGAATATTACTGTATGTAAAGTGTACCTCAATAATCCTGGCTTTAAAAAAACAACAACAGCTCATATTTTGGTATGGGAGCAGATATTAATGAATACATATATAAGATGGAGCAGACCCCTTTGGTGCCCCAAAACATTTCCTGTCTGTCAACCCACCTCTGATTTTACCTGCTGCTCCAGGGACAACTCCCTGGAAACTCGTATGTCACAGCATCTCTTCTCAAGCGTGCACTCTATGTTTTTTACACTTTTCTGGAGTTTCTCTAACAGCCCTCAGGCAGATCAACTTTTGTGGGTGAGTTAACTCTCTGGGGTAAGCTCAATTTTTCAGGCCAAAAATTCCAGGAGGCATTTTGTATACTTTTCAGGGAGGTCCCAGTAGAACCGAGACCAAGGGACTCCAGCCCATAATGACCCAAGCAACAACCTTAATAAAGCACTCTTACATTGGCTTGTCCTTCTTCCATTTCTCACTCTTCCCATTTACTCACTCCTGCTTGGTGGAATTACTTTCCAAATACCTGTGCCAGAGCCCTTGTCTCAGGCTCTGCTTTCAGGGGACCCAAACTAAGACATATTATAATGTCAGATAATATGAAGCAAATTTAAATCAAGAAGAAGAATGGACAAATAAGAGTGCATCTACAGATAAAGTTAAGAAAGGTATCTATGAAGTGGGACCTCTAAGTAGATACTTGAACTTAACAAAGGAATAAGCCATGTGGCTCTTTAGGGGAAAATAATTTGGGGCTGAGGAGATAGTAAACCTACATATGGAACATTCTAGAAATGACAAGGAGTTCACCGTAGCTGGAGCTCAGTGAGTAAAAGATGTGGGCCTAGGGGTAGTAGAGCAAGATCACACAGGATCTCATAGACCACAGAAAAGACTATGGATTTCATTCTGTATGGGCTAACAGGCCATGGAGAGTTTCGAGCAGAGGAATAAAAAAATAATCTGACTGATGCGTTTAAAAGGACAACTCTGGCTGTTGTGCTGAGATGAGACTGAAGGGGTTAATGGTGGAAGTGGGGGAGAACAGCCAGAAGCCTGTTGCAAATGTGCAGGTAAAAAATGATGGTAGATGAAACCATACTGGTAGTGGTAATTTCTGATGAGAAGTGGTTAGATTCTTGATATATTTTACAGATAAAACTGAGAGGATTTGCCGGTGGATTGGATGTAGGATGTAAGAAAAAGTAGAAGAGTTGTGTTCTAATATATATCTCATGTCTTCTTTATCCATCCCTCTATCCATGGACACTTATGTTGCTTACATATCTTGGCTATTGTAAATGATGCTGCAATGAATAGGGACACTCATATCTTTTCTAATTAGTGTTTTGGATTTCTTCAGATAAATGCCCAGAATGGAATTCTTGGTTCATATGGTAGTTGTATTTTTAAATTTTTGTTTTCCATAGTTAACTGCATCAATTTACAATCCCACCAACAATACATGAGGGTTCCTTTTCCTTCACATCCTTACGAACACTTGTTGCTTATTGATTCATTGATGATAGTCATTCTGACAGGTGTGAAGTGATATTTCATGTGGTTTTAATTTACATTTACCTGATGATTAGTGGTGTTGAACATCTTTTTATATGTCTGCTGGCCAGTTGTAAAAAAGAATAAAATTTTGCCATTTATGACAACATGGATAGACCTAGAGAGTGTTATGTTAAGTGAAATAAGTCAGACAAAGACAAATACTATATGATTTCACTTATATGTGGAATCTAAAAAACAAAATAAATGAACAAACAAAATAGAAACAAACTCATAGATACAGAGAACAAACAAATAGTCACCAGATGAGAGAGGATGCTGGTGAGATGGGTGAAAAAGGCGATAGCAATCAAGAAGTACAAATTGCTAGTTATAAAAGTATTCATGGTGCATAAAGTTGAGCATAGGAAATATAGTTAATAACATTGTAATAACTATGTATGGTGTCAGATGAGTACTAGACTTATCAGGGTGATCATTTTGTAATTAAACATGCAAATGTCTAATTGCAACATAGTTATAGATGATTCTGATACCCACTCACATATAAATGTCTAATCACATGTTATATACCTGAAACTAATATAATATTGTATGATATTTGTATTGGAAAATAAAATAATTTTTAAAAATAAAAAAGGAAAAATAAATTTAAAAAAAGAAAAAGGAAAAGGTTCACAGCAAGATTTTTGTCCTGAGCTGTTTGAAGAATGGTTTTACTTACTGCCCTGGAGAATACTCAGGAAGAACAGGTTTGGATGAAGGGAATTAGAGATTCTGGTTTAAGAGATGTTAAGTTTGAGGAACCTAATCAACATCTAAGTAGAGATGTTGAGGAAGCAATTGTATATACAAGCCTGAAGTTCAGGGGAGTCATCAAGACTATAGATTTAAATTTGGGAGTGCTCATCAAATAGATGATACTTAAGGTCCTGAGATTCCAGAGGAGAGCACCTAGGAAGTAAGTGTAGACAGAGAAGAGAAGAGATCCAAGCACTGGATGCTAGTTCACTCCAACATTTAGAAGTCAGAAAGTTGAGGAGTAACCAGCAGAAGAGACTGAGAAAGAACATCAAGAAAGATAAGACGACATCCAAGAGAGTGTGGCATCTGCAAAGCCCAGAGAAGAAAATATTTCCAGAAGGAAAAAATGGTGCTAATAGTTCAAGTTAGGGTGAGGTCTGAGAATTAGTCTTGTACTTACTTGTGGGAGTAATCGGTGACCCTGAAGAAAGCAGTATCAGTTGGGCTGGTGAAGATGAATGCCTTATAAGAATGAGCTCAAAAGTAGAGAGAACAAGTAGAAATAACTCTTGAGTTTTTCTGCAGAGGGGAGTGTAGAAACAGGGCAGTACCTGGAAGGGAATGTGGGGTCAAAGGAGGTTTTTTGTTTTTCTTTAGAGTTCTTATATCGGAAGAAGTTTGCATGCTAATGGGGATGCTCTAGTGAGGTGGGCTAATTTAATGATGTAGGAAGGGGCAGGAGTGAAATCTTGAATAGGCTGGGGTTGGGGGAGCCAGTGCACATACAGATTGTTTTGGCTTTCAACAGGAACACAGATGGTTCATATACTGTGGCAAGAGATAAGATGGAGTATGTGATCGCAGATGAAGAGAGGCTGGGAAATTTGATGGGGGATATAGAAATTCACTTCTGATTATTTCTGTTTTCTCAATGAAAAAAGGAAAATCATTAGCTGAGAGTAAAGATGAAAAGGGGAGTATTGAAGATTTGATGAAAGATGGAACTAGGTAGCATTACAGATTGACTTGAAAATTGTGCTTATGAATATAAAGTGAGACCAATTATCGTGGAGCTGCCTCAGCTTCTTGTATGCAGGCACCATGGTTTAAGTGATAGAAAAGGAAGTGGGTGGTATGATAGGATCAAAGCCAAGTGTGGAGGGAAATGAGGTTACAAAGGATACTAAGGAGAGTAAAAAGCTGGTGGGACCAGTGAATAAGAACTCCTAGAAAGATACAGAAATTGTTGGAGTTGGGGGATTAGAGAGAGTGATGTAGAAAGGTAGGAACTGGTAGTAGGAGGGTGGAACACTTAAAAATGAGCTTATGTTGGGGATGCAGTCATTTTTAATGACAAGGTCTAAAGTGTGACCATAGGAGTGAAGGTCTGAGATAGGGCAGAGCCACAATTGTTGGAGAAGGAAAAATCAAAGATATGAGAAGCTAGAGTTGGCAGGATCGTCTATGTTGGATATCAAAATTGCCAAGAATTATGATAGTTGCAGTGGTACAGACAGGTGAGTCAGGTGCTTAGATATTCAAGAAATGAGGAGAAGGGGGTGATTAGGACATGTATAAGTGACAGCAACAAGGAGATTTTCATACTCAACCTGTATAATTCACTGTTTCGTATATTGTTTTTGATCAACCTCTCCCTACTCTGTTCCCAGCTAAGGATGCTGTGAGCTCATGGAAGGAAAAGTCCATGTTGTTATTGTTTTTGTTGATAAGCCTAGAGGTATTGGTTACTTGATTGACAGAGAAAGAGCAGGGCTATCTTTCCTTAGCCAGATGTATGTCCAGATGTGCTTCAGTCCTGGTTAGCAACCATACTTCTCAATAATATAGCACAACCAAGTCAACTCCCTATTATGTTATACTCAGTGCTCAGTCAATGCAGGTGTCCCAGTTGAGGAGATAGTTTTTTCAGATCTACATAGGTATGAACCAAAGGTTAGGCCTGTGTAAAATTGAGAAGCAGTCAGCATTGTTTCTGATGCTTTTTAGTCTCACTGCCTACAAATTGCAGCACCCATTTCCTCAATCCTCAGACCTGATGATGGCATCACCTTGCTTAATTTCTGCTCAAGCAGTGGTTTCAAACTTAAGTCAATTACAATCACCTGAGAGAATCTTGAAAACTATTCCTGATCTACACCCTGACTCATTAAACCAAAATCATTGGGGAAAGGCCCAGGAATTACCATTTGCCATTTTCTCAGGTGGTTTTCAGTGGCTCAAATTTGAGAAGACCTGAACTAAAGTAGTGGTTGACAAGGTTGGACCTTTCTCAGGTGTTGTTATAATTTAACAGTGACTTCTTGAATGGGATCAAGTCCAAAGGAGCAGATCTCTAATGGTGATATTTGGGGGTACCGTCTGTGTTTTCACAAACCTGACAGGTGATTCTGATACCTGCTCACATTTGAGAACCACTATTCTTCCAACCTGTTAACCCAAGCCATGTAGTGCCCCTTTTCATGTGACTGAGCTCAATGTAGGTTGACTTCATTCACTCTCTGGATCCAATGACCCCCTGTGTCTGGTGCTCTTGGGTGTTCTGAGCATAAAAGATGTTTGACTCTCATGAACTATGCCAGGGTACATGGCAGCAATGGTTGTCTGTGTGTTCTCTGATAGGTAGAGGGGCAAAGATCTTTGCATAGGGGACTGTTCTTCCTTTCACCCAAACACCCTAAACTCTCCCCAGTGGTGGTCACTCCATGTTTGTTCTCAAAGCACGTCTAATACATGTTTGCTCTCAAAGCTGGGTAATACGTTCTAATGTGTCTATACCGCAAACCATTTGTTTTGACAAGGGGGTTGTCTTCTGATGAGCTTCATAAACACTCACCTCTTGGTTTGTATTTTAATGCTAGAGGCCTAATAGGCTAATACCTCTTAGGTATTGCCTGGACTGTCCTGCCACAGCTATCTTTTACTTTAAAAACGTCCTTAATTTGAACATATACTTAAGTAAGAGAGAAGTAAAAGTGTCCATCTTATGCAAAGTCACATACAAACGAGTTGAAATTACTTCCCTCACTGCTTCCTTCATTAACCCAGAAAATAAGGGTTCAATGGAATTATACAGGAGTCTTACATTGGCTGTTGATTATTTTAAAACTTGTTCTATTATTTTAAAGTAATAAAGATTGCATAGTTTTATATGATCTGATTTTTATTCAGATTTTAAAGTCATTCACATCAAATTAAAATTCCTTTGGGACCTTTAAATGCCTTAAATTAAAGTTTATGATTTAATAACTAAAGGATAAGGAGGGAATGCGAATTGACTTTCTGAAACTTCAGCGATATGGAAATTTCCAGAAGATTCACAGCCTCTTCGAATTAACATTTTCTCTATTTAGTGGACACAGTGGTGATGGAGGAGGATACAGGACTGTGAGCCAAGATACCTGGGTTTCAGTCTCGGTTTTGCTGAAAGTGAGTTAGTGCAAAGAAATGAGCTAAAATATTTGATCAATGTCCTTGAGGGACTTAGAAAACCAGAAGGCAAACATAGAGGGGAAAAAGGAAAAAAAAATAAATGTATAAAAGGCTGTTAGTATCAAGCAATTCACAGCGAACACAAATTGCTGTACGAACACAAATGATGTTTAACTCTAGGGGAAAGATTTTCCTTTCACATTTCCTCTCCTGCCTCCCTTCCTGTCCTTGTTCAGCTTTCCTCCTTTTATCCCTCTTCTTCTTTCCACCCTTCTTCCTTCCTCCCCTTACCCCTCTCTTTTATCAAGCAGCCCATACAACTGATCAACAGTTCATTACACATTTCTTGGTCTCAGAAGTATAAAAAGTACCATTCATCCTTACACCAGAACTCAAGGGATGTTGGCCCTGGGTCCTGGGACTTTAGACATTTGCTACTGAAAATGTGGTCCTTGGACCAGCAGCATTCTCATCACCTGGAAGCTTGTTGAAATGAGAGCTTTAGAGCACTACCCCAGACTTAAAGAATAAGAATCTGCATTTTAACAAGTTCCCACATGATTCAGGTGCACAATAAAGTTTAAGAAGCAGTTTTAGAGGCCCTCTCCTCTGGTGGTGCCCTTCTCTACCAAGGAAGGTTCTGAAGGGTTAAGGAGATGTGCCTACTCAGATCATGCCCTCCTTCTAGAACACTCTTTGGGTTTCTGGACCCCTAAATTCCCTGCTCAAAAGTCCTGAACCTGCTTCCAGGGCTTACACTGGGCTAACTGAGTAACCAGTACCTGTTCTTCTAAGCCTGATGGGTGCCCGAGTGTGGGTGTTTAGAGGGCAGAAACAGGGAGGTCTATGAGAGAAACTTGGCGAGGAGGCTGAAATATCCACATCCATATACCCATGGCAGCTCAATATAGGATGGACCTGTAGGTGAGTAATGAAGGAGGATGTCTGAGTGGCAGCTCTCTGCTCCTCCAAATTCCAGTGTGGAACTCCAATGAGCCCCCAAATTCTAAACCCACATCTGACCTTCCAAGTTGCTATGATAGTTTATTTGTCAAGATAAGAGGAAAGAAGTTTTTTAATTTAAACATTTGTTTAGCTTAATATATAACTTTCAAACATTCAGACACATGGTGTGTGAGCTTACACTTGTACTCTTGGCTCAGTCCTGTAGATGTTAGGGGCAAGCCTGCTGGTTGTGGCGTGAGGGAATGTTTGAGGTTTTCTAGCACAGCATGCCCTGCTTGTCTACTGGAGACACACAGAGCAGTGCATCTGCCTAGCTCTCTTCCTAAAGCTGCATTCCTTTGAGTGCTTGTAGACTCTTCCTAAACCTTGAGGTCTTCTATTTAGGGGATTTCTTCATAAGAGCTATTTATCCATCCTTTAACCAAATCTTCCTCTGGCCTCTCTTCAGTTAAGTGCCATCTCTCTCTCTCTCTCTCTCTCTCTCTCTCTCTCTCTCTCTCTCTCTCTCTCAATACTTGTTCACTACAGTTCCTTAGAAAACAAACCAAAAAAGCAGAGACAGCCTGGGTATTTCCCACACACACACACACACACACACACACACACACACACACAAACACACATATGAGACAGTTAGGGGTTAATGAGCTTTGGGGAGTACAGGAGGCATGTTCCACATTTCAGCAATTCTAAGACACCTCCCACTAACAAGTAAGGGTGCCTTATACAGCCAGTGAGGTAGCAAAAATGTGGTTGGCGGCTTTATTTTTCTTCTCAGGATGTCTCAGAAAATAGCCCTGCATCTGGCAACAGGCGGTGTCTTAGATTCAATGAGATTCACTCTTCTGGGATTAAGGCTTGTAATAGAAGTAACATTTTCTCCTAAGCACCTGCCCAATCCAGGATGGAGAGCACAATTCCTCCAATTTAGCATCCAGCATCCTGGGCCCCATCTTCAAAATTCTTATTTGCTAAAGGGAATGTCCAAGAATTCAAATTTTTAGCAAACAATCCCATAATTCTGATGTTGGTGGTTGGTGGGTCACATTTAGAGAAATCTTGGTATGGAAAGAAGGTAAACTCACAGTCCCTATGTGGCCTAGTTCTGTTTCTATCCTGTGTCATGCCTGTCCATTAGCTGTACAGACGCTGGTGACTCACAAATGGCTTGGAACTCATGAAATCCCTGTATTAAATTTAACAAATATTTATTAGGCATCAGATTTGCATATAGGAATGTAATTGGCACTGGGAACCCACCAAAGTATAAGGCATAGTTCCAGTCACAAGGAGCTTGGACACCTTTTCTGTTTTATGTAAAGTTAGGACAGTCATTAATATAACTTAATAATATCTATTTTGTTTCATAGGTAGAGTCCTGTGTTGGAGAGAAAGTAGGCACAAAACAGAATACAGATAAATGATGCTATATCTATTAGTTAAGCACAATGTATTGAATGTATCTGTAGTTACAAAATAAAACATTCTAATAATCCCAACTACAATTACAATAAATTTGTCTTTATAAAAGCCCATCAACTTAAAGCCTAGTAATAAATTTAAGCCACCAAAAATGAACTTCTGATCTCATGTGAAAGAATTTCTAAAAGACTCACAAGGATCTATTACTAAGATGAAGTCTATATAACTACAATTATGTGATAATGGGGAAAATATCTATTTATTCTGTATTTTAATAAAAGATAATTTAGCTAACTAATAAAGGATAATTTAACTTAACTAATTTTAATTTCTTTCTAGCCTGGAATTACTCAGTTATTTTATTATGTGTTGTCCCCCAAATTTGGGGTAATTGTTTGACCTTGGCTTTCTTTGATGTAGCTTGGGTGTGGGATTAGAGATGTAAGTAGTGTTCTTTTTGTTAAATTTCATGCATAGCTTCTGAGATCTAACATGCTGGCTGACGTCCCTGGACAGAGCATATAAACCCATCTTGACACTGTTGTCAGAATTTCTCTGTGGAAGCTATGAGCCTCTGAGGAAGAATTTGTTAATTAAATGGCTTTTAGTCATAGGGTTTAGTGAGACTGCTTTTAAGATCTATTTAGAAAATTAATGGAATATCTATTTTCTTTTTACACTGTCTCCTACACCCACCCCCCTCTTACACACACACACAGAGTCCTTCTATCACAGAGAAGAAATGAAGCTGTATTCGTGATTTCTTATCAAATAGAAACTAATGATTAAAAACCCCTCCCAGGCTGAAGTCTGGGGAAGAGGGAGTCTGCCTATATTCACTAGGAGGAAGGTAAATTTCTCATTTACAGAAATGCATCAAAGTTGTGGAAGATCTTCCGCCTTTGTCTGACAACAGCCTATATACCCTCACTCCAGTTCTTCACTATCTATCTCCCCTCCTGCTGCTTTTCTCACCTCTGTTCAACATTCAGAAGAGACCTAAGTGGCCTTACCTTGAAATTCTGGGCCCCCCAAAGCAGATTTCAGAAATGGATGCCATCTTGTTTTTAGGATTGTGAAATAAAACTACACTTGACTCTCCCTCTGCCAGGGCCTCTGTTTTGAACTCTTTGGGCAATGCAAAGACTTCATTGCACCAAATTCTCGGAGATTTCAAGTGCGGGGTCACTGAAAACAGTCCCAAGCCTGGTATTTTTCTGCTTTTTACTTAATAGGAGATCATTGTTGTACCAAAACTCTCTGGTCAGGAAGTCCTGTTCTCAGGCTGCCTGGTTTGGTGTGTGAGCTCCTTATAAACAGGCTGCGCCTAACTAGGGGAGACTCTAGGGCTGGTCTTCACTCTGCACTACAAACAGCCTTTTCCAGTTCACACTTGCCAACGAGGCAGCCAAGAGGGTGGTTTAGGAAGTAGAGAAAAAGTGAAAAGGCAGCAAGGTGAGCCAGCTGTCTGACTTCTCTTCTTTTTCTTGCCCCTGATGACTTACATTTTTTCCCAGACATCTTCCATTTTGGTCTACCAGCCACTTTTAAGAACAAAAGTGCATAGCTTTGCACAAGGGCAACTGCTCTGCATGTCAGGGGTGAGGGCAAATTAAAATAATGCTGAGACTAAGTGCCGTCTCTCTAAGAAGTAACTCAACCATGTGGCGTGTAAGTGGAGGAGGAGGTCTAATCTAAAATCAACAAAGAATCAAACTTTTCCACTCTCAACTTTATACTTTCCTGTTGACTCAGGCTTATATTATCTCTCTGTGTGTGTGTGCATGTGCGCGCGCGCGCACACACACACACACACATACACACTTTCTCAATGCAGAAATTCTCTCTACAGTAAGCCTTGTTGATGACCTTCAGACCCTGCTTAAATGCTTCTAGTGGTGGGGATCTCATTCTCTCATGATATTGCCCATTAGTCTACTATATAAATAGCCCAGACAACAACTTATAGGCAATAGGTTTAATGTTATGAGCTCAGCCAACCCAGCCCCTCTGAGGACCACAGGCTTGGACTAAAAAGGGTTTGGCTTTTAAGATGAAATGGTGAAGACAGTTGTCTTCCAGGTCTACCACTCCTTGATCTGGAATAGCTGTTAATTCTCAGAAAATCTAATGATCTTCATGTGTTTAACGTTAACAATTCTATTGTGCTTCAAATTCTGTTACAAACATATTTGCTTCCTTCTTTGTTAAAAATGATGTTCTCCTGGTTTTCTTTGCATCCAACTAGGCTAAATTAGAAAGTCTTCAAGTAACTCTGAATAGAGCATTTTCAAATGAAAGAAGGTGGAAGCTGGAGTCATACAAAGGATATTTGAGTTAGATTTTTCCAGTAAAACTTAGAGACTATAGTATCTTTTTGCTATATTTTATTTTTAGTTTTCCTGGGGCATTTGTTTTGCTCTGTTATCCTGTAGGCTATCTCAGCTATTTTCCACTAATGGTTCTGATGACTTTTCTGTCGGAAGAATTTATCAGCTAAGACTCTTTCTGAATGTCAAAGATTCAACTTCAACCGTCTTAAGGGAAAATTAGAGAAAATGCTGGTTTATATAACAGGGAAGTTCAGGGTAGAGGCTAGTTTCAGGTAAGGCTTAATTCAGAGGCTCCAATGCCATCATCAAAACCTATTTCTCTGCATCCGGAGGCTCTGCCCCATTCCCCTCCATCCATTGGCTTAGTTGTCAGACTTCACAAGGTGGTAGGGCATTGGCAGTGGCTTCTCATTATATTCTCAATTCTAAATCTTGCTAGTCCAATCAGAGGGAAGCTTGAGGCTTTAACAGGAGCTACTAGAAAGCAAGCCCCTCTTTCTTTCTCTTTTCTATACTCTAGTGTGAGAGATGGAACTCCACCTAGACCATTTAGACTTAGGCTCGAGGGAGGAATTTATGCCCAAGTAGAAATCTGGGGTGTTGCTGGAAGGGGGGTAGGGGATACTGGGAAGCAAATTGAATATGTCTGTAATGTTGACATCTATTAATTCTTTTCTTGGATGTTTCAACACGCTCAGTGATATATATGTGTGTGTGTGTGTGTGTGTGTGTGTGTGTATACACACATATACATATATACACACACACATATACATATATATATATACACGAAAGAGCCGGCATTGGCAGCTGTAGCTTCAAATTCAGAGGGGTAACTCAGGGGCTTTCCTGGAAAAGAATAGAAGTTCGAGTTTTGAAGAGTTTTGAAATCAGTGGCAACACAAGGAAGGTGGTAGAGGGTATTCTACTCTGGGTGATGGGGAGAGGAGAAAAATGAGGAGAATCAAAGGACACAGTATGAAAGTGGTTTCATCACACTATCTTCCAAAACTGAATAATGATGACAACGACAACAACAACAACAGCAATAGCAACAACAACAATAACAGTATTTTGCAATAATGTATACTGAGTGTAATGTCATATACTACCTAGGTACTTTACATGTATTAACTCATTTAATCCACACAACAACCCTGTGAATTCAAAACAATTACTATCATCATTATCTCCATTTTACAGGTGAGGAAATTGAAGCCCAGAGAAGCTAAAGAAATCACCTGAAGAGGACTCAAATGAATAAAATCAGAAATAAAAGAGGAGAAATAACCACGGACTCCACAGAAATATAATGGATCATAAGAAAATACTACGAGCATTTAGATGCCAACAAATTGTACAATCTGGAAGAAATGGACACATTCCTAAAAACATACAATCTCCCAAGACCGAGTCAAGAAGCAACAGAAAATCTGAATTGACCGATTACCACTAGCGAAATAGAATCAGTAATCAAAAACCTCTCAAAAAACAAAAGTCCTGGACCAGATGGCTTCATAGGTGAATTTTACCAAATATTCAAAGAATTATCACCTATTCTTCTTAAACTATCCCCAAAAATTCAAGAAGAGGGAAGACTCCCCAACTCCGTTTATGAGGACACCATTACCTTGATTCCTAAACCAGACAAAGGCATTACAAAAAAAAGAAAACTATAGGCCGATATCTCTTATGAACATTGATGCAAAAGTCCTCAAAAAATATTAGCGAACTGAATTCAGCAATACATTAAAAATATCATACACCATAATCAAGTTGGATTTATTCCTGAAATGCAAGGTTAGTACAATATCTGCAAATCAATTAATGTGATACACCACATTAACAAGTCGAAAGATAAAAAAAAAAACATATGATAATATC
>NW_006441063.1:2693669-2713501 GCF_000325575.1 Pteropus alecto | reverse complement strand
GCGCCTAACAGTGGCATCTGCGTGTGTTAAGTGGCTACACACGCACGCATCTGGCTGCATGGGGGGAAGGGAGGGAGATTGGGAGTGGTGGTGGAGGGAAAGACTGCTGGCTATAGAAATTACTGTAAATTACAGTGAATAATTCTTTGCAGAGGTTATAGTAAATGACCATGTAGGCATGGATTTATTTCTGGGCTCTCTATTCTGTTCCATTGATCAATGTGTCTGCTTTTATGCCAATTACTATGCTCTTTTGATTACTTGTAGTACGATATCGGTTGGTGTGATACCTCCAGCTTTGTTCTTTCTCAAGAGTCTTTTATATATAGTTCCATATAAATTTTAGGATTATTTGTTCTAGTTCTGTGAAAAATGCCATTGCTATTTTGATAGGGACTGCACTGAATCTATTGTATGGACATTTTATTGCTGTTAATTCTTCCTACTTATGAGCATGATATATGCTTCCATTTATTCGTATCTTCTTCAATTTCTTTCTTCAGCGACCTATAATTTTCTGAGTATAGGTCTTTTACCCCTTAAATTTACTTCTAGGTATTTTTTTGATGCAATTGTAAATGGGATTGCTTTCTTAATTTCTCTTTCTGATAGTTCATTACTCGTGTATAAAGATGTAACCGATTTCTGAATATTAATTTTGTACTCTGCTACTTTACTGAAATCATTTATCAGTTCTAGTAGTTTTTTGGTGTCATCTTTAGGGTTCTCTTGAATAGTTTTTAGTATAGCTTTATTTTTAAGTTGATAATGGACATCTTATTTATTGTATATTTAACATAATGAATGATGTGTGTTCTCTATGCAATTATGCATATTTCTATGGAAGGGAATAAAGGCACGATACTGACTGATATTTAAACTTAATACAGTTTTTTACTTGGTTTTAAAACTAGTATTAGATAAGTTTCCCAGTACTAATTCATTTATTACAGTAATATATTTTGTAGCAAAACAGTATTTTTAAAATAAATTTTTTAAATGACTAGTTTTCTGATTTTTAAAAAATTATATTTATAGTAAAAGAGTCTTTGGAAACCATCAATAAAACAAAGACAATTGACTGAATGGGAGAAGATATTCGCTTATGATACATATGATAAGAAGTTAATATCCAAAATATATAAAGAACTTATACAACTCGATGACAAAAAAACAAATGATCCAATTAAAAAATGGGCAGAAGACCTACAAAAATATTTCTCAAAGAGGAGACAGACATATGACAAGATTCTCAATGTTACTAATCATCAGAGAAATGCAAATTAAAACCACAATGAGATATCACTTCATACCTGTCAGAATGGCTAGCATCAACAAATCAAACAACAAGTGTTGGCAAGATGTGGACAAAAGGGAACCCTCGTACACTGTTGGTGGGACTGCAGACTGGTACAGCCACTATGGAAAACAGTCTGGCGGTTTCTCAAACAATTAAAAATGAATGCACCTTTTAACCCAGCAATTGCACTTCTGAGTATTTACCCAAAGAAAACCAAAACAATAATTCGTAGATATCTATGCACCCCTATGTTCATGGCAGCATAATTTACAATAACCAAGATATGGAAGCAACCTAAATGCCCATCAACAGATGATTGGATAAAGAAACCATGGTTCATATATATATTGGAATATTACTCAGCCATAATGAAATGAAATCCTATCATTTACAATGACATGGATGGACCTAGAGGTTATTATGCTGAGTGAAATAAGCCAGAGAAAGATAAATATCATATGATTTATATGTAGATAATGCAGTTAGCATTAATATAATGACTAGGTGGAGGGCCAGACGAGGGAAGGAGCAATTGGGGGTATTGTTTTCTAAACTATATAGATGTCTAACCAATGTACTGTATATTTGAAACTAATTTAAATAAGTAAATTTAAAAAATAAAAATAAATAAGCAAATAAAATAAATCACATAAGATCACAGTGCTAGTAAGTGGCAGAACTAAGAATTAAACTCTAATAGTTCTTAACTCCCATATTTCAGTGTCCCTAATGAATATACTGAAATGGCAATACCCTGTTGGCCCCAGGGACAGAAATATGACTGACGGAGTGGCTCAACCTTTCTCTAGAGCTGGCAGCCTAAAAGACCCAGAAGAAGGATGGAAGAACAAAAGAAAACCTAATTTCCTCACTACTGAGGTGAGAAGGGGACAATTATGCCTCAGATATACACTAAAGTATCAAGTTTTCTGTATAGTAAATGAAGTGGCAGGGACTGCAGGGTGGAGATTAACTCTGAGTTTTCTGCCAGGCTCACAACTAACTTGCAGTGTGACTGTGGACAAGTCACTTAACCTCTCTGTGTCTTTATTTCTTTTTTTTTGTGAAATAAAGATGACTGCTCCTTGCCTCCTTTGGTGTATCATTATGGAGATTAGAGAAGATAATGTGAGCTGAAACACTCTGTATAGAGAATTTCCATTCATAATTATGCTTTCTATAGGCAAGTAAAAGCTTATTTGCAATAATTTATGGCATCAACATTGAAGTACTTTTATTAAAGAAAAGACTTTTTTTCTAAAGAGTATTTTACAATGTCTTCTAGAAATAGCTTGCATTTTAAAAATTACATGTTCGATGCAGATAATTTAGAAAAAAAATGAATATAAAAAGAAAACAGTAAAATCACCCAGAAAAATCTACTCAATATTTTGTTTAATATTTTTTTCAGTTGGTTTTCTATGACTATGTTTTTTTTAAAGCTAATAAGGTTTTAATGTAATATTTTACCTTACATACATATACTATGTTTAGTCTTTTGCAGCCCACTTTTTTCCATTTAATTTATTATGAATATATTTCCTTGTCATTAATCTTATAAAACAGTGATTTCCAAATATTTTGATCATGGCTCATAGTAAAAAATACATTTACACTGCTACTCAGTAAAAACACACACATACTTGTACATATAACTGACTAATACTTGCCCTTAGTATATATGGTGCACTCTGATATTTTTCTATTCCACATTATAATAAAATAATACTTAATAGAACACACTATTTTATGATTCACTCATTTATTACATGACCCACATATAGATCAAAAGTTGTAGTTTGAAAAACGTTAAGCTACAACATCAGTTTTATCGCATAGATGGCAGCCCATTTGTAGAGATATATCATAATTATTTAATAGATCTCCAACTGTTGGACTTTTATACATTTTTAATAGTTCTCATTTATTCTGTTCTTTAAAATGTTTAAGAAATATGTATTGAGTGTCTACTATGTGTCAGGTACTGTTCTTAGTGCTGGGAACACAGTGGTGAACTAGGCAGATGAGATTCCGATGTTATTGCACTTACATTCTATGGAGGCTGGGGAGACAGGCAATACACATATCTACAGACCAGGAAACACCAAGATAATGTGATGGGGAGTGATGGGGTGGGATCTATTTTAAGAGACAGCTAGAAAAGTCTTTTCTGAGGGGCGGCATTTAAGCTGGTATTTCAGTAATAAGAAGATATTATTGAACTCTTTTTGAGAAGATCTGTGGTAAGAGAATCTAAGCTGAGAGGACAGATAGTAGAAAGGTCCTAAGGTGGTCAAGAGCTTGGCACGTTTGAAGAACATGAATGAGGTGGAAGAGAGACAGTCATAAGAGATGAGGTTAAAAAGGTTGGCAGGGATCAGATCATCCAGAACCTTCTATTACAAACATACTTTATCTTTGCTACATCCACAGATATGTCTTGAGGGAAAAGTTCAAGAAGTATCTTGAACAGCAACAGTTGTGAGAGGAGAATATTCAGTGGCAGGGAGACTGAGAAGCTGACATGTTTTTCTGAATGAAGATTTCTGTGCTAAAGAAGATCCAAGATCTGTTAGAGGAGCATGGTCCTGGCACAGCACCTTGTTCTGTTCCAAGTAAATCTTTCACAGGGGATTTTAAGTTTCCAGAAAATAGGGTTTTTGTCTAAATCACTGCCCATGTCTTTAGCACCTGGCACAATGCTTGACCCATAGTAAATATTCAATACATGTTTGTGAAGTAAACAAAGGAATATAAAGACAAACCTCTGTAGGCAAAGGATAGAGGTAATTTGTGACAAATTATTACCACACATTTATATTTTCTCAAATGTGACCCTCTATCCTCATGCTAACGAGAGAAAGACCTTCCATGTAGGAAAGGGACAGTATTTCTTTAGCTCTTCTCTGGTGAAGTCACAAGTAATCTCTCAAAAAGCATTATTTATTTTACTTGGTCTTTTTTTAATGAAATAGCATAATGAGTCACCAGCTGTTTTTTTGTTTGTTTGTTTGTTTGCAATGGAAAATTATAACACATTGCAATTGCAATTGCAAGAAACAGATGTTGGAGAGTCCTAGAAATCTGACTTATCCACATCAGGGACCCTGTTGTGTACTGAAATAAATTGATGGGGTTATTGGAAGCTAGATTGTTGGTTTCTTTGAGGTTGCTCATTGCATTGAAGAAGGGTTGGTAGGGAATGCCCTTGGAACAGACGGTCCCTGAGGAGATGCCAAAGGCCTTCCCCTGCCCTGCTTGCTCATCACCATCATCAAACATGCCCTGGATAAACATTGATGGAATGGACAGAGACACTTTTTTCTGGGGGTTAATGAATGCTTCTCTTGACTGTTTTCCACTTTCTAAGTAAATGACCTAGGTCCAGTTCTTTGGAATATAGAAAACTTTCCAAAAATCAGTGCAGGGCAGAATATGAGGAATAAGGAGAGATCAACTTAATATCTCCCTGAAGAATTTGAATTTACAAGTGTGGTCATTGGGTAAAACTGCTTTGGTCTTCATTTAAATAATTTTCCTCCTGAGAAAAAAGACAGCTTATCTATAGAAGGAGGCTTCTTTTTCTTTGAACAAAATTGTCTTCTATCTTGTGTTGAGTTTTTTATAGAAGTATAGTATTCATACAGGAAGTGAACAAATCATAACTGTACAATTTGATGGATTTGCAAAAGTTAACACACCCGTGAAACCAACACCGAGATCATGAAACAACATGACCAGCACTCAAGAAGACCCTCATGCCCCCTTCTAGGCACCTCCCCCATTAAAGCTAACCAATAGTTTGTTTTCAAACACAATAGATCAGTTTTGTCTGTTTTTGAACTTAATATACACTATTCTTCCATTACTTGTGGTTTCACTTTCTGTGGTTTCAATTACCAATGATCAACTACATTCTGAAAATATTAAATGGAAAATTCTAGAAATAAATAATTCATGCATTTTAAATTGTGCACTTTCTTGAGTAGTGTGATGAAATCTTTCACTGACTTGCTCTGTCTGGCCCGGTACATGAATCAACCTTTTCTTCAGTGTATCCATGCTGTATGTGCTACCAGCTACTTAAGTCACTTAGTAGATGTCTCAGTTATCAGATTGAATGTCACTGTATCACAGTGCTTGCTTTCAAGTGACCCTTATTTTACTTAATAATGGCCCCAAAGCACAAGAGTAACAATGCTGACAATTCAGATAGGCCAAAGAGAGGCTGTAAAGTGTATATATGTATAAAAAAAACATAGAATATATAGGGTTCAGTACTACCTTTGGTTTCAGGCATCCACTGGAGGTCTTGGAACGTGTCTCCTGTGGATAAGGGGGACTACTGTAAATGGAATATTGTAATATACACTCTTTTGTGCCTGGCTTCTTTCATTCAACATCATGTTTGAAAAATTCATCCAAGTTTTTATATATAATTATAATTCAGTTATTCCTATTGCCATATAGTCATTCATTGTGTTCATTTACCACAGTTTATCTTCCCTTTCTACTTTTGATAAGCATTTGGATAGTTTGCAGTTGTTTTTTTTTTTTTTTTTTTTACTATTCCAGCCAATGCTGCTTTAAACATGTTTCTTGGTGAACATGTGGAATTACTGGTTTGTGTACATCCCACTTTAGTAGATGTTGCCAAACAGTTCTCCAAAGTGGTTGCACCAATTTACACTCCTATTAGTAGTGCAGAAGAGCTCTGGCTTCTGTCATTTTGCTGTCAAATCATCCCTCTCTACCCCCAATACATTGGGTAACTTTCATCTGCTGCCACTGTGACTATCTGAAAGTGTACTGTGACAGGATTTCACTTGAACAAGGCTATACCTTCGAGCTGTCTTTCCCACTCTCTCTTAAGTAGTATACTTTCTGTAGCCACAGCAGTGCAGACCACTCAGCATCTGTTCAGGTATGAAATTAATCTTTACATAATGCTGGCTGGGATTGGAGGGGGTGCAACTAGAGGAAACCTTTCTGGTTATTGAGATTTGTTTTTTCAGTATTATGGTCTCAAAATGTCCCTGAGTCCCTGGATATTAAAGCTTACAGAAAGAATGAATGAGAGCTAAAGTTGCTTTCTGAAAAGGAACATAATCAGATTTTAAAGAAAGTTAAGAAAATCAGTATGAATTGTAAATGTGGTTGGATTCAATGTGTTCAAATCTGGCTCCATCAATTATTGTGTGACATTAAGCAAATTAATATCTCTGTGCCTCAGTTGCCTCAGCTGCCGAGTGGAGGTATTAGTAACATCTACCTCACAGGGGTTGATTTGTGAGGACATATATGTGAAGCACTTAGAAAATTTCCTGGCATGTGGTAAGTGCTATGTGAATGTTAGCTATATTAGTGCCCATCTTAAGTCTTGAACCTTAGAAGTAAGGCCTGAGACAAATTCTTATTCAAGTTCAATTGAAGGATATTTTCAGGAGATAGGAAGGGCTGAGAAGCAGGAAAGGACAGGGGAAGGAGCTGAGCAAGGATATGGTCCAGCTGGAGTCCAGCTTTAGCCTAATTCTATGGTGGTTCTTGGAGCATAAGTGACATCAGAGTTGTCCTACTTTGAAGCAAAGGGGTTGGCTTTTTATATCCTTATTTCAGTCGGTCATTGGCTGTGGGCTACTAGGAGCAAAGCACTTTTGGAGTGGAAACTATGCTCCTGTCAGCTGAGGCCAATCTTTCAGATAAGGGGACAGCTGTGAGCTCTTAGTGGCCAACAGCTCAGAGTAGCTGCGGGTTGGGCACACCTGCCAAAAAGGAGATCTGGGTAGGGGCACTCAGTGCTGCTTATTGTTCCTAACCAGGCTTTTATTTGTAGTCAGTTTAGAAGAGCCACAAGACCAGTGAAAAAGAAAGTCTTTTAGAGGAAAGGCTAGTAGCTTCCTGGACATTCTTTGTCAGGAACAAGATGTCCTCATGTGCTCATGAGTGTTAGAAGTCTATGCCTGCATGAGTGATGAGTGTGTGAGTGTACAACTCCCACATCAGCAGTTGCTTTGATACAGGCTTAAAGTATTAAGGCTCCCCATGTAATCCTGTCAGCAGGCCCCTCCCTAGCCCTGCTTCTTGGGACATTTACCTTTCTAGACCACCACTTTTAATCTAAGTTTTTCTCTGCTTTATGGCTATCTTTATCCCTATGGGAGAAATGAAAAGAAATTACAGAAGGCATCATCTATTTGAGGCTCAATGGATCTATGGTGCTTCATAGTGAATTGTCACCTTACCACCAATTCATGACTTAATCAGCATTTAGATAATCTGCCCCTCTCTGTGGGATCTTGAAGCAAGTCAGCTCTGCTAGATGCATGCTTGGTTTCTAGGAGGTGGCTCTGCCAGTTGTGACTCTTTCAGTAGACAGATTTCCACACACACAGGACAAGGCAACATTACAGCAAGATGAGTCACTGTTTGGACAAATAGGAAGCAGTTTACTTTCCTGACTCTGCACACGGAGAATGGAGAGGGCAGCCTCTGAACACCCCAGTGATGAAGGGGTTGGGGTTTTAATGTACACAAGGGAGCCAGTTGCACACTAGCATATGTGTTTCCCAATTTTAATCCAACAAACTGGGAGAGATGCTCCTCAGCCTGCCTGGGAGATGAAATCTCAGAAAGGAATATATGATGTACAGTAGCACTAAGCTGAAATCTGAAACACTTACCGTCTCCAAGCACTGGTTTGTTAGATAGTAAGCAGTTTGTTCATTTGTTCATTCATTCATTCAACTGGTATTCAGCAAATATCCTTTATATGCTAATTTCTGTGCTCTATGATATACCTATCAAGGAATCGGGCACAAAATAAATAACTGTAATTGTGATGAGTGCTAAAAGGCCAAATCTCGCAGAAATTGGGAACTGTAGCACATTGCTCACTACTACCAGGAGCAGAGTTGGGAAATTTTTCTAGTATAGGGACTGCTGCTTCTGACACACACAAAGCCCATGGGCCAAACAGACCAAAGCTGAAAGAAAATGAGATTTTGCATCCAGTGCTTTGGATGCAGTGAATGACCACATGAATGCCTGCCAGTTTGTTCACATATTCATTTGGCAAACATCTGAACACCTTCAGGATGCATCAACTGGACTCATTTTTGATTCCTAAAGATTATTTTTATGATCTGTGTAGTGGCTGCTCTTCTGGGTAGGTGAGAAGTTAAAAGGAAAGCCTGATGAAAAATGAAATGATTCTATCAAGAAAAATTGCTCATTGTGGTTCCTAAACCTTTTCCCCAAGGACGTTTTATAGCAGGTAGTAAATTTTCATGTGCTAAACAGGAGGTTTTATTTGTCTTTACCTGTGCCGGCCAATGTCCCATGTGATTGTTGATCACTATGTGACTCAGTGGTCCAAACGAAACCCATGAGACCTGACTCCTAAGGACTGTGCTTCACCATCAACTGTGACTTCCTCATTTCTTTTTATGGATGGTAAATTTGGCCTTTAGAATGGCATTGAATGAAGCTGGTGAAGCCATTGGTTCAGTGTATGGAGGCGGCATAAGCCAGAAAGGCAGTGTAATATACTGGCACAGCAGCAACAAGATTAGCAGCAGCTACAGTAATAATAATAAGAATAGCAATAGCAATAGTAACAGTAATAGTAGCAATAGGAGCAGTAACCATTTATTGTATATATCAGACACTGTATTCAGCACTTGTCTGGATTATCTTGTTTAATTCTCTCAACAGTTCCAGGATGTAGGTTCTGGCATTATTCACCAATAGAGGTCAGCTAACTTGTCCAGGATCACAACGGTTTAAGTAGCAGACCCTGAACTGAAATCAAGGTCCGTCTAACTGCAAAACATATTCTCTTAATTATTTTGCTTGATCATTTTTCAAAAACATGAATTTTGGCCTAAAAGAAAAATAAAACTTCCAATTGAAACTCTATGACTGTGGTGAAGCTATTTAAATGCTTTGTCTTTTGATTTTCTTTTCTGAAAAACGACCCAGCAGTGTGGTGAGAATTAAATGGATTAATTAATTTAAAGTCTCTGACACACAGTAGGCACTCAATAAATGAGAGTTTTCTTTTTCTGTGTGAAAACACTTGGATTTCCTTGTAAGATGAAAATCAAGGAAGCATTAGCTTAAATTAAAGCTTTCTAGAAGTCTGACACTAACACTGCCTTACTTTTCCCAGCTCTGGAAGGAGGCTAGTGAATATCCCAGCTCTCAGCCAGGTGCCCACTCCTGAGTATACCCTGATCCCTTCCAGGAAATGGTGGCAGGTGACTATTTCTGTTAAATAAAGTAACAGATGTGAAAACACAAGCCAATACGTTGCCAATTGAAGATTTAGTCTGTAACCATGCGAAACTGTAGTTAGTTTGAGAGAAGAGAGCTAAAAAACACTAGAGCTGTAGGCCAGTGAAAATTTTCACTTTTGATGATAGAGCTCCTGACAGTTTGAGAGACTCCTTCCCTGACTGATTATTGAAGCTTCCAGAGAGTGAGCCCAGTGACTTCTCTTCGGCTATGTTATGATTGGGCACTAAGTCACACTTTCACCCCTAACCCCTATTTCACTCACCAACTGGTTTTCCTGCCAGCCTTCCAAACCAGGGTACAGTCATATACCCACAAACCTGCTGAGAGCTTCTTGTAATGGAGGCTGCTTGAGGAATACTTAGTCAAGGCCTGGGTTTATGCCATGGCTTTACCTCAGGCTGGGCAAAACTCCCATTGACTTGCAATCGTATTCAGGTTTTTCAAATAACCACTTTTGGCTTTGTAGTTTCTCTATTATGCATAAATGTTCTTTTGCTTGTCTTTATTATTTCCTTCCTTCCACTTTCTTTGAGTTTAATTTGCTGTATTTCTTCTTACTTCTTGAGATGAACACTGAGATTACTGATTTTTAGTCTTAATTTCTAGTTTACGAATTTGAGGGCATAAATTCCCCTATAAGCATGGCTTTAGCTGCATCCCACAAGTTTTGCTGTGCTATATTTTCACTATCACTCTGTCCAAAGCATTTTCTAATTTTTACTCAAATTTTTTATTTTAGCTAAGGGCTATTTAGACATGTAATATTTAATTTCCAAATATTTGACAATATTCTAGTTATACATATTTTTAAATTGGTTTCTAGCTTAATCAACTGTGGTCAGAGAACATATTCTAAGTGATTTCAATTGTTCAAAATTTGTTTTGATGTGTTTTATGGCTCAGTGTATATTTGATTTTGATAAATTTTGTACACACTTGAAATTTGTATATGTGTATATGTATAAATTTTGTTATTTGTGTGGTTTAAATTTTCTATATTATTCCTGATTTTTTTGCCTTTTTTCTCTATTGGTTATGGAGGAAAATAACTAATAATACATAAATTATAAAAATAATTCAAGTCTCAGAATAAAGTACATATACCTATATTTTTTACTACTTGGAATTCTCTTGGAGAAACCCCTGCTTGCCAGAAATATGTGTATTCGGGAAAAGGTGGTCTAAAGGCTTGATGGTAGTCTTGGGTTTTCAAGAATAAGGGAGTTACATTAAAATTCCCCACAATGATTGTAGATTTGTCTGTTTCCTCTTTATTTCAGCCACTTTTTGCTCTGTATTTTGAGGCTATAATATTATATAAATATAAGATTGTTTTATCTTCCTAGCAGACTGATCCTTTTAAATCAAATGTCCTTCTTTATCTTATAACGTTTCTTTCTTTTAAATCTATTTTATTTGCTATCATTGTAGATATACTGGCTTTCTTTTGGTTAATGTTTGCATGGTATAACTTTTTCCATCCTTTTACTTAAACCTTGCTTTATCTTTATACAGAAAGGAAAGACATTGTATCAAATGCCTCAAAGAATGTCAGTCTCACTTCAATATATTTTCCTTCTCTCTGAAATCTTGGACCCTCAAGTTCTGGCCTCCTGGGCATCCCTGAACTCCAAGTGTTGTCTACCCATGCTCTGAGACTTCCCAAAACTCCATTTGGCTTCTCAGTGTCTTAGTTGCCACTTTGCACTTGGCTTCCTGGACTCTTAGCCCCAAGTTTCTTAAGAATCAGCAGATTCCTGAAGGGATAAATTAGGTACAGAATGCCAGATTCTCCTTAATGTACTACCTGTCTCTTTAAGATCCTAGATGATGTAGACTGAATGTTTGTGTCCCATTGAAATTTTTATGTTGAAATTCTAACTCCCAATGTGGTAGTGAGGGATGGGGCCTTTGAGAAGTGACTAGGTCATGAGGGCAGAGCCCTTGTGAATGGAATTAGTGGTCTTAAGAAGAAACCCCAGGGAGATCTCTCATTCCTTCCACTATGTGAGGTTGCAGTGAAAAGATGCCTGTCTATGAACCAGGAAGTTGACCAGACACCTCACCAGACACCAAAATCAGCCGATGCCTTGATCTCGAACTTCCTAGCCTACAGAACTGTGAGAAATAAATGTTTGTTGTTTAAACCGCCCATAACTGTTTTTGTTATAGGAGCCCAAGAGGACTAAGACACTGGCCTTTCAAGACCCTGCTGCTTTAGAAACTCTCTGAGGCCTTCAACTATCTCCTTTGCATTTTGGTTTTACTCTTCTAGTCATTCCCTGTGGAAAGGCTAGTCTGCAAAAAAACTACTCAAATCTTATCAGAAGTGAATGCCTAAGCGAACATTTTGGATGATCATTTAACCTCATTTAGCGTCAGTTTCCTCCTTAATAAAGTGGGGGCATTTGAGACATACATCATGGTGTTGTTTTAAAGCTTAGATGTATATTAAATGTACTTTGTAAGCCTAAAAGCTATTTGAATACATACTGCTATTATTAAGTCTTTACATGATTGAGGTTCCTAATGAAAAACAGTGATGGGTATCCATACAGGACAGTTTGTTTATGTAAGCAGGTCTCCCTGGGGGTATGTATAGAAATTACTTCTTCTGGGAACTCTGTTTGTTATGACTGTTGAATTTATCATCTTTTAATGTAACAACTTACCTCCTTGTGGTAGTTGAAATTCCCGCAATGTTATTCCAAACATTTCCTCTGAGAACTCACTTTTGAAAACCCAAGGCTATCAATAAGGCTTTTGGACTACAATGTCCCAAGTATCCCAAGTATACTACTTTGTGTGTGTGTGTGTGTGTGTGTGTGTGTGTGTGTGTGCGCGCGCGCACGTGCACGTGCGTGAGCAGGGATTAACCTAAAAGAATTTAAAGGAGTGGATGATACAAATATATCTGCTTCATTCTGAGATCTGGGCAACTGTTATAATTCCTGCCCTGTTAATTATAATTTTAGGATTTATTTCTGACATCTCCTCTGAGCAAGAAAGTTGTACAACTTGTGGATCCATTTTGAATAAATTTTTGCATCAGCTTCAATACTTTTTCTAACTGTCTTGACAGTTCTACATTTACCCACAAGTTGTGAGACTCTATGGCTTTTTCTCCCTGTGCATTGCCAGCAGTATCTTTGCAACACAAATATGCATTTGTCCATCACTTGAATTGTTCTTTTGAGAAGACCACTTTCCCTCTTCCCTAGACCTGCTTCTAGTCTATTCTGCCTGACATTTGAAATATCACTTTTTATTCACATTTTCATGTCCACTACTCTAACAATCACAGAATCTTGATGTCTTATTGTCCATAGGAAACCCACTGTGACTTGAATCTGCCATTAAGGTCTGCACAATGCAGTCACTGATCAGGCCTCACACATACTTGACCTACAACTGTTAGCTTAGAGGGATAGCAATGTGATTCAGAATTATCCATTAAAAGTTGAACTCCAACCAGCCTTTTGAATTGGCTAATAAGCTCCTTGACTGCCATGATGGAATAGAACACCAGATATTGGAGGGGTGAGTGAAAGGGAAAGTTCTAGATGTGAAAGCCATAGTTCTCACTTGGGTAGTGGTGTGGGGGGGTGGTAGGGAAAACACTTTACAAATGCAAAGGCAAGGCTATGTCTTAGGACTACTGAATCAGAACCCAGAGTAGAGACAACTCTTCCCCTCTCCTTCTCCTTCCCCTATCCAAATAATAGCTGTGGTGCCAAAACATAAAGTGGGTTGAGGGTATTGACACATATAGATGGTGAGTTTGACACCATTTTGATTGTGCCAGACTTCAACAGATAGTCAGGAATGAAATTATTGGACAAGAAAGTTCCTAGGTACAAGAGACCTGGTTTAGTTACATTATTTATTCACTCTGTGCCATGAAGTAATCAACTTAATCTCTTAAGCAACAATTTCTTAAATAGAAAATGTGCTAATGAGAATAGGTGCTTGATAAAAGTTTACTGCTTGACTGGTTGCTTGTTGTTGTTGATGGTATTGATGTTATCACTGAAATGATTAAGAATTAGGTGTTATTATCTGCAGTGTCTTTGGAGATTCCAGATGAAAACTGTCTGGCTAGTTTAAGGTTTATTTATACCAAACACTTCCTCCTTATGCTAACCATGAATCTTATAATCAAGTTAGTTTCCCTTTTCTCCATTCTCAAAATTTTAGGAACACACATTAATAATTTTTTAATTCTCTTGAAAAAATTTTGGGAATATGTATAAATAGGCTTTAAATGTTCATTTCCCAGACGAAGTAAATTTTTAGATAGCTATCTAAAGAAATAGGCAAACTCCTATTTTTTTCTTTATCTGTGACTATTGTCAACACTAAAATATTATTTAGATGAAGCCAGGGGTCCATTTTTGCTCACCATTAAATTCTCAGGACCAGCACAATGTCCGGTACCCAGATGGTACTCAATATATACTTGTTAAATGAATGAATTGATAATTAAATGCTACCTACATATCTCTGGATAAGTCATTAACTTGTCTTGCCTCAATTTTCTCTCCTATGAAATGAGACTAATAATACTAAGCCCTTGGACTATCTGAAGGAAAATAGATGCAGCAGATACTGAGATTTACCTTCTGGATCCCCTTTAAAGAATGAAGCACCTGAAGAACCAGATAAAAAGGTATAGATGATAGAAGCTTCATTCATCCCCTCCCCTCTTGCAACCACATCAAAGTAGAGATGGAAACACAGAGCAAATAGCAAGCAGAGTCGCCAGGGTATCTAGATAAACAAAAGCCCTACAACTAGGGAGAGAAGTAAGAAATCACCCTGCAATGGCTGGATGTAGGAGGGGGCGAAGATGTGAGGCTGCCTGGTCTCCAGTGGCTGAGTGGAACAGAGGCTATGGCAGCTGCAGCTGGCAGCTGCAGACACCTCTTAAAGGGCCTATGTCCATGACCAGACTTTCGTGGTGATGGACTAGCTTGCTCTGAGCATCAGCCCCCGGTTGCTGCTGGGGGGTCACCAGGAACATACAGGAGGACGCGGAGTTGTCGGAAAGAGGGCCAGAAGCAAGTCTTTCTACTGAGAAGTGCTTGCGGTATCCATTGTTCTTCTTTTGAGCCCTTCTCCCTCCCAGTGAGTGGACTCAGAGCTGCCATAGCGGAGACATCAGCAAACTGGATAACTGAGGTTACTCTGCTCAGAGGATTCCCTGAAACTCTGCCTTCCCCAACTGGCAGCCCCGCCCAAGTCACATTCAGTTGTGTCCCGGCGAGTCCTGTGCTGCTTGCTAAGCAGCACTAAGACTCACACTGGTGGCAGCTGATCTTGGTTTCTTGTGTAGCTTCTTGAGGCAACTATAAGCACAACATCTGTGGATTGCTTGCTGAATCTTAACAGATGGCCCCAGAGGGGCACAGACTGGGGCTAACGTGGCTTGCAGTTGGACCCCTCTCAGAACTGTGCTGCTGGACACCTACCACACAAAGCCACGGTAATAAGACCGGGAGACTTAAGAGATTTTCTTAGTTCATAGAAACAGACACAGAAAGGCAACCAAAATGGGAAAACAAAGAAGCAGAAATCATATGAGAGAACAGAATATAGTTCAAGGAAAAGTAGAGTCAAGCAATCTAACAAATGCAGAGTTCAAACATTGGTTATAAAGATGCTCAATGAAATTAAGGGAAATGTACATGAACTCAGTGAGACTTTAACAAACAGAAAAAACATAAAAATAAATTGGAAATTACAAAAGGAACCAGTCAGAAATAAAGAATAGATTATCTGAGATGAAGAGTATATTAGAGAGAATCCACAGAGTAGAGGAAAAAGAAGATTGAACCATCGATATAGAGGATGGGAAAGCCAAGGACACCCAACCAGAATGAGAAGAAAAAAGTAATCAAGAATGTGATAATAATTTAAGGAGCCTACAAGACAAAACTAAGGGTAACAACATCTGTGTCATAGGGGTACCTGAAGAGGGAGAAATAACTGAAGAAAATCAAGATGTTGAACAGCTGTTTGAAGAAATAATGATGGAAAACTTCCCTAACCTGGTGAAGGAAATGGACATAAAACCCAAGGAAGCTCAGAGAATTCCGAAAATCAGGGATCCAAAGAGTCCCACACCAAGACACATCATAATTAAAATGCCAAAGGTTAAAGACAAAGGGAGAATCTTAAAAAGCAGCAAGAGAAAGCAATTAGTTACCTACAAGAAAACTTCCGTAAGATTGGTAGTCGATCTTTCAAAAGAAACTTTGCAGGACAGAAGGGCTTGGCACAAAATATTCAAAGTGTTGAAAATCCAGGATCTACAATCAAGAATACTTTATCCAGCAAGGCTATCATTTAGAGTTGGAGAACAGATAAAGAGATTCCCACAATGACTGGAGGAAGACGGCGGACTAGGTAAAAGCAGAGTTCATCTCCTCTCAGCTCTGCATTGAAATTACCACCAAATTATAGAATAATCAATGTGGAGAATCTCCTGAAGTCCAACTGATCAAAGCACATATGTTTGATAATATAACGGAGCCACTTTGAAGCCTGTGGGAGGGTCAAAGTCCTGAATCAGGCTGGACATGCACCTGCAGCTGGTGGAGGAACACCGGGAGGGAGAATGAGGTTGCAGAGGCTACCCTGAAGGAGGTAGGGATCTTGGCCTAATTTAGGGGCTCCTCAGCCCAGGATCTCAGCCCAGAGAAGTGGAGTTCTCAAAAACTCTGACTGTAAAAATCAGAGGGGATTCTGGCCATCTGGGTGAGATGGAAGGAGACTGAAACCATAGACGCCCATTTGAAGGACCCACTCGCAGGCTCTCTAGCCTGTGGATACTCACTTGGGGCACTGGTGGTAGGGCAGAGGCTCATGCAAGGTTCATAAAGGGAAGGACTGCACTACCTGGCCCCAGAACGAGGGCTGGACAGGCAGCCACAATTGTGCCTTAGTCGGGGCCCCCTACAGGACAATCTACAGATGGCTCCAGATTGCCTGTGAAGGTCGCTCCCACAGGGCCATCTGGAAGTCGCACGGGCCTGAGGAGATTGGCCAGCCCCACCTAACCTGCAGATTTCCCTGGGCTTTTGTTGAGCGGTGGCTGCCACACCCTGTACCAATTCAGGATCAGGCTTTCACAGCTGGCAGCCAGTACTATGGGCACATTTCGGAGACAGTTTCAGGCAGATCATTGCTGCCAACATGAACTTGGGTGGATCTCGGGGATCTGTGGGCCAGTACCAGACAGCAGTTGGTCTTGCTGTGATCTGTGACTTTTGTGGAAACACACGAAGGGTTATGGAAGTTGCAGCAAGACTGAGGCTGTATTGACCTGATAGCCATTGTCTCTCTGAGACACCCCTCACCCAACCTACAAACTACCCCAGGCAGCCTATTGACAGACAACTGCCATCACGTGGGGGATTGCAGGGGTCTGTGAGACCACCTCAGATGACAGCTGGTCTCACTGTGATTTGTGACTACAGTGGGAACGCCCAGGCACAGAAGTTGCAGCAAAACTGAAGCTGTATTGGCCTGATATCCCTTGTCTCCCTGAGATCTCACTTCATCCAAGCCATACAGTGCTTGCAGCGCATTGACAGGCAGCCTCCCCTTCTCTGCTTGGCTCTGGGATTGCGCATTCTGCGCAGGGAACAGACATTAGAATGCAGTGAACACATTTTGGAGAAAACAGCTGTGGGCAGACCACTATTGCCTATATGAGCTGCAGTATCACTTCGGAGGATCTCAGGGGTCTCTGAGACTGCCCCAGACAGCAGCTTGTCTCCTTGTGATCTGTGACTACTGTAGGAACGTGAGGACATGGAAATTGAAAAAAAAACTGAAGCTATTGGCCTGACGGCTCTTTATTCCCTGAGATCCTGCCCTATCCAATCCATAAAGTGCCTGTGGCACATTGACAGGCAGTTGCCCCTGCCCTGGGGTGGCACATTCTGTGCAGTCAACAGATCTCAACTGGTGAAGTGAGTAAAGTTTATAGAGCACAGTAATGGGAAGATTACTACTGTCAGCACGAGATACAGGATGGCTTGTGCAGATCTCAGGGGTTTTGTGGGCCCATCACAGATGACAGTAGGTTGTGCAGTGATATCTGATATTTGTGAGACCCCAAAGTCCCAGAGCTGGCAGCAAATCTGATGCTGTGTAAGCCTGATGTCCCTATACCTCACCAAGATGACACCCTACCTAAACTTCAAGTTACCTGTGGCAAGCCTGCTCCCAAGCAACCCAGTCCCATACTGTGCTTTTCCTTGGGCCATGAATTCAACAACAAACAACAGCATTCAGTTTGTGTGGCCCACACAAAGCCCATTCATCTGGGAGAAGCATTCAGTGGTGGGCCACAAACTCATGCCCACGAGCTTCAGTAATTCTTAAACAGAGCTTTGGTGTTTGCAGGCCAGAGGTGGGCAGCAGCTGGCCTTGCTATGATTGGAAACCTATACAGGGAGCCACAGAGACAGTGCTGGCATGTAAACTGACACTGCAGTGGCAGGGAGAAATTTGCTCAATAGATCCAGGAGACTCCTAGGGTCCCTGCACCACCCAACAGGCATATCACCCAGAGGCTCTTCCAGTTTCAGAGACTTACAGGCAACTGAGAGGCAGTGTCAGGCCTTGAAGACCACTAGTCCTTCTTCTAAACTGCCATAGGTCAGGGATGTGGGATAACTGGATCACGGCCTACAGAGTTATCTCTTTATCTTACCTATAGATCCAGCATCTGCAGATCACTTTGTAGCTGCCACCAAGTGGTCCTGTGCAATCAAAGGCAGTACTTGACCTAGGCCTACTGGGGAGCTCCTCCCAAGGGATCACAAAGCTAACACACCTGGAGACTGGCACTAGGCCACAACAAGACAACTCCTGACTAGTTCCATAAGCAGTACACACAAAGGGTGGTCTCAACAAGTACACAAGCATGCTAGGGCAAATCCCACTCAGTAGGGTCAGCCCCCACACAGCAACTCTTACCCTGTGGGCACATCAACTTCCCACAATTAGTCACCCTGAGTAATAATCCCATCCACTTATGTACTAACACCATTAAAGGCTTAGCTACAACAGAAGATCACGCAAAACCTATACAGAGATCACGTCCAGAGCTCCTGGCACAGGGGATGAAGGAGAGTGTGCCACTGGGCCACATAGGACACCTCCCACATAAAGTCATCTGGCCAAGGCTGAGAGATGAAACGAATATTCCTTACACATAGAAATGAACTCAGAGAGGTTAATAAGGTGAGAACACAAAGAAACATGTCACAAATGAGACAACCAGAGAAAACTCCAGAAAATAAGCTAAATGAAATGGTGGCAAGCAACCTACCAGAGACGGAGTTCAAAATAACGGTTATAAAGATGCTCAAGGAACTTAGGGGAAGAATGGATGAGCACAAAAGGAACCTCAACAGAGAGATAGTAAGCATAAAAAAGGACATAGAAGCCACAAAAAAAGAACCAGACAGAAATGAAGAATACAATAACTGAAATGAAAAATACACTAGAAGGATTCAATAGTAGATTGGACAAAGCAGAAGATCAAATAAGCGAACTGGAAGACAAAGTAGCAGAATACACCCAATCAGAACAACAAAAAGAAAAAAGAATTTTAAAAAATGATAGTTTAAGAGAACTCTGGGACAACATGAAGTGTAACAATAGGAGTACATGAAAGAGAACAGAGAGAGTGAGAAAGTGAGAATTGATTTGACAAAATACTGACAAAAAACTTCCCTAACCTGGCAAAAGAAATAGACATACAAGTTCAGGAGGCACAAAGAGTCCCAAACAAGAGGAATTCAAACAGACCCACACCAAGACACATCATAATTAAAATGCCAAAGGTCAAAGACAAAGAGAGAATCTTAAAAGCAGCAAGAGACAGGAAGCTAGTTACTTTGAAGGATACCCCTATAAGAATGTCCACTGATATTTCAGTAGAAACTTGGCAGGCCAGAATGGACTGGCAAGAAATATTCAAAGTTATGAAAAACAAGAATCTACAACCACAAATACTCTACCTGGCAAAGCTTTTGATTAAAATGGAAGGCGAGATAAAGAGCTTCCCAGACAGCGAAAACTTTAAGGAATTCATCATCAGTAAGCCAGTATTACAAGAAATGTTAAAGGGACTTCTGTAAAAAGAGAAGGGAGGGGGTAAAAAATTTAAAAAAAAATATAAATAATAAAATGGCAGTAGCTACATACCTATCGG
>NW_006441063.1:2677724-2693348 GCF_000325575.1 Pteropus alecto | reverse complement strand
GGAGGATACTTTAACACCCCATTGATACCAATGGACCGATTTTCCAGACAAAAAATCAACAAGGAAACAATGTACCTAAAAGACACACTACACCAGATGGATTTAATAGATATTTTCAGAGAATTTTACCACAAGCAAGAAAATATGCATTCTTCTCAAGTGCATATGGAACATTTTCCAGGATAGACCACATGTTAGAACACAAAACAAGTCTCAGGAAATTTAAGAAGATTAAAATCATATCAAATGTCTTCTCTGATCACAGTGGTATGAAACCGGAAATAAACTACAAGAAAAAAACTGGAAAATACACAAACACATGGAGGCTAAATAACATGCTACTAAACAATGAATGGGTTATTAAGGAGATCAAGGAAGAAATCAAAAGATATCTACAGACAAATGAAAAAAAAACACACACACAATGACTCAAAATATATGGGACACAGCAAAAGCAGTCCTAAGAGGGAAATTCATAGCATTATAGGCCTACCTCAAGAAACAAGAAAAAGCACAAATAAACATCTAATCTTACACTTGAACTATAATAAGAACAGCAAACTAAGCCCAAAGTGAATAGAAGGAACAAAATAATAAAGATCAGAGGGAAATAAATGAAATAATAAAGATCAGAGGGAAATAAATGAAATAATAAAGATCAGAGTCTAGAAAAACAATTTAAAAGATTAATGAAACAAAAAGCTGGTTCTTTGAAAGGATAAACAAAATTGACAAACCCTTAACCAGCTTTATCAAGGAAAAATTTTATTCATCAAATAAAATCAGGAATGAAAGAGGAAAAATAACTACAGACACCACAAAATACAACGAGTCATAAGAAAATACTACGAGGAATTACACGCCAACAAATCGGACTATCTGAAAGAAATATATACATTCCTAGAAACATACACTCTCCCAAGACTGAGTCAAGAAGAAACAGAAAATCTGGAGTCACTGATTACCACCAATGAAATAGAATCAGTAATCAAAAACCTCCTCTAAAAAACAAAAGTTCTGGACCAGATGGCTTCATAGGTGAATTTTACCAAACATTCAAAGAAGAATTAACACTATTCTTTTCAAACTATTCCGAAAATTCAAGAATAGTGAAGGCTCCCTAAATCCTTTTATGAGGACACCATTGCCTTAATTCGAAAACCAACGAAGACATTACAAAAAAAGAAAACTATAGGCCGATATCTGTTATGAATATTCATGCAAAAATCCTCAACAAAACATTATCAAACTGAATTCAGCAATACATTTATTCCTGGAATGCAAGGTTGGTACAATATCCACAAATCAATTAATGTGATACACTGCATTAACAAATTGAAAGAATAAAACCATATGATCATATCAATAGGTGCAGGAAAAAATTTGACAAAATCCAGCATTCATTTATGATAAAAAAAAAACCCTCATCAAAGTGGGAATAGAGGGAACCTACCTCAATATAATAAAGACAATGTATGACAAACCCACAGCTAATATCATGCTCAATGGGGAAAGGCTAAAAGTGTTTTCTTTAAGATCAGGAACAAGACAAGGATGCCCATTTTCACCACTTCTCTTCAACACTGTATTGGAAGTCTTAGCCACAGCCATAAGACAAGAAAGAGAAATAAAAGGTATCCGAATTGGCAAGGAAGAAGTAAGACTCTCATTATCTGCTGATGACGTGATACTGTATATAGAGAACCCTAAAGAGTTCACTAAAAAATTCTTAGAACTGATCAATGAATTCAGTAAAGTAACAGGATATAAAATAAATATTCAGAAGTCAGTGACATTTTTATACACCAACGATGAAATTTCAGAAAGAGAAATTAAGAAAACAATACCATTTTACATTTGCATCGAAAACAATAAAATACCTGGGAATCAAATTAACCAATGAAGTAAAAGACTTGCTCTCTGAAAATCGTGTCATTGAAAAAGAAATTGAAGAAAATACAAATAAATGGAAGCATATACTGTGCTCAAAGGTAGGAAGATTCAACATCATTAAAATGGCCATGCTACACAAAGCAGTCTACAGATTCAATGTGATCCCTACCATAATTCTAATGCATTTTTCAGAGAGCTAGAACAAATAATCCTAAAATTTATATGGTACCAGAAAAGACCCTGAAGAGCCACGACAATCTTGAGAATGAATAAGAAAGTTGGATGTATCACACTACCAGATCAAAAAATACTTCAAATCTACAGTAACCGAAACAGCATGGTACTACATAAAAACAGATACACTGATCAATGGGACAGAATAGAGAGCCCAGAAGTAAATCCACACCTATACATTCACTTAATATATGACGAAGGAAGCAAAAATATACAGTGGGGGAAAGACAGTCTCTTCAGTAAATGGTGTTGGTAAAATTGGACAGATACATGCAAAAAAAAGAAAAAGAAAGTGGACCAACTTCTTACACCGTATACAAGAATAGACTCAAAATGGATTAAAGACTTAAATGTAAGACCTAAAACCATAAAAATTCTAGAAGAAAACATAGGTAGTAATCTCTCTGATATTGGTACTAGTAATTTATTTTTTGACATCTCTCCTCCGGCAAGGGAAACAAAAGAAAAAGTAAATAAGTGGGATTACTTCAAACTAAAAAGTTTTTGTACAGTGAAAGAAACCATCAACAACAAACAATCAACTGAATGGGAGGAGATATTTGCTTATGATACATCTGATAAGAAGTTAATTTCCAAAATATATAAAGAATTCATACAACTTAACAACAAAAAACCAAACAATCCAATTAAAAGATGGGCAGAACACCTGAACAGATACTTCTCTAAAGAGGAGATACAGATGGCAATAGACATATGAAAAGATGCTCAAGGTCGTTAATCATCAGAGAAATGCAAATTAAAACCACAATGAGATATCAGTTCACACCTGTCAGAATGGCTATCATCAATAAATCAAAAAACAAACGCTAGTGAGGATGCAGAGAAAAGAGAACTCTCATACATTGTTGGTGGGATTGCAAATTGGTATGTACAGCTGCTATGGAAAACAGTCTGGAGGTTTCTCAAAAAATTAAAAACTTATATACCTTTTGACTTAGCAATTGCCCTTCTGGGTATTTATCCAAAGAAAAACAAAACAATAATTTGTAAAGAGTTATGCACCCCAATATTCATGGCAGCACAATTTATAATAGCCAAGGTATGGAAGCAACCTAAATGCCCATCAAGAGATGATTGGATAAAGAAGTTATGGTTCATATATACAATGGAATATTATTCAGTCATTAAAAAATGAAATCATACTATTTACGACATGGATATACCTAGAGGTTATTATTCTAAGTGAAATAAGCCAGACAGAGAAAGATAAATACCATATGATTTCACTTATATGCAGAATCTAAGGAACAAAAATCACAAACTAATCAAAAACAGACTCATAAACATAGAGGACAATCAGATGGCAGCCAGGGGGGTTTTGGGGGGCTGAGAAAAATGTGTGAGGGGTTAAAGAAGTACAAATTAGTAGTTGATTGATGGTTATGGGGATGGGGAGGGTGACATAGGGAAGGCGGTTAGCACTAATGTAATGGCTAGGTGGAGAGCCAGAGGAGAAAAAGTACAATTAGGGGGATTTTTTTTATAAACTATATAAATGTTTAAACAATGTACTGTATACTTAAAATTAATAATAAAATAAAATTTTAAAAATCTGCTTCCCAGACAAAAATAAGCTAAAGGAATTCATCAGCACCAAGCCAATATTACAGGAATTGTTGGAGGGACTTCTTTAAGAAATAAAAACATGTATCAAAAACATGAATAAAGAATGGTAATAACTACATATCTATCAAAAAAAATACCTCATATGGAAAAAAATTAGATGCTCCAACTGAAATATAGAGAAGCTGAATAGATAAAAGAAAACCCTTACATATGTGGCCTACAAGAGACTGACTTCAGATTAAATGACATACACTGACTAAAAGGAAAGGGATGGAAAAAGCTATTGCCTTGATGGACCTAGAGGGTATTGCACTGAATAAAATGGGTTGGATAGAGAAAGACAAATATCGCATGATTTAATGTGCATGTATAATCTAAAGAACAATATAAACAACAACAATGACAAAAAAAGGAAACAAACTCATAGATACAAAGAATATTTTGAGGGCTACTAGACGAGAGCAGGGATTGCGGGGGGACAGTGAATAAGAGTAAAGGGATTAAGAAGTACAAATGGATAGATACAAAATAGACATGGAGATGTAAAGCATAGCATAAAGAAAATAGTCAACAATGTTGTAAAAAATATGTAAGGAAAAAGAGGGTTTCCTGATTTAGCGGGGTGACCACTTCGTGAGTTACATAGATCTCTAATCACTATGCTATACAACTGAAATGAGTATATTATTGCATGCCAACTATAATGAAAAAAAAACCTCATTGAATGGTACAATGTATATTTGAGCAACTAATTGTCTATTATACTTCAATAAAGCTAGGGAAAAAGGGAGCTTTCTCAAAGGTCCAGAACTATTATCTGTAAGTCTAGAAGCATTCAGGACAGAATAGAGCATGATGGGATTACTTTTTCATCCTCTGTACAAATAATTTCTCTTTGTTCCAGCTTTATTGAAGTGTAATTGAAAAGTAAAACTGGTGTGTACTTAAGGTGTATGATGTGATGTTTTGATACACCTATACATGGTGACATGTTTGCCACAACTAAGCTGATGAACACATCTTTTCCCTCACATAGTTACCTGTTTTTCTTTTGTAGTGAGAATAATTAAGAATAATAATTATTCTCTTAGTGAATTTCAAGTATACAATTAGGTATTTTTAACTAAAAAAAAAGAGAATGAAGCACTCATTCACCAAGCTATTGGGAATATTGACAGCTGACAGCCCTCAGCTGAGTCCCACTTTGTGATTTGTTTCAACTGCAGAGAGCCACCTAGCTCAGGGTAATCCTATACCCAAGGCATCCTATACCCAGAGGCTATCTTACACAATATATAAAGGTTCTGTTCCCTTGCCTCAACTGAGAAGAACTCTGATGAGCCATTGTAGGTCTAGAGTTCCTTATGGGATCTGCTGAGGCCTTCAACAAAACTGCTTTGCAGTCCACCTTCTTCGTCTGCCCACTCCTGCTTCTTGCCCCTTCCTTCCCCAGGTGTAGATGGCAAGAGCAAGTTCTAATAAATCTGCTTCTCCAGGAATCCAACCAGAGACCACAGAACATAGTATATGCTAAATAAAACACTTATTTGGTCTGGCAGTCAAAAAGAGGCAAAGATCTACTGGAACACATGACTATTTCTCTCAGCCCAAGAAATAGGCTCTTTTTTTTTTGTGACTCTGCCAGTCTTTAAAAAAGTATATTCTGTTAAATTCTTTTTGGGGAAAGTCAGGGAAGGAGTAACAATAGTAGACTATAGACCTATATCTGTTTTAAACAGTACAGTGTCATAGATGAGTAGACTTTGAAATCAGACAGCCCTGAGTTCACATGTCAACTCTGCCATTCACCAGTTATATTACCTGACCTGTGACGAGTCATCTTTCCTGCATTCAGGTGTTTCATGAACAAAATGGGGATTTATGAATATCTGCCTCTTAGGGCTGTAATGAGAATTAAATGAGATTAAGTAGGTACAGCTCATAGCATGGGGCTAGTCAGTGTTTAATAAAGAGTTGTTATTATGCTGTGACCAATGGAGATTTATAACATGAACTGGGATGGGAAATGACTAGAAATGTAGAGGGCCAAGCTATGATCACATAGTCAACTGTAAATATCTCTGTGGTATACACAGAGGTACATGGCCCAGATCCCACTCCAAGGAAGAATTTTGTACTCCAGCTGTCAGCTTGGTCAGGGTTTGCCTCAGCAGTAGCGAGCCACCTAAGTCCAAGTGTATACACTTGCTTTTTCAATGACTTGAGTGAAAAGGAGTAATAATGTCCCAACCATTTTAGCCCAACACAGGACAATTCTCAAGCTCCACAGGGCATGGAGGATTGACATCACAGCTCAACATCTTCCTCTGCTCAATTCTGCTTCCTCCTTCTCATTTACACAGCTGTGGATCCCGTGTAAGTAGCCTTCACACAAAATTCCATTTCAGGGTCTGCTTCAGAGATTCCAGCCTGTGACAAAGTCTGAAAGCACAATTAAGGGGTAACTCTTCAGGCCCTCCCCCCACAACCAACCACACTTCCTTTGTTCATCCTTTTATCTTTCAATCTTATCCTTTGTCTGTATTTTGTACTCTCCATATTCAGAACATTTTGTTTTAATGGCCTGTTGTACATAGCTTGTCTATGAGCTGTCAGGTCGTGACAGAAGCCTATTTAGACAAGTTGTCAGGTTGAACAGGAGAAAAAAAAATCCCAAATCAATGTGTTTTCACACGTGGGTTAATTTATCTGCAGCCTCATTCTACCCTGACAGTTTGGTATAAGGGTCCTCAGAAAAGGTGGCTGCAAGTTGGCTGATTAATAGAGCGATTTTTATTGGGAGAAGGACAACACAATTGTTTTATGGAAATTATCAACATTTGAACCTGTGCACATGCTCATGGGGAAGATTAAAAAAAAGGCTCTGTATGGATGATAAAGCAACTTGAAACATGAACAAGCTAGAGGGCTAAAACTAGTTAGAATATTACGTTCTCTACTTTGTGAAAAACCCTGAAGAGGTGACAGATTGGCTAACTTTTTACACAGTCTTTGTACCTTATCTGTGGAACTGAATGCAAGTATGTTCAGTTTCTAGAGTTGGGAAAACAGTAGGGTAGATTCCTAGGTGACTTGCTTAGCAGTAATAACAAAGTCCATTTTAAGGCTAAGAACACAGCCAATATTTCTGAAGGCGTTGAATTAAACATCCTCTCTTACATTTCACAAAACAAAAAGAAAACAAAAACAAAACAACCTAAACAGCAACAACACACGCTCACACACAGAGGATACAGTTTTTAGAGAGTGTTCTGGCTGTGGTGGTTTTAAACTTGAAACATACCATGAACTATAAAATACTTCCCAGCTGAATTGAAAACTCCAATTGGGGAAAAATAGACTTTGATATTTTCTTCTTTTTAATTTGATAAATTTGTTTGCATTTTTGTCCATTCCCACTGTCATATCTGAGTTTAGGACAAGGACAGAGCATGATAAGTCCATCACTACAAAGCAAAACAAACAAGCAGAGAGTTGTAAAATTGTTTTTGCTGACTAGAAATGGCTGTTTTAAAGATTTCCGGTATATGATTAACTTAAAAGACTCTTGCTTAAATTGTTAAAAACGAACTTTTTTGGGTCTGCAGCTATATATGTCTGTGGCTAGAGTGAGAAGCACGTAGTAATGGGGCCTATAACTTTTGAAGATCTTCCCACTTCTGCTTCTTTTTCTGTTTTTTTTTTTTCTAAGTTTTGTTCCCTTTACAAGTAAAAACTATTAAATGATACCTCTCTTCTCATCGCTGGAGCAGAAGAGTTGAAGGGCAGGGGCATTTCTGACAATCATTTTGTTAAGAAAACCCAAGGTTAGGAATTAAAACAGTTTTCTTCTCTCAAACAAAGGAAATAGACAAAAGTGTGGGAATTCTGCAACTTCTCCCCAATCAAAAAATTCTTGCCCCAGACGGAACATTAAGAAGTTGAGCTACTGAGAGCATTTAGAGCCTGCAGCTAGGCTTCCATGTTGCTGCCATTAATAGAATGTCTTAAGAAGACAGAGAGATTTTATAATTGAAGATTAAAACATTTGACATGTAAATGTAAAAGTTCATTTCCCCTCTTTGTAAGGCACTGAAAATTTTTGCTAAGGGAGAGAAAACCAATTCTCCATTAAAAGAAGATGCACAAATTAAACAAGGAATTACCATTTGCTTCTTTAATTATGGACTTGGAAGGATGAAACTGGCAATGGTATATGGAACCAGACACTTCTCAGATGTAGCTTCACACCTGAGCTGGTTTTTTGCTTTTTGTATTTTAATTATCAGCTGTTTTTTCTGAATTTGCTAGAATTTCCTAGAAAATTAATTTTTGTCCCCATTCGGTTTCTGTAAAAATCACAAAAGACTATTTATTTATTCACCAATTTATATGGTTTAACCTGCAAGTGTCAGGCACTGTGATTAACAGTAAACATAGAGCTAAGTAGCACAGCCTTTGCTTTCAAATTGTACGGGGTCTAATGGAAGAGTGGACAAAATGGTAATTCCTGGGCAGTGTGGGGATCATAAGAGCAAACACTTTCACAGAGTTTATATTCCGTCAGCCACTAATCTAAGTGCTTACATATGTTAAGTCATCTAAGCCTCACAACAATCTTATGAGGTAAGTAACATTATTAGTCCACGTTTTCACAAGGGGAAACTGAGAGGCACAGAGAGGTTAAGTTATTTGCCAAAAATCACATAGCTAGTAAATGGTGGAACCAGAATTTAAACCCAGGCAGATAGGTTCAAAGAGTATACTCTTCATTCTGACATGGAGGATATGGCAGCCAACTGAGATTAGGTGGGATTGAGGTGGGCTTTGGATGGGGAAGAGTCAAGGAAAGTTCTTCAGAAGAGATGACATAATGGCCTTAAAAATATTTCCATCTGCCATGCCAAAATGAATGTGCATGGAAACTTAATCAGTATGAAGTCAGAAAGCTGAGAGTAAGGAGATACAGGTCTTCTAGGACAGGGCTGTGTGGAAAAAGGGTCCACACTACCTTAAGATGGCAGTGCTGGAGGGCAGGGTTTCCATAGCTGCTGTCTTACAACCTTAGTGTGCTCTCAGACGATAACGAGCAGTTTGCCAAACAGGGCTCCAGAACCAAATAAGTCTGAGAAATCAGTTTAGTTCAAAAAAGGTAAATGGGTTCTTTTACCTCAAATTTGCAAGGCTCTTTAATGTGTTTGTGTACACTGTGAAACTCCAAGAGGGGATTACAATTTCAGCACAAATTCTTTCTTTGTAGAAATCCCTCTGAAGATCTCACAGGACAAGAAGGTCCCAGAGAATACCGGCTGGGAAATGATGTCTTCCAGGAGGCTGGAACTCTGATACCTGCTCTGCCTCTTGGCTGGATGGTAAGGGAAGCCCTACATTGTGTGGTGGGTGGCAGGCAGTGGGTTTGTTGTTTAATGCCTTTCATGCTGTCAGTGATCAAGCTCCTCTCTAATTACTTGAGCTCCTTGCTCCTTTGGTCCCTCATTTCCTTCCCCCTCAAGGTTGTAGATTCCTGCTTTAGTTCACTGCCAGGAACTGTGAAACCAGACTGTTATTCCAGCGGAAGCTGACTTTTCTGGATTTGGCCTTTGAACATGAGGAACCTGTTAACCTTAACTTTCAAGTTGGCTTAGCTTCTCCTGCTGGATCTCCTAACTAAACCTGCCCTCTCCTTCCTCCTCTCTTCCTTTCTCTTTTGCTCTCTTCTTCCCTCCCTTCTACCCATTCCTCCTTCAACATGTTTTATGGATAGTCTATGGATGCCACAGAATTATAGGTTTTATTATAGTCATTCATGACTATGGTTCATATCAAAGTTCTGAACCACTTGGCTGAACTCAGGTTATGTGCCTGCCCTCCAGCTGGTGGGTTGAGGAGACATAGTTATTGTAAGTGGCATATGTGAGGGACCTTTTGAAAGACTAGATAAGTGACATATCCTTCGCGAGTTTTTCAAATGCATATAGATCCTGTTGTGATTAATAAAAAAATTGTGTGAAAATACTTTTGGGATTCATAAAATATATCTTAATTTATACTGAATTAACATTGCTTTTGTCATTATGTATTTTTAAAACAATACATACTGTAAGTATTCTTACCTTGTTAGAGTCTATGGATTTTTTTGAATGTTGAAAGGCGGTCCTTTATATCACCTAAACCTTAGGCTTTGGAGTCGGCCAAATGGGCTCAAATCCCACTTCTGTCATGTATTAGTTGGGTGACTTTGGGCAATTGCTTCACTTTTAAAGCCTTAATTTTTTCTTACCTGAAAATAGGAATCAGCATACCTGCTTTATGGATTTCTATGGAGATTAAATGAAGTAATGAATATAAATCATCTAACAAACTGCACGATTGCTCAATAAATGATTATTGACATTGTCATGAAAAAATTAAGAGGAGAAATAAAATGAGGAGGAGAAAGAGGGTGACAAAAAGACATTAGCCATGAGCTAGTCAGAGATAATAGGTGCTGGGGATACAACAAGAGATTAAGACCAGTCTTCTCTGCCATTTTACATTTCCTACCATATCTTTGACTCTTCCAAGATTTAGCACAAACCCATTAACTGAAAGTTTGACCAACATACTGCCAATTGTGCTGACCAATGCTAGGAGACACTCGTTATGTTTTGGCTACCTCTGATCTGAGCCCCCTTCTTATGTTCTTGGATAGAGATTGCTGGGAGATAAGGAGGTGGGTGACACCAATTGTTTAGCGGTGACCTCCAGTGGCAGTGGCAGTATTCAGTAGTGGCAGTACCTGAGATACTCTAACAAGGCTGGTTTTGCAGTATGACCCTATCTGTGCTGGTGGTCACCAGCTTCTTTTGCTCATCTCATCTTGCTTTTGTATCAATTCTGGAAGCTAACAAATAGCCTACCAACGAATTATTCAACTTCAATTATCTAGGGTCAGTTTCTGGTGTTTGCAACCAAGAGAGCTTCCTGGTATACCATGGTGTTGACTCAATCTCATCTGGCTTGTCTTAGATGTTCAGGCTCTAGATCTGATGGCCAAACCAGAAACTTTCTGCAAAGCTGTGTTCATGTCGCAGAGACTTTGTGAAAGACATGCTCTCCTGGTTCCACAGTTTGTCTGCCAGGGCAGGTATGGCAGAAAACCCATCACATCACATTTCTCCTCTGTCTATCCATGTCTGACTGTTTCTAGCTGTCATGGGAGGAGGGCAGTAGAGGAATGACTGTGAAGGATAACTAGGGAAATATACAGCGAATACTTCCTGATGGCTCCGTCTCACTGCTGAGTCATCTCTTTGTAGGGCCACTTCATGCCAGAGATGACAGCAGTTAAACTCATGCATGGGATGGGGGATAATGCTAACTCTCACTATTCTGTCTTCTCCTCCCTCTATACACATATTGTACCCCAAGGATCAGCCCGCCACAGTGACCTATGGATGTTCTATCCTCAGCTTCCATTGTTGTTTATTTTGGGAAAGGACAAAGCAAGGGTGAGTACTGCTCTAAAATTTTAAGCTCCCTGAAAGTGCTCTAGGGATCCCAGATGCATGCAAAGCACTCTTGTTTTCTTTTTGCATTTCAGATGATAATCATAAGGAAGAGAATTAGGCATATAAAACAAATTACATTGGCAGTGTTTCATTCACTTGTGCACCATAGGGCCCAGGCACCCCTAATGAGATGCGACTACAGAGCATCGTGCTTCCTGCAAACAGCCAATTGCTTCTAATATGGCAGCATCTTCCTTGTGTTGCCTGAGAATTAGCCACAGGTGTAGCATTTGACTTCAGGGAGCATCACCCACCCAGGGAAGTGTGGTTAGGTCAACAGCAGGAAGAAGAAGGCGGGAAGAGAAACATAGAGGCAGACACTCAAGACTTCAGAATTTCCTCATAATTTCCGTTAGCTGCTGTTCCTCCAAATACCACAGCCACCCCAAACAAATGCATAATCCAAGAGAAAACAGTGCATCTTTATCTTTCCTACAGAGAATAATTCTGCAGCTGCCACAAGATGCAGGCAATGAATGCTGTATTTTATGAGTGGTTAATAATATTAATGTTCCCAGTGAAAAACAAACATACACTCTAGCATGAGTCGAAAACTGTTTGTGGGTTAATTGGAAAACATTACTTAATGTTTTCCTTAATTAGAATTAATTACAAGGCCCTAGTGAAGAAGAAAGTCCATATGTGAGATTCTAAGGCCCCATACTGTGATTAAATTTTCCTAAGAGAGTTTGCCCCATCAGAAGCACCTCTGATAACCAATAGAGTAAGTGTACCTAAATATCTGTGTTCCTTGTGATCATGAATCTTCCAACAGTACTGAGATCAGCACAGGTAAAATTAGCTTATCGGTAAATGAAAAGGAGAAACTTAATACTGGGCCTGAGGGGTATAGAGAAGGGGTGTGATTTCTTGGGCCAACCAGCTTACTAATGGTTGTGAGATCTTGAGTCTCAGTTCCTTCATCTGTAAACTGAAGGAGCTGTACTAGAGTTTCTAATGTTTTTCAAACTCGAACACTCTGGGTTTCTCATTTCCCAGCCCCAAGATTCTTTCTTGAAATTGGTCATTGTGAGACATCAGAATTGAAACAAAAGGCAAACATTTTAAAATAAAGAATGGATCATGATTGGATTTTCAGATTTGCTTAAAATAGTCAATGTATCTATCTATAGACTGACTTTTAAAGGAGCAAAAAAACAATTCTTGAGCTAAGTCAAGTGCACAGTTCCCTTGAAAACAACCAGTTAGCAACTCATGACTACATATTAGTTTGGATGAATCAAGCTATATTCTGCAAAACCCTATGTGCACATAGACATAACTATCATGTGCTGTAAGAGTTTCTCCAACCATGTTCTGAGGACTAGAAGTGTTCTGTGATCTCTAAGCATCAGTACAGTGGAGAAAAGGGGAGATATGTGGTTAAATAAGCTTTGCAACTGATGATCAAACTTATTCAGGTTTCTTCACAATAAGATCCACTGAGCATTTGTCATGCCATAGGGTTTTGCAACTTTCCTGGGACATACAGTTTGCAGTGTCTGATCTTATTTGACTTCGGGACCCATTTTTATTGGCATGCCAACAATTCATGAAGACCAGTGTTTTGCAGAATTAGTTTGAGAAATAATATGCTATGCAAATTAGAACAGTTTATTTCAATATTTCAGCTGAAAGTCCAAGCAAAACGACTTAGAAGGAAGAACTAGAAAAATGTGAGGAAATGTGGACTTCGATAAATTTCCTTAGTGATAGGATTCAAACCAATATATGAAAGAATTTGCTATTAAAAATCAGAATAATTGTTAAGTTAGATTAAGTACAATCAAATTATTTTTTTGTAAGTGGCAAATATAAAACCCAATGAAATGTCAAATGAACTTGATTTCTTTAAAGAAGATTTTCTAGTTGTATGATTTAGAAAGCTATGGAAAAGACAGATGATTTATAGTGATTTTATTTTTCTATTTTAATAGCTAGTAAATCAAAATCTACTAACCTAAACAAGGAATCCTATTTTTTGGTGTGTGCTAAGAAAACAGTAGTGGATAAATTTCTAAGTGTCATGAAGGGAATTGTGGGTATAATGTTTTTGTTATTAACATGTGTTGAGTATGATATATTCAAAGAAAATCTGTTCTATTAATGACCATTAAAAAAGGCTTCTTCTATAGAATAAAGATAATCCTTAGTATATAGTTAGCAAGACAATAAATAAAAATGTAAGAATCAAAGTCTTCCAGAATAAGGATATTTCTTATGTGGTTGGTAAATTATTTTTTTCCCAAAATTGTGAGTTATGTGTGTTCATCAACAGAACAGCTGCCTTAAGAAGAAATCTTAAGGTGAGATATGATTCTGAGCATTTATTTGTTAGAAATACCATACAAAACTGAATTAATTATTTTTAATTTTGGTAAAGTATAATATCTTTGTTTCTCTTTCTTCTTCCCTTTCCCATGTTGCTCAGCACCCATTATCAGTGAAGTCAAAAGATGGTAGGAAGGAAAAAAAAAGGAATTAAAAATATCATGGAATAATTTATCAGAAATAGTACTTCCTAAATGCCCTGTAATTTTGCTCTCAAGTAGGACTTTTAAACCTTCAGTGAGTGAATATTTGTCTCCTGAGAAAAGGAGGTTTTCCTTCCTGGGTCAGTCAGAGTTCCCATCTGCCTCACACCAGAACATCCCTCATCATAACTGTGACTGTTATGCTTCTAGTTGAAAAGACACTGGATTTATGCTGTACAGCATGTGCAAATGGGACACCAGACTGTAAAGTTTGATTGATTGGATTCACGGGAGGCCTTCTGAATGTCATATGAGGCATAAAGCTGGTGTTTCCTAGTCCTTCCAGCAAGCTGCTGTGGTGGAGATGACCTGGGCCATGTTGGGTGAGCTGCACTTCTCAACCTCACTCAGCTTAGCTGTGGTGACACAGGTCAGGGGCATCTCAAACTATTTGGGGATGTGCACTAACCACATATGACAAACACCTTTGCCACTGGCTCCTTCTCAGCAATAGATTCTTAACTAGAAACAATGAGAAATCCACCTTTCTACTCCAGAGGAGACTGCAGAGGTGAGACCTGACTTGTATTTCATATTATAATAAAAGGATGGTTACATGCCAGCAGGATATTAAAACCATAAATACTATAAAAGATGAGTTTGCAAACACCATTTTCTGAGAGGAATATTTTCTTCTGCCCTAGGCTAGGTGAGGACCCTCTATTATACAATGCCCTAAATTCTTCTTTTGTGATACTCACTGATATTGTCATAAATTAATCCAAGTTTTGAGGAATTATTTATTTCTTACTAGTCCTCAAATATTGAATGCTAATTCCATAAGTGTACAGACCTCTCTGTCTTTTTCCCCAGCACCCAGGACAAAATTTAACTATAGCCCTGCCCTGTCCTTCCCAATCCTGCCCTGTCTTTTCCTCCCATCTTCACCCCTCCCTTCTCTTCAATAATAATTTAGTCCTAAGGCCATTAAGTAGGGGCAGAACAGGGTAAGGGTCCATGATGGAAAAGTATGGGAATGTGGAGGTCTAGACCTGGGTGTCAGAGCCCCAACAGGGCGTCCATGTCCTCCTACAACCAAAAGACCAGCTCATTCAACTTGTGTCCCAGGAAGCTCTTGGCCTACTCAGCCACTTTGGGAATGGGAGAGAGAGCCATCAGATTATGAGTGAAATTAGATAAAACATCTGTTAGACTGATTTTTTAATTGTTTCACCAGTTCTTGTGGCATTGCAGAAACAAATTACTAGTTAATTTAGTTTGATGGCCAGTTGTGTCTGTGCTAATTAAATTTTTGGCTGGATGATTGGGAGTCATAAAAAGATATGTGTATTTGTGTGTGTGTGTGTGTGTGTGTGTGTGTGTGTGTGTGTGTGTGATATTAGAAAGATCATAAGGTACTGAAATCAGACAGATTCTTCTTTAAACCTTGGTTTCCTCATTCATAAAATGGTATTGATGATAAATTTTCTTGTGGAGTTATGGTGATTATATAAAATAAGCTGTCCATATTCATTCATTACAGACTCTTGACATAAGATGCTCAAAGACAAGGAAGCTTCATAATTTTTTTGTGCTATAGTGACCCTTGGCATTCTTGTGAAGTCAATGGATTCCTTCTCAAAAGAGTGTTTTAAGAATGCATCAATACTGCCATTTGCGACAACATGGATGGACCTCGAGAAAATCATGTTAAGGAAAATAAGCCAGAGAGGAAAAGTTGAAAACCACATATCACTTATATGTGGGATATAATTCTAAAAGCAACAAATGAACAGGACAAACAAACATAGATTCATAGACATGGACAATAGACTAATGGTTACCAGAGGGTAGGGTGGAGGGTGGAAGGTGGAGGTAGATGGGGC
>NW_006441063.1:2671226-2677582 GCF_000325575.1 Pteropus alecto | reverse complement strand
TTGTTAACCAATGTCACTCCCTCCAAAAAAAAAATTAAAATAAATTAAAAAAAAAGAATGCATCAAAAATACATGGGATTAAAAAGGAAGCTAATTATATTGAACTATGGTTATTAGCCACAGCAATCAGACTAGAAAAAGAAACAAAAGGCATCCAAATTAGAAAGAAGTAAAACTGTCATTATTTGCAGATGACATTATACTGTATATAGAGAATCTTAAAGATTCCATCAAAAAACTGTTACAATTGATAAATGAATTCAGTAAAGTAGCAAGATACAAAATTAAAATTCAGAAATCAGTTGCATTTTTCTACATTCATAATAAACTATCAGAAATTTAAAAAACAATCCCACTTACAATGGCATCAAAAACAATAAAATATTTAGGAATAAATTTAACCAAGGAGGTAAAAAACATATATTCAGAAAATTATAAGTCACTGAAGAGAGAGATTGAAGAAGATACAAATAAATGAAAGCATATACTGTGCTCACGGATAGGAAGAATCAATAAAGTTAAAATGGCCATACCACCCAAAGCCATCTACAGATTCAATATAATCCCTATCAAAATACCAATGACATTTTTCATAGAACTAGAACAAATAACTCAAAAATTTATTTGGAACCATAAAAGACCCTAAAAAGCCACAGCATCTTGAGAAAGAAGAAGAAAGTTAGAGGTATCACACTACCTGATATCAAACTATACTACAAGGCAATAGTAATAAAAATGGCAGGGTATTTGCATAAAAACAGACACAAAGATCAATGGAACAGAATAGAGAACCCAGAAATAAATCCATGCCTATATGCTTATTTAATCTATGACAAAGGAGGCAAGAATATACAGTAGGGTAAAGCAATCTATTCAATAAATGGTGTTGGGGGAAAACTGGACAGATTCATGGGGGGAGGGAACTACTGGACCACCTTCTTACACCGTATACAAGAATAGACTCAAAATGGATTAAAGACTTAAATGTAAGACTCGAAACCATAAAACTCCTAGAAGAAAACATAGGCAGTAAATTGTCTGACATTGGTCTTAGTAATATTTTTTTTATCTAATATATCTTCTCAGGCAAGGGAAACAAAAGAAAAAATAAACAAATGGCACTACATCACACTAAAATGTTTTTGCACAGCAAAGGAAACCATTGACAAAATGAAAAGACAACCTACTGAATGGGAGAAGATATTTGCCTATGATGCGTCTAATAAGAGATTAATACCCAAAATTTATAAAGAACTCCTACAACTCTACACCAAAAAACAAACTATTCAATTAAAAAATGGGCAGAGGATCTAAATAGGCATTTCTCCACGGAGAACATACAGATGGCCGATAGACATATGAAAAGATGTTCAACATCACTAATTATCAGGAAAATGCAAAATGAAGCCACCATGAGATATTACCTCACACCTGTTAGTTGGCTATCACCAATAAATCAAAAAACAAGTATTGATGAGGATGTGGAGAAAAGCAACCCTCATGCGCTGTGGTATGATTACAAATTGATATAGCCACTATGCAAAACAGTTTAGAGGTTCCTCAAAAAATTAAAAATAGAACTATCTTATGATCCAACAATTTCTCTTTTGAGTATGTATCTGAAGAAACTCAAAACACTAATTTGAAAAGATATAGTCACCCTTATGTTCATTGAAGCATTATTTACAATAACCAAGATACGGAGGCAACCTAAGTGTCTATTAATAGACGAATGGATAAAGAAGAGATGATACATATATACAATGGAATATTACTGAGCCATTAAAAATTAAATCTTACTGTTTGTGAAAACATGGATGGACCTAAAGGGTTCTATGTTAAGTGAAGTAAATCAGATAGAGAAAGACAACTGTCATATGATAATGTGAAATCTAAAGAACAAAATAAATAAACAAATAAAATGAAAACAGATTTATAGATACAGAGATCAAACTGGTGATTGCCAGATGGGAGGGAGTAGGGAGTCTGGATGAAAAAGGGGATAAGAAGTACAAATTGGTAGTTACAAAATGGTCCCAGGGGTGTAAAGTACAGAATAGGAAATATAGTCAATAATATCGTCATAACCATGTATAGTGCCAGGTGGGTACTAGATTAATCAGGGGGATCAACTTTGTAAATTATATAAATGTCTAACCACTATGCTGGACACCTGAAAGTAATATAAAATAATATTGAATGTCAACTCAAATTGAAAAAATTAAAATTAAAAAAGGAAGAAATATGGTTATCAAAATTTTGGTAAACACATCTTTGATATAGTAATTTATATGTTTTATTGATATATTCAACAGCAAGGTCTAGTGATAAGTGTAATAACTACCATAATTTTGAAGCATAGATGAGCATAAATGGTATATTGAGATATTCTGAACAATAATAATGATACAGATGAATCTATGACATTTATTGGTGACAAAGATACAGCTACTACTAATAAAACTATGGCCTGTTTCCTACATTCATAAACAAAGAAAATGCTTAATTTTAGTTAGAGATTTGTGATTGTAAAAATGCCAACTTTCTCCCATCTAAGTTCACAGACCTTTAAATTCTATCTTCTAATTCTTCCATGGAGCCCTGCTTTAAACCCTACTCTAAGATAACATAGACTATACAAATCTTCCTATGCCTCTCACTTTCTCTGAAAGTTAGTAAACAGAGTCTCTATATGACAGCTGTGGAACTTTCTGCCCTCCTTCACCTGGGGATGCTTATGGCCATTTAAATCCCATTCTGTCTTATATTTGATGTGACAGGGCATGACCTAGAGGAGCCTGTGTGTGCTTAGACATGGAGACACCTTCGAAATGTCTAAAATACATTTCTAAATGTCTAAAATACATTTCTTCTGCTCGCTTATCGAGGATATGTGTGTGAACCCAGTATCCTTTACGCTTCTAAATTCTTGTACTGACCATGCTGGCCAGGCTTGCTTCTGAGGAAACTAATGTAGCCATAGCCTGCAGCAAGCTATTTGTCCTCTGAACTTTATAAACACTCCTGCAGTTAAGGCATCTGTTTCTTCATGTTAATTTCACAGGCTCCAGTCCTTCCAGCCCAGGAGAGTTTTGACCCATGGGTAGATGAGGCCTGAGAAGCAGGTAGCATGAGAGCTAGGCTGGGAAAGAAAGACTTGTCACAGGCCCCACCAAAAAAGCAGACGGAAATGCAAGGAAAGCATCATTTCTTGACCTCCTTTGGAGGTTTGGGAGAAAAGAAAACTGTGAGGACCTGAAATGAGAACAGGGATGATTGTGCCTCTGCTCAGGTTGCAGAAACAAATTGGAGAAATGAAGAATTCAGAAAGAAAATAAAAGCCCAATTTCTATGTGGGGAAAAAAATAAGATACAAAAGTTAGAATAACATCTCTTCTTGCTTTTATCATTAAGGATAAATAATTTGTGTGGCTTTTTCTGCTTGGAAACTGGCCCTCACTTCAGCTGGGAAGAAATCATTAAGAAACAACACAGATCTTGCAACTCTATGGTTACTACCGTTGTTATCATGTCCATTCCTGTGTCCACTTGCTGAGCTTTTCACAAACTCTCTCATGCTTCTTTTGGGGGTGAAGTGTGGAGGAAACTAGGTCTCTTGGAAAACGAAAGAAAGAGGATGTGTAATTTTGTACTGGGTTTTGAGATGAGCTGGAAATCACCAATGAGATGCCTGAGCAAGGACTCTCTGAGTGGCTCCTTGATGTATTATATTAACAATAGAAATTGTCCACTGAGAGAGCAGAGGTAGCTGTTTGCAGGTAGAAGAGGAAAAAGATGGTGTGCTAAACAGCTTCGTTATCTGTCCAAGGAAATGATTTTACCCTTAAGGTACCAAGAGTTAGTAGAAGTTCAAGTCTCCTAGTTTGAAGAGGGCAGAAGAATGAGAGAATGATTCATTAAAAAAACAGGTGGACCCTGAAATGAATAAATGAGTAATAATAAATCCATCACCTTTCTTGACAGAAAAGGAATTATGCTAAATGCTTAGGACCAGCAGTACAGTCCCTATCAGGCTAGTATTCTTATATTTTTGTTTTGGATCAAAATGTATGACTGATTTTTGCTATGCAATGTAGTCAAATTTCAGGTCTTTGGAAATGTCAGTGTGTCTATCTGTGAGATAAACTTTCCCTAACAAGAAGTTACAGCTACATTGGGTCAAAGACAGTGTGGACCTTCTGTGATAGGGGAATAGAGAGGAGATTCTGTATTCCTGACACTGAGACCTTGCCTCTGCTTTAAATAATGCCGTCTTTTCTGTAGACGAAAGTCCTACTTCCTCACTGTAGAACATTAAATAAAAGAAAAAGAGAGAAAGGAAAATTTAGCCTACAGTGTTATCATCCAGAACTTCTTTATTTTTTTTTCTTTTCTTGGTTTCAATTTCATTTGTAAAATGATAGTTTGGGCTAGATTGATTCAATAAGTATTTGTTAAAGGGGAGGAAATCTGAAAGAAGCCAAGCCTTTGGCTCCAAGTTGCTCACTATTTAATGGATCACACAATATTGTCAGTTAGTTCCTGGCTTGTCCTCACCCATTGGACCATGAGCAACCTGATTGCCTCTAGCTGTTAGATCCTCCTGTGTGGTGTCCTCTTACCCCTTTGAATGGTTCTTTCTTATCACAACTGCTAGTTCCTCAAGTTGAGTATTATTTTTTTCAATGATTATTCTTTTAACCAACAGTTTTGAATCATTGCTTTGAATCAGGCCCAATAACAGACATTTAACATACATTATTTCATTTTGCTCTATTCATTTTTATATTGTTAGAGTGAAGCCAGTACCTGGCACACAGAGAGTTGGGTAAGTAAAAGGGATTTTGGAAGGAATGTGAGCACTGGAGTTAGACTGTATTTGGATTCCACCTCTTCTGTCTAGCTATGTGACCTTAGGCCAGGGTATTAACCTCTCGAGACCTCAATGACCTCATTTGTAAAATGAGTGTAATAAAATCTTCTATAGAGGCTTGTGATGAAGATGAAATGATACAACATACAGAAAATTTTGGAACATACTATGTGTTCCATATATAGAGAATGAATTAATAAATGAGTGAAGAAAGAATGAATGACTGATTAGAGTCCAAGAAACCAATTGAAGGGTTACTGTCATTCAAGTGTGAAAAAAGAGGATGAGTCAAGACTCTATCTTTGGGTCCCAGGGCCCTCATTCTTGCCCTTCAAATCTGGTCTCCGGAAAGGTCCTAACATGAACCATTAAAGTTTAAGTGTGAGTTGAAGTTGAAATGCTCCTTTTCTGAGCCTGAAACATTTGCATTTAAAATCAAATTTCTACTCATCTGGTTCAAGCAATGTTTTGTATAATTTCAGAGGGTTCACAGTTTCTTCCGTAGCCCATCTGTGAACTCTGTGCCACCAATAAGAATCCCTTATGTCTCAACAAGTATTGATTGGGAGGTCATAGAGAAGTAGATAAGAAATTTTGGGGGATAGGATACATTTTAATTGGAAGCAAATCAGAATACAATTTTAGTAATTTAGGCATGAGGCAATAATTGCCTGAATTCTGGTGGTGTCAGTGTGAGTGGAAAGGAAAAATAGATTCCAGAGACCTAAAATGGTGAGAGTGGAGCATCATAAGAAGAGAAAGAACAACTCAGAGAGTCTCCAAGCTTTGAACCTGAGCAGCAGAAGTAATGACACTTTTTTGAGAGCCATAAGTCAGCAGAGAGGGGAGCTGGCTCTCTGGGGAACAGATGACAAATTTTGTTTTAGACATAGTGAATTTGGTGTGGTTGAAAAGCAGCCAAGGTAAAGGGATTTCTGCCAGACAGTTGGAGATGCAGAATCCTGCAGAAAAACGGTTCCCTCCAGCACTGACATTGTGATTCTATAACAATTAGGGAAAAGAAATGGGGCAGAGCTTTGATTTGGGGGTCTTTACCTTAGATGTAAGGCTGAAGGGTCAGGAAGGTGGATAAATTGCCTGAGGAAAACAATGTAGAAAAAAATGGTTCAGGACCAAGTACTGAATTTTGAAATAAGCCCATATTTACGGGCTAGGATAAAAGGAGGAGGAGAGAGAGAGAGAGTGAGAGAGAGCGAGAGAGAGAGAGCGAGAGAGAGAGCGAGAGAGTGGGCTATGTGAGACATTTCACATCCAGAGATGGCTACACTTGAAGGTCCTAGGTGAGGCTGCCAAACTTGTAGGAACTTGTAGGATTTCTCATGACTCAGAGAGAGCGAGAGCGAGAGCGAGAGCGAGAGAGAAAGATATAATGTTAAATAGGAGAATCTCAGCAGAGAATGGACTACCCAATTGAGAAAAGAATGTGGACATAGGCACATCTCAAAAGACTTACAGATGGAGA
>NW_006441063.1:2651708-2671174 GCF_000325575.1 Pteropus alecto | reverse complement strand
GAGAAAGCATTTGAATAAGACAAGAGCTGAAGTCTAGCCCAGGAGGAGAGCAGGCAGCACAGGGAATTCTGAGTTTGTCTGAGTTTCAGTCTAGATGACTGAGAAAATCACTGAAGTGTCTAACAGTGTATTAGTGATCAGACTATGTTTTCTCCATCTGACAGATGGGAGCCTCAGAATTTAAGTCCAATTTATAGGAAATTTTAAAAAGTTACAATTTTATATACTTGAGTTGGTGACTATGAATTTTTTTTTCTGACTGAACCAGAATAGCTAGAGGGCACAAAGGCATTTATTGTCTTCTCTCCTGACAGATATATTGATAAAGCACTCCCCCGTTATCTGATTTGATTCTCCTCATGAGGCAGGTAAGGTAAGGCAGGTATTATGGTTTCCATTTTGTAGATGGAGAAACGGAGGCTCAGAGAGATAAAGGAATATTGCCAAAGCCACAGGATTTGTGAGCAGCTATGCAAGAACCACAACCCAAGGCTTAGGCCTCCTGTTTCAGTACCTCTTTCTTCTATACCAGAACTTCTTCCAAGGATAAGCACAGAGGTTCTCATAATCCCCTTCAGCTTCGGAGTCTGTTTGGGTTTAAATCTTCCAAGTTATATAACCCAAGTTAGAGAATCGAATGAATCCTTTGGATTAATGTGCTACTAATTCCTCTTGTCAATTTTAGTGCACACTTTGGGAAAGGGACAATTCAAAGATAATTTTGAATCATGGGCCTTTTATCATCCTTCAAAATACAGGATAATGTGGCGGCCAAAATCCTTCAACTCACTGTACGAAGTTGGGAAAGTTCTCTTCCACTTGTAAAATGATGTAGAGAGGCTGAGAAAATTAAGGAAGATCATTTGTATAAAGTATCTGGCTGTCTGACCTTCCTGTTTTAAGTGCACAACACCTGGTGGCCACCATCACCAAGATTAGCAGAATCCTGTAGAGGGCGGCCCAAGATGGCTGCTCTATTTCAAGATCCTCAAAACTATCAGGGATACTTAGTTGCTCAGGTATGATCAACTGTGGCCTGGGGCTTGGCTCTCCTTTTACCCCTTCTGCAGCCTTGAGGAAAAAACAATCAGGGCAAAATGGGGGAGATGGATACAAAAGTGAAGCTTGGGAAAGTTAACTGACTGGATCTAATGGAGAGACTTGCCTCACAAAAGGATTATTCTGAAGAAATCTGTTACTATCTCCTCAGAAAGGAAATTACCAGTGAAACTTGGAAGTTCCATCCCTTTAGACTAGCCCTTTCTGAGTAGTGACTATATTTCTGACCCTGTGTGCAAGGTCACAGAACACAGGGAGGCCCACAAAAAGATAAAGAAGAAACCTGGATGCTGACAGCCAGGTCAGTGGGTAGAAAGCTGCTCTAGCCCCAGAGAAATAGGCCAGATTTCTGAGGACATTCTACTAACTAAATTCAGGCATACAGAGAAGGAAGTAGACGGGAGAGATGTGTGGGAGGAGAGAAAAAGTGTGGAGGAGTATAAGAGGCAGGGAGAGGTAGTAAGATTTCCATCAGCTTTAGATAAAATATAACAGATTTCCCTTCATGATCCTAAATCTGAGTCTCGAAGGCAATCTTCAAAAAATGAGCTTGGATTAGTTTGAGTAAAGCAAAGGGTGACCTTCTAAGGTGATACACCCAGAAATGAGTTAGTTCTGAAAATTCTGTCAAGGTAATAATATAGTTGTATATAATAATAATAATAGTTAATACTTATTACATGCTGGCCATTGTTCGAAGGAGTTTATTTATATATTTCATCAACTATCACAACAACCCTGTGAAATAGAAGTATGATTACTATCACTACTTTGCAGATTAGACAACTGAGGGATGCATTTACTTGCCCAAGGTCCTAGAGCCACATTGGTGTCAAGATCCAAAAGGGAAAACACTCCTCCAGAGTCCATGCTCCTAATCACTCTACTTCACTCTTAAGGGTTTACTTTTCAGAGTGCCAGTACTGACCTACCGGATCAAGAGCTCCTTGGGGTAGAGCCAGCCATTCACATGCTGGCTCCACAAGAGACTCTGATATGAACCAAAGGATGAGCAGCATCATAAACCATGAAAACTAATTCTACACTTAGCCAGGGGAGAATATGTAGAATTTTCCAGGGAAGTGATAAATGCCTTATAAGTCCCTGATTTCTAGGACAGAGAAGACTCCACCCTCACCTTCTCCTTCTGTAGGACAAAGAATATACTTTGGTTCATTTATTCATTAATTTCTTCAACAAAATGTTACTGGAAGCTTACTATGTGCCAGGTGCTTTTCTAGATACCGAGGAACATGGAGCTTATTTTATGGGAAGGAGACAGACAGTAAGCAAGTAAATATATAGCATGCAAAGTAGTGATAGTGCTATAAAAATAATAATGCAGATAAAAGGATAGATGGTGGGGTGAGATGGAATGGACAAAATACAGATAACTTTAGATAGTGGGTTTTGGGAAGACCTCTCTGATAAAGTGACATTTGAGCAGAGAAGTGAATGAAGTCAGGAAGGAAGAAAAGTTAATATAGGGGGAAAAAATTCTAGGTAGAGAAAATAGTAAGTCAAAGGACCTGAGGTGGGAGCAGCTTGGCATGTTTAAGGAACACCAAGAAAATCAGAGCAACTGGAGCCCAATAGTGATAGGAAAATTGTTAGGAGATGAGGTTCTAGAGGAAACCAAGGCAGGATCATGCAGGGCTTTGAAGGTCTAGATATAGATTTATATTTTATTGTTTGTGAGATGGGACGAATTGAGGAGGTTTTGAGTAGAGAAAACATGATCTGACTTGCCTTTTTAAATGATCGGTTTAAAGGAGAATAGAACAATAGGCCAAGGATGGAAGCTATTGCACTAATCCAAGTAGATGAGAGATGATGGGGGCTTGGGTCAGGGTGGTAGCAGTGGAGGTGGAGAGATGTGCTTGATTACGCATTTTTTTTTATATTTCCTTGTAGATGATATTTAAAGCTGTGGGACTGGATGAGCTACCTAGGAAAGTACATATAGCTACGGTAGGCAAGAAACTCAAAGAGTGCTCTGGGACACTGTAAAGTTTAAGATAGGGAGAAGTAAAGGGAATTCAGGGAGGAGCCAGAGAAAAAGAGGCCAACAAATGAGGGGAGAGCTATGTCAAAAGCTGCTGAGAGGCTGATCCAGGTGAGATGGAGTATGGATCACTGTGTTTGACAATATAGAAGTTACTAGTGACCTGGAGGAGCATAATTTCAGTGGAGTGGGTAAGGCTGGAAGCCTGATTGGAAAGGGGTCCAGAAAGACTAGGAGAAGAGAACATGGAGATGGCAAGCTTAGATTTATTTCATTCTAATTTAACTATAACATAAACAGAAAATGGAGCGGTACTTGGTGGTACAGTGGGGATGGGGTCGAGAGATTGTTTAAGGTAAGCCAAGTTCAGAATGTTTATATACAGATGGGGCTACCCAGTAGTGAGTGGATATTGATGCTTGCAGAAGGAGCATCTTTGAGGAGAAGAGAGCTGATGGGATTCCAGGGCACAAGGGGAGGAGTTTGGCTAACAGACTTATAGGCAGATGCTGCACAAGGCAATGTGGAGCAGAGTGTAGAGATGCAGAATGGCAGGGATAGTTGGTGCTAGGCTCATGGGGAATTTCACTTCTGATGACAAATTTTCTCAGTAAATAAAAAGGAAGGCTGTGAGCGGAAAGCAAGGAGAAAGTCTTGTACCTTACTCTATTGTATTGAAAAGCCAAGAATTTTAATTTGAAAATTGTCCTTGCAGGTTTTTCTTTTAGAAACATTAGTAATTGCTATAAAATATTTAGAGAACTTTTCAAGAAAAATTTTTTTGGAGAATCAGCAATTTCAGACATGCATACTGTTTGGGGATATTCTCTTCATAATCAAAACTCCATGCAGTCAGTGTGGTGGTTGAGAATTGAACGATCTTGGCTGCAGAGGTCTTCCCAGAAGAGTGAGGGGTCCAAGCTCCACACTGGGCTCCCCAGCTCAGGGTTCCACTGCCAGGAAGAGAAGTCCCCACAACTTCTGACTGTGAAAACCAAGGAAATTTTGCCTGAGTGAGACGGAGTGCTGAGGGAGTCACAGACTTTCCTTTTAAGGGGTTCATAGGCAGACTTACTAGCTCTGAGTTCCAGCTCTGGGGCAGCAGCTCAAAAGGCAGCAGGGACATAAATGGAGGAACTGAGTTTTCTGGCTCCAGGGCGAGGGCTGGGTGAGGTGGGGAGAGGGCAGCTTTCTCCCAAACAGAAGTAATGGCAGAGGGCATTGTTCCATTGTTGATCCCTCCCCTCTTCTGGCTTTTAGACCCAAGAGGGTGCCATATCTGAGTCTCCATCAACATAGCTAACATTGGTTGCCCACCCCTAGTGATTCCCTGAGACTCTGCCCCTCCCAAGGTGTGAGCCCACCCAAACCACTTTCAGTGGATTTTCCATACAAATGGCCCGTCGTGGCATATGCTGAGGACTTTCGTAAAATCTTTCAAAGGTTCACAAAACCTAAATAAGCAGCATCTGGCCTTAATGTGCCCTGTACCTCTTATTGAGCAGCCCCAAGCCTGGGACTAATAGCAGCCAGCCTTGGTTTGCAGCTTGGCCTCTTAATGTACTTCCAAGCCCACTGTGAGTGGAGGCCATCTGCAGATTACTTGGTAGCTCATTCCAGACGGCCTTGGGCAAGACACAGGTTATGGCTGAACATGGGCAGTGGCGGGGCACCTCCTGGGGACCCTGGCCTGCACGCTCTGGGGCTGGCCTCAGTCTGAGCCTGAGCACCACGCAGGGTCACATCTGAGGACAACACACCCAAAAGGCTGACACGGCAGGCACCAGAGCCCTGCTAAAGCAAATCCTTCTGTATAGGGTCAGCCCCTGAACAACAACTCCTCCACTGCAGTCATGGCCAGTCATCACAATCAATCGACCCAAGGGTCAATCTCTCCCACTGATGTTCAAACAGCAACGAAGTCTCAACTACAACAGGAGGGCAGGCGCAACCCATATGAGGAACATGCCTGGAGCTCCCAGCTCAGGTGACCAGGGAACACTGTGCCACAAAGACCCAAAGCATACCTACTACATAAAGCCACTCTACTAAGACTGGGAGACATAGCAGCCCTAACTTATACTTAGAAACAAACACAGGGAGGTAGTCAAAATGGGAAGACAAAATGAAAGAACAGAACAAAGCTCCAGAAAAAGAATTAAGCAAAATGGAGACAAGCAATCTACCAGATGCAGAGTTCAAAATTTTTATTATAAAATTGCGCAATGAACTTAGGGGAAGACTAAAGGAACTCAGTGAGAATTTAACAGAGAGATAGTAAAAACAGAGTACTGGGCCCTGCTTCTAAAGTTTCTGACTCAGTAGGTCTGGGGTGGGGCCTGAGAATTTGCATTTCTGACATGTTTCCATGTGATGCTGCTGCTGCCAGCCTGGAGGCCACACTTTGAGAACCATCACCTTAATAAATTCTATAACTGACTTTTTTCTAATAGGTTTTGAGGGAGGGCCAGGCAGTTGCAAGGCCTTTCTCTGTACCTGCAGCAGTGATGGGGAGGGTGATATAAAGGAGGACAGCTTACAAGCTTGCTCTGCCCCTCTCTTTTTTTCACAGAAGCTCCAGAGCTACTCCTGACAGAAGAAACCCTATGCTTGGTGGACCTTTGGTCTACCCCACAAGCATCTCAGATAATTCTCAGGTCTGTCCTTGCCTGAAAGCAGTCATGACTACAGCATCCCCAAGGTGCTTTCATCATTCAAGTCCTGATCCCTAGTGCCCCTTCCCACCCTCCTCTCATCCAAATCGCCTTTCCATGCTCATATCCCTGATCTCTGGCTTTCTCCTGTCTGCTGTCAGTTGCTCTCAGTGAGCTCTTGGTACAGGATGGATAAGCCTTCATAATAACCCTGGCAGGCAGCTGTGGGGCCAGGGCCTCCTCTTTGTGGCTGGCGTGTCTTTGATTTCTCAACAGATTAGCAGCATACAGAAGCAAAACCTATGTAAAAGGCTGGAGTAAAACGCCCAGCTCTCCACATGACACATGCCTGTAGTACACCATGGCTGGCAGGTAAGGGGAAAAGCTATTTGCAGCGTCTAGCAAGCTAGATACTTGTTCTGAAGAGCCAACATAGCCTAAAAATACCACAGAGGATAAGAGAGAGAGAAAGGAAACTTTAGTATGGCATATTATCAAAAAATTAAAAATAGAAAAACTTTCGGGAAATTACAGTCACCAGTTGCTGTTTTGCTCACTACTTACAGGGCTTTTAGGATTCCCAGTAGACAACCAGTAGTGAGAATGACAGGAACAGTGAAATTATTTCAGAGAACAGAGTCAGGCCACCAATAGATGGAAAGTAGAAGCAAGTGCAGAGAGACAAAAGTACTACATGGTGTGCTGAACTGATTGGGATTGACAATAAGCCAGTCTGAGAATTAAGGAGCTCCAATAGATGTGGGGTTTGCCTCAAGTTTGATGAACCATTTTGTCAGGCTTGCTTAATCTCAGTCTCAAATCATTGAGATTATAGAGTCTACAACAGCACTCTCTCTGATTCTGCTCCTCTGCTTGTTATACTGCTAGGATGCCACCTTAAATCTATTGTACTGCCTCCCCACCTCCACCATAGCCTCTTCATTTATTTTAAGCCTGGCAGATAAAATATTTGATTGAATTTCATTCTTATTGTCTTTCTTAGAAAATGCTTGGATTAGCCAGGTAAACAAATGCCCTCTCATGAATGATTTGCCTTGACCAAGGACCTCATACTGAATAGACGTGGCCCAGAAGCTGTGGCATGTTAGCAGAGTCCAGAAGGTTTGCATTGTACCTCTGTCCAGTTCTAAGAGAAAAAAATGACACCTTAAAAAAGACCAGAATTCTGCCCAGGAGGAAAACTGAATTTCTGCTCTCTAAGGAGTTCCACAATTCAACTCATCAGAGTGGGCCCATGTGGGAGGGGTTGGAAATAGGGACACATGTTCTTGAAAAGACACTTCCTTGGGAAGGCCCAAGGCAGAAACGTAGACTGCAGGCTCTCAAAGCCATCTGATTTGTTTTCTAGTTCCCTTATAACAAATAAAACACCCAGCACCCTCGATAAATGTTTGCTGATTTCAAATAAATGGGTAATGAGCTGGGCTGAATTCATGCCAAACTGTTGGATTTCCTGTCAAGTCTGTTGCATTTGGCTGGTATTTTTTCAGTAAGAGATATGATGAAACTTAGAGTACTCCAAAGACTGGCTGGTTATCACCTTAACAGTGCTTGTGTCATACGTTGTCTGCTATCAAGTTATCAACTTCATGCCAAGAGTCAAGACTCGCTCTACCCAAACAGACATTTGGCAGGGCCACTGTGTCGGCAACATTACATACCTGAACATGACCTTAAGCTGCTTTCACAGTCAAGCCCCATCCTGCTCTGCTCTTGAGTGCTGTTATCAGGCTTGTATGCCTTTGAAAACCTCTCCTCTCATAGATGAATTAGGTTGATAAAGCTTGCTGAATTTTAAAGGTTGCTGAATTTCCATGGCACTCTCTGAGAATTTCAGAAATCTCCATATCATGGATATTCTTATGATGTAAAATATATCATGTAAGGTGCATCAAAACCCATGAGAGGTATACAGAAGTACTTAGATAAACATAATCTGGGGGAAAACGTCTCTCTTGAAGTTTACTTTGGAGATAAAGACTTGGGGGAAAATTCTAGTGTCCTTTAAACAGCTTTGTTGGTGATGATTCAGAAGGATGGTATATTTGGTATAGGTCTTTTAAAGGTACATCTAAGACTAAGAAACATCTAATTCAATATATTTAATACCTAAGGTTCAGAGAAGTTAAGTGACTTTCTCAAGGATCATCACTAATTTAAGTCCTCAGAGTGTTAAAATGAGCAACCTGAGCTTAGAATGGAAGACAATTTCATAGGTCTTTCCACAGTTCCTTATCATAGTTCCTTTTCATGACTGGATATTCATGATTTCAAAAGCAGCAATGGGAGGAAGACTAGGAAAGGGCATGCTACTGAGCAGCTTTTTAGTGCTTTGCATAGTACCGAGTACTTCATATACATGAGCATATCTAATTCTTAAATGTTTCTTTGATGTGGGTAGTGAAAACTAGATGTTATAGTAAAGGAAACCAAAATTCAAAGAAGTGGCTATACCGGCACAATTTTTGGCATATAAAAACCTAATTTTTAAAAACCATACTTAGTCTACATTGCCACACATCAGACTGCCAACCAGATTAGCCCAGAGGGCTAAGTATATAAGCCAGATCTGCTCTGGTCTACTGCCAGAGTACAAGGGCACGCTAAGTTATAAGAAGGGAGATGTCGCCATGGACTATCCATAGTAGATTCCTGCTCATCCCTTCTTTGATGATGAGTGAAGCCATAGAAAAGTTAAAAATAGAAAAAAAATACTAGTAAAGAATTACAAATTATAAAACCTAAGACATGAAACAGTATTCGCCTCATCCTTATCTCCTAGTCACTGCTTCCATCCTTCTTAAACTCATCTATTGAATGAGGACAGTTTTCTTCAATATTAAAAGGATTTCTATAATATTTGCAAAATGGCTGAATGACAAGATGAACTTATTTTCAAGAGTCACATAGTACAAAACAAGGACCAATAGGTACAAATTTTAAAAAGGCAGCTTCAAGCTAATGAGAAGAACATTCTAGCAAATGGATCTGTGTGGCTATGGGCTAGGTAGCTTCAGTATGGCTAAGTTCTCTCCCTTGGACATACTTAAACAGAAGTTTGAAAATACTTTGGAATTTGGCATTGGATAAATATTGGATTGGGTGATCTCCAAGGGTCTTTAAGGATCTGAGAGTCCATGACACGTGGCGCCAACAGTGAAACAATCAATAGTTGACTGGAGCCATTGACTTTTCTAATGTGCCATCATGCAATACCTCTGCTTAGTTTGCTCATCATCACCATCAATACTGATCACTGATCGAAGTTACAGTGAACTTCAATCCATTTTTAATTAAAAACATATTTTGCTCTTATCTGAGCCAACTCTGGTTTACTCTTCAGTACCAAAAGAAGGATTTGGGAGATGAAACTCAAGCTAAACAAATATGTATGGTTCTACTTGAGGCATGGAAGAGTTAAAGGTAAAAGTGGATGGAAGCCACAAGGAGGCAGGACTGTCCAAGCCCTTTGACCTCTGTTTACTGAAGGCGGCCCAGCTCAGGTCAGCTATGACTGGAGCTAGGGAGGGAGCAAGATGTTGTGTGAGAGGCCAGATCATTGCCTTTTTAAGATCCCTTCCAATCAAGGAACTTACAGTTTTTAATGAGGAGCCATTTAAGAACAAGAGCTCTGCTCCCTGACAGCTTTTCCAGGTGAATGAAACCTTTCACACTTTCTCCAAAGTAATGCATCTATTAAAGTAAAATGTATGTCAATCCTATGACCCAGCAGTCCATTTCTGGTTACGTACCCAGTAGAAATGAGTTATATCTTCCAAAAGACATGATTAAGAATGTTCATAGCAGCTTTATTCATAGTAGTCCCAAGCTGGAAACAATTTATAATGTACATTAACAATAGAATGGGTAAGAAAATTGTTGTGTATTCACAATGGAATACCATGCAGCAATAAAAAAGTAGTGACTGCTGATACATACAACATTAATGTGTCTCATAGACATAATATTGAGCGAAAGAGGTCAGATGTCAAAAAATACATAGTGTATAATTCCATTTGTATGAAGTACCCAAATAGGTAAAAAAAAATAATCTACGGTGAGAGAAATATGAACAGTGGTTTTCTTTGGCAGAGTGTGGCAGGGGATAATTGGGATGGGCCATGAAGACAATTTTGGGATAGCTGGAAATGTTCCATATCTTAATCTGATTGTGAATAAATGTAGTAATTCATTTCATTGTGATCTTTCCATTTCATTGTCAGTTATACCTTAATATAAAAAGAAAAAACTGGAAAAGTAAAAAGAAAGAGAGCAGTCTATTTCCCGTAAAGACTGGGTTATATTCTGGATTCTGCCAACATTCCACGTTAAGAGAAAATATTCTATCTTGTTGCTTCAGTAAACTGGACCTGGAACAAAAGAAAGTATTGGACTAGTACTACTGTAACCACTAATTATGGAAGATAATATAACATTATTATACAGATTCCAAAATGCCCTGAAATCAAATTTGGGCTGCTAGACCTGGGTTCTACTTCCAGATCCAACACTGATTAGCTCTGTATACCCAATGTTTTTATCTTTTGGGGACTCAGTATACTCATAAATAAAAGGATGAGTCCTGTATTCATTCAATAAATATTTATTGAGCGACTATCATGTACAAAGCACTGAGCTAGGTGTGTGGGGGAAACAGATAAATCAGACTCTTACAGAGTTAACTCAACTGAGATACTACGTGTAAAATCGCATCATGAAGAGTGAGAGCTGTAGTAATGCAAGAATTTATTAAGACACAACAGTTATGGTAAACACCCAATTCAGTGCAATAATGTAATTTTTTTACCCCAAGAAATTAATACATTTGCTAAAATATTATTCTCAGTCTTCTGTGTATACAAACATTTACATCTAATTGGAAAATTTAGTTTGAACTGAGATTTTTCAAGTTCAAAAGCACCTTTAGATGTTAATGTGATTTGAAGTGAGAAAGATTTAACGTATAGTTTAGTGAGTTGAATATAATATAGTTGTTCAACATTAGGAAACCAAATATGTTGTGTGCCTGGTTCCTTTTCCATGTGCTGGAAAGCTACAAAATGAGTAAATAAGTCACAAATGCAAAAAGCAAGCATAATATGATCCATTTATATAGAATTTAAAAATATACAAAAAATACTATGTATTGTCTCTGGATGCATGCAAGCACATCAGTGATAGAACAATACCTGCCCATAAGCAGTATAAAATTGCAGAAGAACCTTGTTTTAAATTGGGTCATCCCCCCACCCACACAGCCTGGTACCAGGACTTGGGTGCAGGGCATTTAATGAGGGATAATCAGAGAGCTTAAGAGTAAAGGAAAAGGGAGAGTGAAACAAGAAATTGGGAAATGCCAGGAAAGGGTGTATTATTGAGGTCACTGCTTTAGGAAAAGAGTTCAACTTCACTGGTACCTCTGAGAATTGTCTGTCCTAAGGACATTTATACAAGCTCTGTCCCCATTGGTTGGTGGTTCTCCTTTGGTGGGGCTAATTCCTCCATACTTTTGTGATGTGCCTGTGAGGGCTGAGTGCACTCTTTAATGTTTGAAGGAAAGCCTTGGATTAAAGAATCAGAGACTCAAGATGGGCCCTGGAGGTAGGATACTACCAATATGACTGAAGACTGAAATCAAAGGTGGGCTGAAAGGCACACAACACATGGAACCAATCATATCTATTTTAAGTTCTTATACCTAGGAAAACAAGGGAAGGAAAAGGATAAGAAAGAGTCATACAAGGAGTTTCACCTCGATCTTTAATGTGTTATTTATTAAGAAATGTGTGAAGAAAATAAGGAGAAATGTGAATCTTCAAAAAAGCTGGGTGGTAGGTGTATGGGTGTTCATTATATTATTCTTGATACTTTTCTGTATTCTTGAACTATTTCAAAATAAAAAAAAAATAGGTTGCATCAGCTTTAATTTGTTTCAGGGGACCTCTGATTGAATAATTATGCAGAGCAGTAATGTGTCAAATAGTAATATAATTTGTCACTAGTTCTTAAATTAAGTTTGATGGAATTTGACTAACAAAATATTGAGTTTTAACCAAAATATCATGGTTTAATTTTTATTCTAGTTGAGAGATCTCGCTTGATAAATGTTTGTTTGTATTTCCAGTTGTCTTATCAGGGTATTTTGTAAACAGATAGTAACTTATCTATTTTCTGATTGGGAAAACTGTAACTCAGAGGAATTCAGTAATTCATTCAAGATCACTGAGCAGTAGAAAGACAGGAAAACAATACAGAAGTTCTGCCCTTTTATTTTAGTCTGTGATCCCATCCCTGTTTTACTCAAAATGATCAACAGAATCATCTAGGGAAAACATAATGGTGTGGACACTAGGTAATTGTTTGGAGCACACTTGCATGTGATTTGGTCCACACAGGGGCATGAGGCAGTGGAGTGGGGGGAGGCATAGGGATTATAGTCTCTACATTCAAGGGTTTTACAATCTAGTTAAGACATGAATAAAAATATCGGCTGTATCAGCCCCCTCTGTCTCCCCTAAAAGTGAGGAAATGATCACTGTAGGTTTTGCTTACAGAACATCAGCGGTAGCTGCCTCCACACAACTGTCCAGTGAGCATCCACTGTGTGCAGGGACTATTGTTAGTATTGCTCATTTTCAGACTATCTCAAGGTTACTGAGTTCCTCTTAACATTTTCTTAGATTTGTATACACTGTCTTGTCCTGAGGTCGATAGCCTCTTGTCCAAGGAAAATTTGTTTGTAGCAAGAGGTGTTTTCAGGAGCAAGCTAACTTAGACCCAACGACCACAATACCAACCACAAAAACCAATACAGCACAATCGTGAGGAAACTCTCCCTTCGTGAGGTTGCTTTTGAGACTTCATGGCTCTCTCAAGTCAAACATTTCAAGTGGTTGAACTTAGAACTTGCACTCAGAACCTTGTTTCCAGAAGGAAGTTGATCATCTGTTTAAATGGTCAATGGATATTGCAGAATAATAGCTGCAGACCTCTGGGTTTTTGACACACGACTGACAGAAAATGCCATTTGCACCCCTTGATTTACATAGAAAAAGCCCAGTACAAAATTATAGCAGAAGGGTTTGTTTTTCTTTCTGTCTCTTCTAACTGAATGGCATTTTAATTGAGGCATTCTCGTGGCACAAAGGCAAGTGGCTTGGCTTCCCCTATATACTTTCCAGACCCACCACTGAACTCATGAATGATTAAATATCCCCTTCAATCCTGTCCTCCTGAGAGCTGCACCCTAATTTCCCAAACTGCTCTCCAACATTTGGCAATTCCAGCTTTCCATTTGGTCTTTGAGTTGTCAGAGCAGGCAGTGTCAGAACTGGGGAGCTCAGAGTTACAACAGAAAAAGCAGGCTCACTGACAGAAGTAAGGTCCTCAGTGGTATAGTGGAGTCCCAGTTGGAGGAAACTGGGTAGCCTAGATGTCTAGTGTCTTGATCACGTCCCACTGTTGACATGATACCACATTGTTTTGATTTTTTTCCTACTTCTCCAGTTATACTTTCTGTCGTCTTGGTGTTTCTTAGTCCTCTCTGGCTATTTCTTAACCAGGCGTATGAGTCCTGGGGTGATGTTGGTGCCCTAACTATTTCTTCTAGCTCTCACTCCTGGGGGCAATCTGATAGTTTCTTACTGTAAACACCTGTACCTCTCTGCTTGATGGTGTTCTCTGGCCAAGAGACCATGTTGTTCTTGGGCCGGTAGGGGGTAGGAACAAGGTTGATTCTAAGTGACCAGAAAGGCCAGAGAGTTAATTACCCTGAGGTGACCTGAAACCAATGAGGGATGGGAGATGGTAGACAAATTCCCCAGCTTCCTTGCTGGGTGGTTGGGACAATTTTAGGGTATGTTCCTCAGGGTTTGTTAGAGAGGTCCCAGCAGGATTGAATCCCAGTTGTCTACCTACCCAGCAATTTGCCTTTACTTGCTTTTCTCTCTTCCATGATCATTTCTTCACTCCCCCTTTACGTTTTCTGAGATCACCTCCCAAATGAACCTCTTATCTCAGGGTCTGCTTTAAGAGGAATCTAAACAAAGACAAGTTCCTGAAATTTCATGCAAATTTATGTTTAGATTTGTGAATATGAAGAACTTTCACCAACTTTCAAAAGAGGCCAAGAACCCCTTTCCCCCAGATCATCTCATCTACTCCTGAGATCCAGACACGGAGAACCAGGTGCTTTCTGTGTGTCACTGAAAGTCTCACAAGCATCTCACACTTAAATGTTTGTTGAGGATACCACGCTGTGCTATCCAGCACCCCTGTTAATAGAGAAGGACCTACTCCCTCCTTGCAGGGAAGGTTGTTAGCTGATGGCTCAGTTGTCAACCCTCTCCAGGAACTGCTTTTAGCTGAAGGGAGTTGTATCACTCAAGGTTCTATGCTGTCCCCAGGGGTAATCTGCATTCAATTGTTGAGCGATTTGGTTGGGCAGAGGCCTTGGCTCCCTCGCTCCAACTAAAGAATTTTTCAGGGCCCTCCCAGCTCCAGAACTATCCATGAGTTTGGCCTAGGCTTTTATTGAGACTATCACAGTCCAACTTCCTTTCCTTTCTCCAACAAAAATCAATTCTGAGGACACTTTCAAAAAAACTTCCTGAATTTCAATTTCCAAATAAAAGTCTGATTCCTGGGGACCCAGACTTGTGACAACCTGGGAATCATTTCTGCCTCCTCCCTTTCCTTACCCATCCCCAAACTTGAGTTGGTTGTAACTTTGGAACATCTTTTGAATGCACTCATGTTCTAACACTCCATTCTAATGATCTCTTCCCAGTTATGCCCTGGATGTTTGAGACAGCCTCCTAGCTGCTCCTGTATTGCTCCTCTTAGACATGTTCTTTCCATAGCAAACAGAGGGGTCTTTCTAAAGAGCAAATCTGCTCTCCTCACTACCTTGCATATAATCTTTCAAAGTCTCACTATTACCCTGAAGATCAAGTTTTTAATGTGACTTAGCCTTTCTAAGGGATAGTACCTCTATCCCTTATGGCTCTTCCAGCCTCACATTTCCCCACATCCTACCATGCTTTATAGAAGTCTTGCTTTTCCAGCTAGAGAGAGGTATCAGGAACATCAGGCTGCATGACAAGATGTATTCAGGTCTGAGGGTAGCCAGGAGTCATGGTTTGTTAGCCCTGGAAGGGACTGTTGGAAATAAATCCATCACCCTAATCGTTGCATTTGACGCTGAGGGTGAAAAGAGTTAATTTCACTTCCCAATGCCTCACAGATTGGCTGAAGCTCTGAGAGTGACAAATGGCAGGGCCAGGTTCTCATCCAGGCTTGGAAGCCTCACCTTTTCCCCTCCCCTGCCCCATCACTTAACTGCTACCCACTTACCAAACCTCCTTCCTTGTCTTCTGAATTCCTGCCCTTTATCAACACACTTTTTTCAATATTTTTAAAAAATCAACTTTATTGAGATATAATAGACATGAAGCAAAATGTGCCAATTTTAAACATCCAGTGTGAAGGGTTTTGTCAAATTTATATACTCACATGTGGTATGTGAAATTACTGCAGTCAAGATATAGAACATTTCTAATGCCCCCATAAATTTCCTTTGTATTCATTTGCAGCCAACTCTCGTCCCCAGACAGCCACTGATCTGCTTTCTGTCTTTATAGATTAATTTTTTATATAGGGATTTTTGTATGATTTTGTTGTCTAGTTTTCTTCATTAAACATAATTATTTTGAGATTCATCGATGGTGTTATGTACCTTTTTAGTTCCTTTTTATTTCTAGTAGCATTTCACTGTATGGATGTATCAAAATGTGTTCATTCATTCTCCTGTTGGTAGACATTTGGGTGGTTACCAGTCTTTAGCTATTAGGAAGAAAGATGCTGTGTACCTTCTCGTACAAGTCTTTGTGTGGACATATGTTTTCATTTCTTTTGGGTAAATGCCTAGAAGCAGAATAGGAGATTCAGATGGTAGGCATATGTTTAGCTTTATAAGAAACTGCCAAACTGGTTTCTAAACTGTCCATACCATTTCACAGTATCAGCAGCAATGTAGGCAAGTTTCACTTGCTCTGCATCCTTGTCAACACTTGGTATTTTCAGACTTTTCATTTTTAGCCATTCTAGTGGGTATGTGGTAATATCTTATGAACTTAATTTGCATTTCAACTAATGTTGAGTACTTTTCATATACTTCTTGGTCATTTGTATTTGTCTTTGGGAAAGTGTCAGTTAAAATATTTTGCCTGTTTTTTTTTTTAACCTTTCTGAGACTGTACTTTTATCTGTAAAATGAGGATAATAAAACCTATTATGTCTCACAAATATAGAGGACAATCTAGTGACAGCCAGAGGGGAGTGTGGTTGGAGGCTGGGAAAAAGGGGGGAAGGGTTAAAGAAGTACAAATTAGTAGTTAATAGATGGTCATGGGGTTGGGGAGCCCAGCATAGGGAATGCAGTTAGCGTTAATGTAATGGCTAAGTGGAGAGCCAAAGGAGAAAAAGAGCAATTAGAGGGATTATTTTATAAATTGTATAAATATCTAACCAATGTACTGTATACTTGAAACTAATAATAAAATAAAATTTAAAAAATGCAGAAAAACACTACACACACACACACACACACACACACACCACCTGTCATGTAGGGTAGTTGCCAGCATCAAGTGAGAGTATGTGTAAGAAAGCAGGGTTTTTCTTACTTAGCAGGGTTTGTCCCATACAGAGCCTCTCTGAGCGGGACTTATTCTCACTGTCACTGTTGTGGTTGCCTCAGCATTATTTGAATGCAACACAAATGATTGGCCCAGGTTTTTGTAAAACTGTCCTGATGGCATGCATTGATGGCCTTTTGCAAGCTCATTTGAACCTTTTTATAAATAGGGCCCTGCTATATTTGGCAGGTCACTGCTCTGGTATGAAGGGACTTTTAAGGCCATATTGATAAAGCACGTAAGTATGTCTCAGTAGTGGCCACCAGTGAGCAGTGAGTCAGGACACCTGTGGCATCTTTCTCGCAATATTTTAAAAATGTGTCCATGTGGGAACTTTCTGTTTATTCCGGGTAGCATGGACAGATGGAAATTATGGGAAGACCTTACTTGCTACTCTGACAGATTATATGGTCACATCATTTTCTCCCCAGCCTTCCACAAAGTCAGATACTGTACCCTTAAGTGTAATGGAATAGAGCAAACAAGACATAAGTGCTTAAGGATATCTTTTAATGCTTATAGTTTTATGCTTTGACTTACTTTCCTCTTAAATTTTACCTGTGCAATTGAATATACCTTTTTCCAGAACTTCTCTGAAAAGTAATGTTTTAATACTAGGAATCCTGATTGAGTGCCTGGTTTAGTTAGTCCTGTGTACACAAGGACAACACACAAACCCGTTAGTCAAGTGATGTAACCAGCTGTGCCTCAGTTTTCTCACCTGTAAAATGGGGATAAAGATAACAGTGCCTTATATATTTGCTTGAGGATTCAATTGGTTACTACAAATAAAGTGTTTTGAAGAGTACCAGGCACATGGTAATAAATATTGTAAATGCTAGCTATTATTATTATTTTATTCTAATTGAAATTGCCTTTTTCCCCCCTTCATGAATATGTTCTTGCACACAATGAGTATCTGGATGAGAGTTTGAGAGGGTCTTACCTACACTTACATTTTTCCTTTGATCAACTGAGTGTTTATTTTGGAAGTCCTTAAGTGGTAGGCGATTAGCTATTGACAATAGCCATGATTCCTCTTAACCTTTATTTGATGTACTGAAATTCTTGTTTCAATGACATTTGTAGCTTCCCCTCACCCTGATGCCCAAGCAATTTCTTGGGAACTTGAGAAAGTTTTGGTAGAGTATATCACAGAAACATTAATTCCTGTCATATCTTGGTGACAAGTACTTCTTTGGCATACTCAGTACTCAGTATTATATGTCCTCCCACTGTGTGTCCTCCCACTCTCTCTTTCCTTTGCCCCATTCCCTTCATCTGGTCACCGAGGCCTAGCCCTCCTCCTCTTCATTCTCTAAAATGCTGTGTAAGCCATCATCCTGTCAAAGTAGTTGGAGAAGTGAGAAAAGTTTAAGTGTGTGATGGGAGTGGGGTGGGGGAAGGAGACTGGTGATTTAGCTCCAAAATGTTGGAGAAAAGTAACAGTGAATAAACTCCACTGAAGAGGGCTGAGGTCTTAGCACTCTTACCTAGCACTGTATTCAGGAAACATGTTCACCGTGAAGAGGAGGACAAGGGCTGAAGGTAGTGTTCTGAGCTTCAATCTAGGTCCTCTTACTTTAAGATGATGAAGGCAAACACTGGCACCCAACCATGGTTCAGAAACCACAGATCTCACCAAATACAAAGATGCCCAGCAAGACTGGCTTCATGGGTCTGTGACATGTACAGTAGTAACACAGAGCCCCATGCTCAGAAGGGTCTCATGCTTGAGGTTTAATATTCTACAGTTGCTATCTTGAAATTCTTAATAATTGTATCATTGAATTTGTATTTTGTAAGTGGAGTCCAAGAGCATAGTGGAACACAATGATACTGGAGGCTTGGAGCATTGGCTCACTGTGGCCCTGTCTCCTCTTGCCTCCCCTCTTCCCCAAGATGGATTAAGGAAAATTGCGTCTCTGCTCTCACTCTGGAACTACTGTAACCTTCTACTCTCTGCTCTTGTAGGGAATCTGGGTACAGGTGCAAGAAAGGCTGGGGCTAGGAACATGTGCCCCACCCATCTTGGTGTGGGGCATAGCTGTGGCCACCTCTGCCCTGGGCTTGTAGTGCCATGGCACATTTGGAGGGCAACTGGGCAGGGATAAGCTATGGGTTGGGTTCATGGGAAGAAGACATGCTTGGTTCAAGTTCCCTGCCCTGGCTGGGGCATAATGTGTTGGTCCTGAGTTTGGCGAGATGAGGAAAGTTGGCAGCCAATGGGCCGTGCACGTACATGTGTGCATGACCACAAGTCACAAGATGGACCCCTCTGGCCATCTATGAGGGTCTGCATTCATAAGAGAACATGACATTAAATAATAAATTTAAAAAAAAGGAGAAAGGAAAAAGCTTTGTGTTTTAGGATCTTTAACAGCACCTTTTTTCCTGCTTTTGAGCAAGTAGCCCTGAATTTACATTTTGCACTGTGTCCCACAAATTATGTGCCCAGGTTTAAACAGTCTCCGGCTATTTGAGCTCATTCTTTTTCCATGTCCCAGCTGATGGAGATGGAGAATAGGGCATGGATGAGGTGTCCCCACTGTCTCAAGTTGCTAATTGGGGAGGGCTGCACATCACTTCTATTTGCAGTTCATTGGCCAGTCTCAAGGGTCATAGCCACATTTTTTGCAAGGGAGAAAAGAAGATGTAGTTGAGTGGGATGTCCAGGAGGAAGAAGTTAATACCAATGTCGGTGAGCACTGGCTGTCTGTGCCAAAACCCCTAAACACACTTCTCTTCTTGGTAATGACATCATCATCCATCTAATCATGGAGGACAGTTATCTCACAAGTTCTTGTCCCTTGTCACTTTGTGGCCAATGCCTTCTCAAGTCCTGATAGTTTTATCTTTGCACATTTCTTTGATCTGTTCATTTCTCTCCATCCTCATCTCCACCACTCTAGTTGAAGCTCCCATAGTCCCTCAGTAATTTCTAAATGCTTTGATCACTCAACTGTAATTAACAAATCTGGAGCACAAACTCCAAATATAGGTATCTTTTAAATATTTTATTATTTATAT
>NW_006441063.1:2624763-2651672 GCF_000325575.1 Pteropus alecto | reverse complement strand
AGTAAGGCAACATTATATTTATTCTGTGTGTTCATCTCCCATAGTCAGATTTCTTTCTGTCACCACATATTTGACCCCTTTTAACCTATCTCCCCACTCCCTCCTACTCTCTGGTAACCACTAGTCAATTGTTGATGTTCATGAGTCTCTGTTTGACCTGTTCATTTGTTGCTTTTAGGTTTATATCCCACATATAAGTGGTATGTGATTTTCAACTTTTTCTATCTGGCTTATTTCACTTAGCATGATTATTTCAATGTTCATCCACGTTGTTCAAATGGCAGTATCTTACCTCTTATGGCTGAGTAATATTGCATTTTATATATGTGCCACAGCTTCTTTAGCCAATCATCTATCATAGGACACTTCGGTTGCTTCCATGTCCTGGCCACTGTGAATAAGGCTGCTATGAACATCGGTGTGTAAATATCTTTTCAGATATGGGTTTTCAAGTCTTTGTGGTAAATACCCAGTAGAAGGATTGCTGGATCACATGGTAGATCAGTTCATAGTTTTTTGAGGAAACTCCATACTGTTGTCTGTAGTGGCTGTACCAATTTGCAGTCCCACCAGCAGTGTATGAGGGTTCCTATTTCTCTGCATCCTCTCCAGCATTTGTTATTACTTGTCCTGTTGATTATAGCTATTCTAACAGGTGTGAGATGGTATCTCATTGTGGTTTTGATTTGCATTTCCCTAATAGTTAGCGATGTTGAGCATCTTTTCATATATTTGTTTGTACCTTTGTTCAGAAATAACATCCACGTACCATTATTTTTCTGAATTTTTAGATAGTAACAAAACTTGATTTCTTTTTATTTCTTTGGAACAATAGTTTTATATCTTCCCTCATACCGCAATAGATGACCATCTTGTGTTTTTCCTGGGATATGAGTATTTCCTTCACAGTGATGATCACTAACCTAAAAACCTGTGATAGACTTTGAGTTGTCCTTTTGCTTTCACTCTTACCCTTATTTCCTTCACCTAATTTCTTCTCTGTAGTCATGCACTTAATCATACACAAATAGTTATCGAGAGACCACAGTGTGCCAGGCACTGTTCCTGTCAATGGGATATGTAAGATTGAGAAAGTTCCTGCTCACTTTGGGCTTATTCTAGTGGAGGTGGTTGGGAGACAGAAATAAACAAAATGAATGTGTCAGATACTAGGAAAAAGGATATAGGGTGACTAGGGATGAAGGTGTCAGGGTGCTATTTTAGAAGAGGCTTTGCTGATGAAGTGACATTTAAACCCCAAATAGATTGAGGTTGAAAGCCACACAACTATCTGGAAAGTCACAAGGAACCGTCAATGCAAAAACTCTGCAGTGGCAACATGCTCAGCTTGGGCACTGGGTGGCAAGAAGACCAGTGGGCTGGAAGAGAGTGAGCAAGATGAGAGTGATAAGAGAGGGACTTGGGGAACCAGGTAGGGATCATTTCCTGTAAGACTGTAGACTCTGGTACAGACTTTGTATCATGGTGTACTGATGATGATGGGAAAGCGTCAAAGGGTTTTTAGTAGAGACAGGGCAAAATCAGTTTTACACTTTAGAAGGGTCACTATAGCTGTTGTGTGGAGAATAGACTGGGGATAGGGGCGAGGGATAGGTGGGTAACTTAGGAAGTGATTTCAGAGATCAGGTGAGAAGTGACGGTAGGGTCTTTTAGGCTAGTAGCAGCGGGGTTGAGGGAAGTGGTCATATTTGATTTGTATTTTGAGGGTAAGGTCAATTTTGATAATTTCCCTTTGTGCTCAAAACCTAATGCCCTTGCTCTTAATATAGAGTCCAAAATCATTAACAAAGTGTATAGAGAACCATAGAGCCCAGCCTCTGCTCACCTCTCCACCTGGCATAGCATTCCTTCTCAGGGTCCCTATTCCAGCCTCTCTTTAAAAAAATTAATTAATTGTTTTTCAATTACATTTGACATACAATATTATATTAGTTTCAGGTGTACAGCATAGTAATTAGACATTTCTATAAATTATAAAGTGGTCACCCCAAAAAGTCTAGTACCCATCTGACACAATATATAGTTACTACAATATTACTGACTATACTTTCTATTTTAGCCCCTCTTTTTATTGCTCAATCCCCCCATACTGCTTCCTCTTCCTGGAATGTTCTTTCTCCCTTCCCTTGGTTAGCTGTTACTCTTTTTTCAGATCCCATCTCAATCATCAGTCCCTCAGAGGATAGTCCTCTGACCTCCTTTACTTCTAGGTGGCACCTCCCTGACCTGCCTAATGCCTCTCCCAGCACCACACTCTCATCCATGCTTCTTAGTGCCCCTGGATATTCTTTTGCATGATTATGTGTCCATCTGTCTCCCTTAGTAGGCTGCAAGCTTTAAGAGGATCAGGACTTGATTGTTTTTGTTATTGTACCTTCCATCCCATTGTAGTGCTCAGTACATAATCGACTCAATAAAGATGCAAATGAGGAACTATTAATGGAAGAAACAGAGAGGCTTCTTCATGAGCACACACAAGTCAGTACCATGGGGAACTCCTTAAAATAGCTTGGTGAAGAAGGAGCACTTTCAAGGGCACTAATTCTAGCAGTTGGATTGGTGCAGGCTTGTGCCATAATATTAAGTATAAGATGAGGCTGCAATCTCATTTGAAGCCACAAGCTAACAAAAGCCTATAGCATATATTACAACTTGTGTTTTACTTGTATTTCAACTTGTGTGGGATATAAGAAGAAAATTATTCATTTTTTCTTCCATTGCCTTATCAAACATAGTTTTTCAGATAGCTATTTCTCACTTCTGGATGAAATCTCAGGCAGGTCCCATAGGTTTTTAATCCTTTTCAGTCTCAAGTGCAATTTAATTTCAGTAAATAGAATGTCCCATTCAGTCTAACCTGAAAACTTCAATCTTTTATTCAATTTCAAGCATCTTCCCTCCCCATCCCCCACTCCAGCCTGCCTTTGACTGGGATGTGTGCAGGGGGAAGAGAGAGGCACAGTTGATGTCTTCTGTCCTCATTTTCCCTTTTTTCACTGTTTCCCCCACTCTCTACCTGCCATATCCAGCCCATCCATTGTTGGTGCATAGAAAGGCAGAGAAGGCAAGGCAATGAACCCCTCACTACACTGATGTAGCTGTCACAGGTCGGGGAAATTCTCAGGTGTGGAGAATGTTAAAAAATGACTCAACTTTGGCAGTTTTCTTGGTCCCTCAGGTACTTTGCATTGCTGGGAATCTCTCAGTAACAAGGCCTCTGATGAGGATGAGAATCCTATGACTGGCTTCTCCTTTTGCCCCCTGGCTTTGGTAAAGTTCATCCCTTGATGGGGCCAACTGTCTTATATGTAATTCTCCTGGGCAGAGCCCTCTCAGGACCACTCAGTCCTAGTCCCTTCCAAGGTTCACATCTGGCTCAGAAGAAATGTGGATGCATCCTAGACTCTTTCAACACTGAAAGTACCGATGGTGCCTAGGGCCGTTACCTCTCCTTATGCTGTTTCAAGAACAGTTGGTCGAACACAGGCTCACACCTTCATACTTCCCCAGGAGGGAGTTAGATGGCTGCCTTTCTGTTCCACAAGCTCCAGGGAGCACAGATTAGGCCATTAGTGGTTCTCATAAAGCCCTTATTTCCTAGTTTAAGGTGAAAAGGAAGTACTGCATTCTCTCCATTCATGGTGTGAGTAGCACCAGTACTCCAACTACTCTGTCCCCATCTTCAACTTCTAATGAATATCTTTGCTTCTCTTATATGACCTGGAGTTAAGTAATGGTTAGTTAACTCCGGGTAATGTAAGGTCAGGGTTGCCTTGTAATTTTTCTTCCAGAAATAGTAACCCTTTTTGATTCATATTTGTATTTTTCACTTTATATAAACTTTTTATTGAAATATAACAGTCATACAGCAAAATGGACAAGTCACAAGTGTACAGCTTGATGAGCTTTTAATGTGTATACTTGTATAACCAATACATACCTTAAAGTAAAAAAAATATATATTCTCAGCACCCCAGTAGCCCCTTTCTCTTCCTGCCAGTCATTATTTCTCTCTGAAGGGTAACCACTATCATGACTTCTAGGACTACAGATTTGTTGTGTAAACTAGGAAAATTTGATGAGTGAAGGGGGATGTGTGGTACCCTGTCTCACAAATTGGCCACCATCAATTCTTTCTCTTCTTGTTAACACATGTTATGTCTCCATTGAGGGGAGGTAATCATTCTTACACTCCCTTGAATCTGGGACCTTTTGTGACTACTTAATGAATAGAATATTGCAAACATGATACTTTGCCAGTCATGGGCCTAGCCTTTAAGAGGACTGGCAGTTTTTAATTCTAGCTTTGACCCCAAGCCTTCATAAAAAAAAAAAAGGTTCATGTTACTCCTCTGGGGGAAGAGAGAGACAGAGAGGGAGAGAGAGAGAGAGGGAGAGAGAAAGAGAGAGAGAGAAAGTGAGAGAGAGAGAGAGAAACAGAGAGAAGAGAGAGAGAGAGAGAGAGACCATGTAGAGAAGCACTGGAGTGCCAGGAATGTGAGTGAAGAAGTTGATTTTGAATGTTCAGCCCAGTGAAGCCTCAAATGATTCCTGCCCCAGCTGCTGTATGACTGAAAATACAGAGACTCTCACCTTTGAATCTTTAAGCAGAAAGTCTCTTTGGTTCCCAGCTCCTATAACCTATTCAAATGCAGGCAATGTGACTCCCTAGAGCAGGATTACTCACTAACTTACTCACTAATTCTTTTCCCTTTTTCCCCAAGTATATTTTGCCTCCTCAAGAAGCCTTGATTCTCATTTGATCTGCAGAGCTCTGGCATAGAGACCACTCTGTGCTTTTGGTTTCCCTAGGAAGCAAAGAGGCAAGTCTTATTGACTGATGACAATTAACCATGATGAGGATGCCTGGATTGCAACATGGACACTGAACACAGGATATTATCTCCTCAGAAGAAGACAAAAGTCATCCAAATGACAGACTGTAATATGAAGTTCAGTGATGCCAGGTTTCTGCACAGAGACTCAGAGGTAGTTCTTATGAGGTTAGGCCATGGGAGAAGGGCTAATAAAGAGTGCCTGCTGGCTCTGCTCTGGCCCCACCTTAATTCCTCTCTAGCTTCCCAAGGCAAATAGCTGATGGGTTGCCAGGCAAATACCTCCAAAGTACTCAAGGACAGAGGAAATGAAGGCAGGCTTAGCCACGGTTGGATGGGAACAAATGGTAGAACCATCTGTACTCATCCCTTGGAGAAGAGCCATTTCTTCTTTCTTCAAATTAAGGGTGTGTCTTTTTCTTTTAGGTTTTGATGTAAGCTAGCAACATCTTCAGGTTTTACTGTCAAAATTTTGCTTGGAATTGAGCCTACATCTTGTGTAATTTTTTTTTTCAAAATTCTGTAAAAAATTCAGGTTAATTGTAGAAGAAATATGCAAATACAGACAGGATGTCAGCAGTTATTGGGATCTGTCCTTTCCTACCATAAGATATGAGATGTCATGCCAATCCCTGTTCACTTTTACTGTTGACATACTGAATCCATGACCATGTATATCATTTGGAACTTTATTTGAACTACAGAATTTATCGTTTATCAATATTTACATACCTTTAGAATGTGGTTATAACAGGTCATATTCTAGGAGGGGAGCAATTCACATCCAAAGTTCATTTGGCATTTTATCACTGGCTATACTTTCTAGAAGGCAAATGAATATTTCACCCACACTGCATCAATAATTTGAAGTATTGTGATTGCTCAGGATACCTATTCTATCATATATATTTGTATTCTATGATATATTTCACCTATTTTCTTGTTATCTGAAGCAATTCGTTCTGAACCTTATCTAGAAGAAGACATGCCAGAAATGTAAAGAACATGAACGAAAGGAAAGAGAAATTAAAAAAAAAAAAAAGTTCAATTATCTATTACTATGTAGTGAACCACTATGAAATTTAATGGTTTAAAACAACAATAATTTGTTATATTTTATGATTCTATGGTCTAGCGGGACTTAATTTTTAGTTCTACATGATGTTTTCTGGAGTCATTTGTGTGACTGCACTTAGTTAATAGCAAGGCCAGAGCTTTAGTCATTTGTGTGGCTGCAGTTAGCTAATAGCAAGGCCAGAGCTTTGAGTATGGACACCTTGGTTATTTTCCACAAGGTTTCTTTATGTTATTAGCTTGGACTTCCTTACAGTAAGGTGATCTCAGGGTTCCAAAAGCAGGAAAGTAGAAGGTGACAGCCTCTTCTTGTCTTAGTCCAGTATTGTAAAATTAAACTCTAGCAATTCCACAGCATGTTATTGGTCCAAACAAGTCACAAGGCCAACGTACATTCAAGGGGTGGGGAAATATATTTCACTTTTAAATGAAAGGAACAACATGTACGTGAAAGATGGGAGGAATTGTTGATGGTTCTCTTTAGTGATAGCTTACTTACAACAAGAAAGGGAAAATATCAGGAAATGAAGAAAGAAATTGGGAGAAAATACAGAAACTGAAGAAAGAAGTTATGAAAATATAATAGGGATATTCTTTAAATATTCATTCATTCATGTAATTATCCCCAACATCTTACCATAGTGTATAGCATATAGAAGGGCATTAGTTAATGTTTGTTAAATGAATGAGTTTGAAAAAGTTTCTGTGGCAGAGACTAGTTAATTATTCACCAAACTGATTTCTCTTCTTTTGGGGCACAGAGACAGATTACACTTCCTAGCCTCCCTTTTGGTTAGGAATGGCCTGTGAGTTCTAGCTGATGGAAATTGAATAGAAGCACCATTTTCAGGTCTGATCAATAGCAACCTCTCAGATGTTACCCTTCATGCTCTTTCCCACTTCTGCCTTCCTGTAATGGAGATAACCTCCTGGGTGACATTAGAAGCCATTTTGAATATAGCTGAGCAACAAAATGAAAGGAGCCTGGGCTCCTGAATCACCACTTTGAGGAGATCCGCCTGATCACAAGCACTCACATTACATGGTTATACTAGCAATAAATAACCTTGTTTGTGTGAAGTTAGTGAAATTTTAGAGTTTATTTGTTATAGCAGGCAGTGTTAACTGAAGTAGTACATCTGTAGCTCCCAAACCCCTACCACTTTAATGGCTAAAATAAAATTCAGATTCCTTAGAACTGATGTTGTTAAGCTCTAGTTTATATAATAAAAAGTATATTTGGAACCATACTGGGTTAAGCAGACTTCTAAAATGATCTCCAATTATTCCCCTGTTGGAATTCACATTTTTGTATAACCTTCTTCCCTTGAAAGTGGACTGAACCTAATGACTGAGTTGTAACCAATACAATATGGCAAAGATGATGAGAGGCACTTCCATGATTAGGTTACAAAAGATTGTGACTTCCCTTCTGCTGGTAGACTGTCTTGCTGGCTTTGATGAAGCAAACTGCCATCTTGGAAAGGCCCCTGTGGCAAAACGTTAAAGATGGGCTCCAACTAACAGTCAGAAGGAAACTGAAGCCCTCAATCCAATAGCCCTCAAGGAACTGGAGCCTGCTAACAACTACATAAATGGGTTTGGAAATGGATACTTCTCTAGTCGAACCTTGAGATCAGACTACTACCTTGGCCAATATCTTTATTCCAGCCTCATGAGAGACCCTGAAATAGAGAACTCAGTTAAGCTGTGCCAAGATTCCTAATCCACAGAAACTGGGAGATAATAGATGTATATTATTTTAAGTTTCTAAAATTCAGAATAATTTGTTATGCAGCAATAGACAACTAATTGAGCCACATACATGGGTTTTAATCTGGGGGTTAGCCACAATCTACTGACATTGGTGATCTTTTAGTTTCAAGAATATAATCTTAAAGATTAATACATGTTTGAAGTTTTTCTGATTCCCATATACATTTGTAAACCATGAACTCTGGAAAATTTGCCCTATCACACCACTCTGGTTACCTAATCTGTTATTTGCTGTGAAGAAACTACCACATGATTGTTTAAAAACTTTATGGTTTGGTTTATTGAGGATAGCCACTCGAACAGGAGTGAGGTGATATCTCATTGTGTTTTTAATTTGCATTTCTCTGATGATTAGTGACTTTAAGCATCTTTTCATATGTCTATTGGCCATCTGTATCTCCTCTTTGGAGAAGTATCTGTTCAGGTCTTTTGCCCATTTTTTAATTGGATTGTTTGTTTCTTTGTTGTTGAGTTGTATGAATTCTTTATATATTTTGGAAATTAGGCCCTTATCGGAGGCATTGTTTGTAAATATATTCTCTCATTCAGATGGTTGTCTCTTTGCCTTGTTGATGATTTCTTTTGCTGTGAAAAAGCTTAATTTGATATAGTCCCATTTATTTATTTTTGCTTTTACTTCCCTTGCCTTTGAGGTCAAATTCATAAAATCCTCCTAAATCCACGGTCCATGAGTTTAATATCTATGTTTCCTTCTATGCAATTTATGGTTTCAGGTCTTATATTCAGAGGTCTTTGATCCATTTTGAGTTAATTTTGGTGGATGGTGGTTTTGAGACCACATTTCTATGGGGTTAGGTGTGAAGCGTCCCTGGACTTGGGTCATCTATAAATGGGATGATGGAGGAGAGAGTTGGTATATTTTTTTTACTGCCTCCCAGCCGTCTCTTCAGGTTTGCAGAGACACCTGGGCTCTATGCCAGAAAACGGGCTGAGAATTTCACTAGTCAATCTGCAAGGAGAAAACCAATCCTCTTGTCCTCTTATACATTTTCACTTCTAGGTAATTCTAAATATCCTCACAACTTCTATCACCGCTTGCAAGAGGAGAGACACCTGGAGGCAGGAGAGTGAAGACTGGGGTGGGCATCTAGCTCTCAGGCTTCTCAGCATTTCTAAGGCAAACAGGAAAGGCTTTAATTTCCTGTCAATGGTGATGTGGACTAGCCCGTGTGATTAGCTTCCTTCCAGGTAGGTAAAAAGTGTCCATGAGGGGCAGAGTTCAAGATATGGAAACAACCTAAATGCCCATAAACAGACGATTACATAAAGAAGTTATGGTTCGTATATACAATGGAATATTACTCAGCCATTGAAAATGAAAATCAGCCATTTACAATGACACAGATGGACCTAGAGGTGATTATGCTGAGTGAAATAAGTCAGAGAAAGATAAATACCATATGATTTCACTTACATGTGGAATCTAAAGAACAAAAAGAATAAACTGATCAAAAACTGACTCACAACTATAGAGGACAGTTTGGTGATAAACAGAGGATATGGGAGGTTGGGAAGCTGAGAGAATGGGGGGAAGGGTTAAAGATGTATAAATTAGTAATTGATAGATAGTTATAGGGATGGGGAGCATGGCATAGGGAATGCAGTTAGCATTAATATATTGACTAGTTAGAAAACCAGAGGAGAGAAAGAGCAATTATGTGGATCATTTTATAAACTATATAAATGTCTAACTAATGTACTGTATACTTGAAATTAATAAAATAAAATTTAAAAATAAATAAATAAAATTTGTTTGGTTTGATATTTGAAATGGTTGCAGATAAAGTCTGTAAGAAAAGAAACAGAGAGAGGTAGATAAAACTGAAACAAGTGTGTTGAGTTCTAAATGACATAAGATGGAGAAATTTAGAATGTTCTACATCCATCTGAAACACAGAAAAACCAACATATGCTCAAAGAATAACAGGGACACACTAGGAAAGTTATTTGTGTCTTCTTTGTGATCAACAGCCTAGTTTCAGCAGATGAATTAAGGTCTGTAAAACAAGCATGGGGGCAGCCTGCAGGCAAAAGAGAGAAAAAGAGAAATAAACATATTTGGAAGGGCTGGCAGCAATGTGTTCACAGTCCTTCCAGACAACTATTGACTGAAGTTTGGGAGAAGCTGGCCCTTATAGATGGAACTTGTCCAGTTAGTCATCCAGTTAGCTTTGTACCGACCCCCGACACTGAAGCCATATCTCTCATACTGCTTATAACAAGTGTTTATTTTCTCTGTAGTTAGAAATATTTTGTTTTCATATTTCTATTGAAAGTGTTGGGGAGAGGGGAGCTATAACATGAAAGCCATATACTTTTAAGGAAAACGAAAAGACATACTTCATATTAAAGTAAAAGTCAGATTCAAAACCTGTCGCACTTATTGATATCCGATCCATGAAGGTTTTCGATTAAAAACCTTTGACTTAACCTTTTTACACTTAACTATCCTCATCTAAATAAAGGGATTAAGCTAGTTGAACCTTAAGGTCTATGATTGCTATAAAGTTTTCTGACTCAATGACTCTAATGATGTAAATTTCAGGCCAGAAGAAAAACCCATTTAGAAGGTTTCTTTAAGAGAATTTAAGATGGCTCGTTGAAGAAAAGCTTTATAATTAATAATGATGCTGTAGGGCAAATTGAAATTGTGCTAGTTGATGATGATTCACCTTAACCGTGCTTTTAATACAACTCTGATATCATTCTTGTTTGGCTAAGCAAAAGGGAACTTCCGCCTGTTTTGATAGCTGAGCTTAGTCCTAAGAAAAGATTAACTGGAACAAGCCTCTTCCCCAGTGACTTGGCTTTTCTCAAGTGCTGAGTCACTTGTAAGAGATTGAGGGTGCTGAAAATATTGCTGACCAGGCTTTGAAAGAGCAAAGTTATCTTCTTAATTGATTCTCATCTATGAGCAGACTCCAACCTGTTAAAGTATCGAACCACTTTATATTACCACATTATCCATGCTCCTTTAAAAAACAAACTCACAATTGCACTATTTTATTTTCCCTGTCAGTTTTGGTTTTGACCTCTCCAAACAGCCCATATTCATCTGCTATTTAGACATATAAAAGTCTTTTGGTTTCTATAATCAGTGGTTACCAAGTATTGACCTATTGACATTACTCAAGGACTAATTCTTGTTTCTCTTCTTTTCACTGACTTGTTTTATCCCAAGGTTTGATTTACAATCTATACACAGATAGCGTATAAATGTATCTCTCCTGTCATATATATTAAAATGTACCTCCACTTTAATCTCCTCCAGGCCCCTGAAATTCAATATGCCTCAGAGCAGAATTCATTATCCTCCCATTCAAGCTCCTCTTCCTGACTTCTCTATTTTGGTTAATGGCACCATATTTGACCAGGATGTCACCCAAGACTCTTTCTTTCCCCTTATTCTCTACACCCAGTTACCATACTCTTTTAAGATTCCTTTTAACCATTTCTTATACCTTCCCTTAGCTCTCACTCTTCTTTCTTTACTTTAACTCTTATAATCTCTGACCTATACCATTGTAGTGGACCCTTGGACTTCTCCAGTCCACATAATACCATGATGAGGCTACAAATCAGGGCCAGGATATCTGACACAAAACTCCCCTTCTGTTGCTCTGTCCTAACTATCTGGTATAATTCCAGATCTCCTCAGATGGGTTCTAAATGATTTGAGTATTCTCCAGGGAGAGTTTTGCATACAGTCTGGGAACTAGTCTTCCTGATTATTTCACAAAAGTTTCCATATTTCTATTCTCCTACTTTGGCTTGCTTTAGTCATATATGTTGTCATCATCGTCAAAAACAGCAAATATCTCACTGCTGCTGGTGTCCACCAATGCCCAAGGCCTTACACACTATGCCCACCTGCAGTATAGCAAAGACATTAAGAACATGGTTATACATTCAGACAGGTCAAGATTCAAGTACTACCTCTGACTTTACCAGCTGTGTAAGAAAGTTGCTTAACCTCTCTAAGTCTCAATTTATATATCGGTATAATGGGTATAATAGTGCCTATGCTGTGGAGTTGTGGTCAGGAATAAAAGAATTATCAGAATATTCAAAAATATTACCAATTTGCCTTTTCTAGTGCCTCCCAGGAAGTCTATATTGCTTGTTTGGCTGCTGAGGATTTTACCAGGTATTCAAGGTAAGGAAGGGTGGAAATGAGAATGATAGCACTATTTGTGAGCACAGATGAGATAGGGAGAGGAAGAGGGAGAAAGATCATAAGATAAAGCAGCATGGAGACAATTGGGGGGGGGATGAGGGAGAGAAAAAGAGAGATTTTGGAAAGAGTAGTGTGTGGATTAGATTTTAATTAGTCTTCCTGTATATTTCATGACAAAGTCCCCCCTTACCATCATCTCAAGAGATCTTCAGTGCTTTTAAAGGCTTTTGGTAATTAGATTTTTGTTTGTTTTGGATATGCTGTGTTAGAGACTAGTCTCAAGGCAACCCAATTTTATTTGGGTTACACTTAAAACAATCAGGTTACATAGAACTACAGGATAAATGACCAATTTCTCTATAGGGGAGCCAAATTATGATAGAAAAAGTGAATATAATTCATACCATTTTCTCATTTATCATATTCAGAAGTGATCTTTATTTTTACTTTAAGAATTAAGAATTAGAGCCAGACTACCTGTGTTCAGATCCTCGTTCTTCCACTTAGTCGCTGTGAAAACTTGAGCAAAGTATTCAAAGTCTCGGTGTCTCAAATTTTCATCAGTTTTCATTTTGAAAAGTATTCAAAATCTCTGTGCAAAATGGAAAAATAATAGCTTATCTCACAAAGGGTTATTGTAAAATTTAAGTTAAAACTTTTAAAGAGCTTAGAACAGTCCATGGTATATAGTAAGCATACCACAAAAGTTAGCTATTATAGTATTTTTAGCTATCTTCTAAAATAAATATTTCAAAGCATATAAAAGGCATTAAAGTTTATATACATGTATCATATTTATATATTAACATATTTGTTAATATATATGTATATACACATCTGTATATACACATCTGTATATACATATATTATACATATATGTATACACACACACGTGTGTGTGTGTATGTGTGTGTGTAGAGAGAGTGAGAGAGAGAGAGAGAGAGAGAGAGAGAGAGAGAGAATGAGAGAGAGATGGTGATACTTTAGTAATTAACCCCAAGAGATGTTTCCAACATTTATTTATTCATTCTTTCAACAGATATTTGTAGCACCCCTATTATGATGATCCTGGCTAAAAAAAAAAGGCAAGACTTTAAATACGCACATAGCAAGTGCTGCAGTTGCTGAGTCAAGTACCATCTCAGATTCTAGGAAACACTTGATGATGTTAACAGAAAAACAAAGAAAAGTTCTGGAGAGAGGATGAAATGAGATGATTTGCCTGGAGCCATATGTTTTACTAGCACAGTTTTGAATACAGTAAGTCAATTTGTTACTCCTTTATTCTTTTTGCTTCTCCATCTGTGCAATGGAAATAATCACAGCTTCATAAAGGGATTGTGAGGATTTGTGAGTTAAATATGAACTCTTGCTGGCTCAAGGATCATCTTCTATATTCCATAAAATAACTTTGATTTTAAGGCAGAAAGATAATGACAGAGGACACATTTTTTATGTGCCTTGCATAGGTATTATAGTCATGTTTTGTTTTCTATTAGCACTCACTCAGGAGTGCCCTTGGAACTCTCCTGGCTGATTCTGCAGTTGGCATGGGCTCTGTTAGGAGATAGAAAGTTACAGTTAAAACTTAAAGGTTAGGACAGAAAACAGGGCTGAGAGTTCTGCAAACTATTGATGTGTTGAGGGCCAACCAACCACTTTATTAATGTATATGTGGGAGAAACCCAATCAGATAGCCCTCTGGCACACAAACCCTTTGTTTATCAGAATCTTGTCTCTTGATGTGTTTGTGAAAATATGTATGAGAGCCATGTGTACTCAGAATTCTTGCTTCTGCACAGTAAGCTCTATGTCAACTCCCAGCCCTGTTTCATTGGGAATCAGGTTCAACACTATGATAACAAAGGTGTGGAGTGAAAAATGAGAACTACCTTTAACTCAACCATGATATCTTCCTGAAAAGATAACATCTGGGAGAGCACAACCAATACTGCTTTTGCAATTTCAAATCTGTAATGGGTGTGTTATATGGGAAAGTGTAGCAGGGCAGTGTTTATTTTTGAGTAGAATTGATAGTGAAATAAACTCATTGTCTCTCCCCACTTTTGATCAACCTCCCCATTGTTGCCACTTGTCTTTCCAAAATAAAAATCTCATCTGTGTCATTGTTTCACATATGAACCTTCAACGGCTCTTTTATGCTTTTGGATTTAGAATTTCTTCATATGGCTCAGCACAGCCTACCCTTTCGATATCATCTCCTGGAATCCTCTCTTCCCCTTCGCTCCACACACACACTCCATAATCCAACTAGCCAGGATAATTTGAGATTAAATGAAGCAGTCTCCATGGTGGCTCAGATCATAGATCTTAGATTTAGACTCTGGGTTTGAATCCAGGCTCTCATTATTTTGTAGCTTCAGACAAGATACTTACCTCTTTGTGCTTCGGTTTCCCCATCTATAAAATGGGGAAAATTATAATATCAAAAGACCACTGTGGAGAACAAATGAATTAATATGAATTAAATGTTTATAGTAATGTTTGACACATAGAAACTATTATAAAAGATTAGGTAGCATCGTTATTTACAATGATCTGAATGTGGCATTGCCTTTGACACCTCCGTGCCTTTATACATGCAGTTTCCATAGAGTATAATGCCTCTCCCCTTTCTATGTCTAAAAGCTAACTCATTTTTAACATCTCTCTCAAGTGTCATAACTTCTTTGCCTCACTTTGCTCATTCCACTGTCAGGCATTTATCATAGTAGATTATTGCAGCTTTTAAAAACAAATCTTTCTTCCCTTTAAGATTGTGTCCTCCTTGAGGGCAATGGTTATCTTCAGTTTTGTATCTCTAGGTCCCAGAAATTTGGTGTGAAACAGGCCTCAAAAATTAATGATGGATACAATAAAAAAAAATACTTGTGTAAAAATGTTTATAGCAGCATTATTCATAATAGCTAAAAAAGTAGAAACAGCCCAAATGTTCATCAGCTGATGAATGAATAAACAAAGTGGTACATCCATACAATAGAATATTACTCACCCATAAAAAAGAATAAAGGACTGACACATGCCACAACATAGATGAGTCTTGAAGATATTATGCTAAGCGAAAGAAGTCAGACACAAAAGACTACATATTATATGACTCCATTCACATATTATATGCAGTGTCAAGAATAGGCAAATCTAAAGAAATGTAAAGTAAATTAGTGGTTGCTTAGAGCTAGGGAAGGGGCTGGAGGAAATGTAGGGTATATCTAAAGGGTACAAAGTTTTTGGAGAGGTGATGAAAATGTTCTAAGATTGACTATAATGATGATTGTACAACCCGAAAAAGATGAGAAAACCATTGAGTCGTACACTTTAAATGGGTGGATTGTGTAGAATGTGAATTATATCTCAATAAAGCTGTTACCAAAAAAACAGGGGAAAAAAGTATTGATTGAATGAATGGACAACGAATGGGGAGCCATTTTCCTTTTGTATTGAATGTAAACATATCCAAGAATCAAATCTCAAGTAGCTGCCTCCCTGAGCCAGTGTAAAATCTTCTCACCTCTCAGACTTTCTTCTGTCTCATCCTCCTTCTCAAGCACTTGTCCCCCTGCTTGTCCCTCCTTGCTCCTCACTCTCTTCCAGTCTCCTCTCTTCTTTCCTACTTATATTTTCTTTTCCTCCTTCACATGCAACCAACCCCTGGGACAGTTTACATGAGACAATAAAGGGAATGGAGCCTTCCTGTGTTAACTAGAACATAAGAACCCAAGGGGCCCTGAGAACATCTTTTTGTGGGAACACTGTTTTACAGTGGAAGCTTAGAGGGGTCAAGAACATTGTTTAATCTCAAACACTGAGTTGGTGCTGGAACTGAAACTAGAATCCAGGTCTTCCATTCACCTGTTCAGTGCAATTCCCACTGCATTACCTGCCTTCCTCATCTTCTATATACTGACCTCCAGGCTGGAATGATCTGAAAACCAAAACAGGTGAAACTAATTAGGATCCCAAACTACATCCTGAATGGCTCACTACATATCAGACACTTTCTGTTTATTCTATTCCAAGAATATTCCAGATAAATCTAACATCTCATCACATTGAATTCCAAGAAATTTAAAATTTTCTCTTTCTTTTTTTTTTCACGTTAGTTTTATTAGTATGGAACACATGATATAGTAGAGAAATCATGGAATTGAAAGTCTGGATATTTAGACACCAGTTCTTATTCTTTCAGTAACTAGCTGGGTGACTTGAGCAGGACATTTAACCGCCCTGGACCTTCACTTCTCTCACTGTAAAATTAGGGGTTAGATTAGATTACTTCTTTGCTCTCTCTCACCTCTCTCTATGGCTCTATAACCTGATAACTGTACATTGGAATAGAGACTATCAGCTAAGACTTAGAGCTCTTTTTAATGTAAAGATTTCATTTCAGAGATACTTGTGGTAATTGAATCTGACCAGTATTAAGAGTTCTTCAACAACATATGGACACAGGAATAATTAAAGAAGTAATTTTTATTCAATCTGAGTATCTTTATGCTATTTTGGGACATGACTGCTATGATAATAAGATAATTAGAACCAAGATACACTGAAATGAAGGCAAGAGATATGCCAGGCACTCTTATTTATCATTTGAACTTCCAAAACAACATTATAAGAAAAAAAGTATTCGCACACTGTACACATATGAGAAGTGAGGATTGGAGAGATAGCTTAAGTTTCCCAGGGTTGTAGAGAATTATGGGTGTCAGAAGGATGTGGCCCTAGATCTGAATGACTCCCTGAGTTACACTTTTTTTTCCTTCCCCCCCACCCCCCACGCCCTTTGGCTTTCCAGAAAGGCAACTTTCTGAATAATGGGTCAGGAATGGAAAATGGAAAAGTCCTCTATTTTGGAGTCTGGATCCTTGCTACTGTTATTACTTCTAATGTGTCAGTCCTTACTATAAGATACTTAATCGATTAGATATGTTCCTTGGCCACGGCTAATTTCTAATTTGATATAACCTCTCTGTGGCATTGATTGACCTAGTTTGGCTAGGAAGAGTTTGTGGTTTAAATGGGAGTCAAAATAAACCTATCAGATCTAATCGTGAATTAGCATCTGGAATCGTTCCTGTCCCTTGAGGCTTTTGGGTTTGCTGCAATTGCAGACCTAATATGAGAAATGCCAGTGGAAGACAGATCATCTTAATAAGAAGGTACCCTTTCCTGGAGAATTTTCAAAAATTTGAAAATTCTGAAAGTGCCAAAAAGCACAACAAACACAACTTGAGTAGCTCCTGTCACCTTGTAGCTTAATCTGGGACATGCAGAGTTGCTTCAGGTGACTTTTGAGGCTCTTAATATGCACTATTTTGTGCATATGGATTTGTTTTCAGGTTTTCATCAGACCCATAAAGAACTCCATCAACCAAGAAAGGCTAAAAACCCTGGAGGGTTTCAGGAAGCCTTCCCTGAGCCCTGTCTCTTAGGGACATTCTTCTTGCAGACTTTGTGATGCCTTTCCCCTCTGAGAAGGTAAAATGGACCTGTGTTAGCCACAGCTCTCCCAGAGACAACCTGGTGGAGAAAGAGGTTTGAAGTCAGCAGATGTGTGCTCCCATCTCCACTGCACTGCTTTCTTGTGTATCTGTGGGTAAGTAGTTTAACTCAGGGCCGATGATCAGCAGATAAACACAGGGACAGCCTTCCTACCTATTAAAACATTGAAATACTGAGGCTCTGATTTTAAATAGCACTTTCTCATTCTCCTGGGATACCTTGACTCTTCGCAGGACTCTTCTCATCCAGAAACTAAGAGGTTTTTGTAACTGAAATATGATTCTAAGAGTGATTCAGAAGAACATACTGGTGGACTAGACAAATGGATGTCTTTGTAACATCTAACCTAACATAATCATTTTCTCATTGACACATAGATTTAGAATATGCACTTTATAGCCCACATTGTTGATGGTTGGCCTGTGTTCCCTTAGCACTCACTGTCTCGTCAGTGTCATTGCCATCCTACCACATGTACCAGGGCTGTCCACACAAAGTTTTTCTCACAGGCCCTGCTGGTGGGCCTGCCTCAAAGTGGTGGGGCATTAACCTCCTTGGGAGCATCCCTCAGCCAATATTGGGTTGGATTTTATTGTAAATACTCTAGCTTCTCATCTCTCTGGTAGGACCCTAACAGGGCTGAGCCCCGATTTTCCACTCAGGTTGTTAATGAGCTCTGTTTCGGCTCTTTTTCTCTACCAATCTCACTGTCATAGTTCCAAATCAGTGCTTCCTGTGGTCACGTCCCAAATAAACTTCCTACACTCAAATCCTTGTCTTAGGGTCGGCTTCTGGGGGAACCTAGCCAAAGACACACTTAAATATAAATATTTACACATATGTTAATGCATACATAATATTTTATCAATGTTGGGAGAAGAAAAATTTTAATATACAATCTTCTCCCCAACATCAATAAAAAGGCAAATTGAGAAATGTGAGATTTAATATTCCACAGTGGGCTGTCTGCAGTTTCAAAGCCCAAAGATGCCTGATAAAACATGTAATTTATTCAACCTCATTTCCTATGATCCTTCAATATTTGCTCAACTGTATTAATACTGTGGGACTCATCTGCCTTAATTGGAAACCCTCTCTTTAAATTCTTTTTTAAATTAACTAACAAAAACTTCTAACAAAAACCTCTGCCTCTGAAATGTATATCATCATATATTGTTCTATGATCTAGACAGAACATGTGGAAGGAATAGTCTCATATTGCTTAAAACACAAGATAGATTTCTCTTACCACTTTTCCTACCATCCTGTCTGCCCTTTATGAACTCTTCTTAGCTTTTCCTTAGCATTTATCTACTTGCCAGGAGAAATATATAAGTTAACGTTTTTCATCCATGGCTTAAGTTCTGCATTACCCGTGGATGTGGGATGCTTTTCAAAATTTGGCCACAGCTACTCAAACCAGCTCACTCCTGGGAAATCTATCTCTAGCTTTTTATGGTTGATGTCTGCTATGACTACATTAGAATTAGCACCATGCATGTGCTTTTCTAAAGGAACCACTGATTTTATGAAAGAGCAACAAGAAAGGGATATGTGGATTTGATGAGGTTTGGGACTCTATTCTTCATTTTTTTTTTTATACTGGAGATATCTGGGAAAGGTTAATACATGGGTCCTGCATTGCAATCCAAACAGAAGTCTTATTTATAAGATGAGCAGTGGCAAGAATTCCTGCAACCCTTCTTTGGGGTACATGCTTATGTGTTTAGTGGAGGAATTGTGAGAAGAGAAAAGGGTAGTATGCCAGCAAAAGAGAGCCACAATAAAGCTCTTTTCCTGTCCATCTATCATGGCCTATTTCAGACAGCTATTGCCACAATGCTGTATAACAAACCATTCTAAAACTCCATGGCTTAAAACAATAATTTATTTCTTGCTTAAAAGTCTGTGTGTTGGCTAGAGGTTAGCTGATCCAGGTTGAATTCAGCTGGATTTGGTTCCAGAATGCAGGTTGGATCCAAGTCTGCTCTTCTCATCTCTCAACCTCCTTGGATCTGCAGAATATACATGTATGTTCTTTTCATGGCAATGAGAAGTGTAAGAGAGAAGGCTTATTTTAAGCCTCTGCTCATGTCACATCTGTTAATCTCATTGGCCCGCATCAGTCACATGGTGAAGCCTGAAGTTAAGGGTCAGAGAAGTACTCCATACACAAGGAGGTCCTAGCAAGGTTGTATATGTAAGTGTAGAGTAACAGAGTAGTGAAAAATTGATACCAATGATTCAGTCTACCAAATGTCGTCATCTGGGTGCCCCAGCACTTAAGAAAGGTCATCAAATGGCACAGTGCCTTAGCTTTAGTTGTTCATATTTCTGAATCATCTACTAGACTGAGAGGTCAGGGCTGTGTTTTTTCATCATTGAATCCCCAAGACCTAGCAAAGTATTTAGTGCATAGGACCAAAGCAGTCCAATGTGAGTGCATGGATGCTCAATAAATTGGGTCTTCAGAATGGAATAGAGTAGAATTGAAATGACTCAAGGAAAGACTTACAAAATGTGCCTTTTATACACTCCTTAGAAATTTTTCTCTTAATACAATATGAATAAATTACCTAGAAGTTACATTTGAATCTTCTTACATTCACAGAAGGGTGCAATTTTAAATCACCTATCAACTAATCTTTCTTTTAAAAGTGAGATATTTGAATGGCAACGTAGAAGTAATTGTTAATGTTGACTTTCCCAGTCTAGTCTCATTGTTCAGTTTGCTCCCCCTAATTCTCTTTTTATTCCCCTTTGGTAAGAACTATCATTTCTCACTCCTTAAGAGTCAAAATTCTATGGTTTATCTTTTTTCATTAAATTCTTTTATTGTGTCAAATTTGTTTCTAAACTATGTACAATTATATATCCCAGAATGCCTTGATACCTAGTACAATGATTACATATAACTCATCCACTCCCATCTATACTGGTTTGCATAATCCATATACTCTTAAAACTGTAACAATTACATTTAATGAGAGCTAACTATGTGCCAGGTACTGAGCTCCATAATATGTATTATCTTGTTGTGTGACCGTAAGGCTGAGTATGCGGTATAACAGGTGACTCCCTCAGCCAGGCTGTCCAATTTCAAGGTCACACACTTAAGCACTAGGCAATAGTGCCTCTAGATCCTTGATCTACAGAGTGTTGGCAAGAACATGGACCATGGGCAGGGGACCTCAGCTCAAGTCCTTCTCCCTTTCTGACTTCAGTTGTGACTGTGGGAAAAGCATTAGACTTTTGGTTTCTTCTTTTTGATTTCTTCTTTTTTAAGTGTGAGCTCACAGTTACTTTATTTACTATGGAAGGAAATTGTATGTGGAAATACTTTAGAAATGTAGCATCCTGCTCAAATTCTTCTTCTTTTTTTTTCAAATTCTAAGGGATCTTTATGTATTCACTTCCAGTGTCTTCTAAACCCCTACACTGACCATCCTTCCATCGAAGTGATTTTGCTACTTTATTTCCTCTCCAAATTTGCTGACAAGGCACATTTGGTCTTTGATTCTGGGAAATTTCATTCCCCTTGAGCTTTCCTATTTTTTTTTTTTTTATGTGAACAAACCGCCCATCACAAACTAGTAGTCATATTCTCAGGCTTTCTCGATATGTCTTTATTAATTTCAGCCTTCGGGCATCACTGTTTTCCCAGATCTCCCCTCAGAAGAGCTTTAGATTGCATCTATTGTGTCTGGACTTGCCAAAGACCAAATGAGAATTTGAGAGTTTCATTTATTTTTAAGTCGGTATTCTGACTAGTTGGCCCCAAATATTTGATTATTTCGAAAAGATAACAGTCTCATTTAAAAAATTATTTGACTTAATTATTCAAACTTATAGGTTTTTTTTGGAGCTTTTATCCCTCTCTCCATCCTTCAATTCCTGGAGATATAATGGTGAGATCAAACAACATAGTCCCTGACCCTATATTTTATAGTTTTGCTGTGTGTGTGTGTGTGTGGATGTGTGTGTGTGTGTGTGTGTGTGTTTATGATTGAATTGGTGCTAAGTAGTTCCATTTAACTTGTGTTGGCCTAGTAAGAAAAACAAAAGGCAGATCTTATATGTTAATGAAGCATTTGTGCCTAATGCTCATTGCTTGAGCCAAGTTTTCCTAGTAATTTGAAAATAATTTCAAAGCTGTGGGAAAGTTGAGCCACTGTGTGACCTGTGGTTGTGTAGGCATAATGATCCCTCTCATACTCTTAGTGCCTGGTGCAGTTTAGCTTCAGCAAAACAGTATTACCCATTATTTGAAATCAATGTGGTTAATTAGAATTAGTACTGGTATTACAGTCCAGTCACATTAATTTATAAATGTTTAAGGACTTCAAAGATGTGAAAAAGCTAGAATATATGGAATCTGGTCTTATGTTTGTGTGTAATAAGCAATATTTTAATTAAATACTTTTATTCAAAAGTGAGCATCTAGAAGAAAATTTTTTTGTCAAAAAGTCTGTACATTACTCGAATTTAAAAATCAGAAAAGCTTCAGATTTTTTTCTGAATCATCACCAACAGCAGATAACAGTGAAAATATATCCCTTCCCTACCTCTGTCATCTCTATCTTTTATTACATAGAATTATATTATATATAACATAGCTACCTATTATTATAAATAATATATACCTATATATTACTGTATATATAATATACTTGCATACCCACATGTTACAGTACGGAGTTATATACCTTAAAATATGTGTATGGTACTCTGAATGATGTCTTAAGAGATTTTTCATGGGAAATTGACTATGATTTACATAGTGGATTTAGAACACCCATATATGATGCAGCTGAACTCCTTTTGTATTTGTAAATATAAATTATTACTAGTCAGAATGTAAAATGGTAGAACCACTTTGGAAAATTTGGGAGCTTCTTATAAACTTAAGCATAGACTTATCATAAGACCTGGCAATCCTGCTCCTACATATTTACCCAAGAGAAATGGAAATGTGTCCACACAAAGACATGTACACAAAAGTTCATAGCGGCTTTATTCATAACAGCCAAAACTTAAAATAACCTAAATGTTCATCAACAGGAGAATAGTTAAAAAAAAATTCTGTTATGTTCATACAATAGAATACTATATAGCAATAAAAAGGAATGAACTGATGCACAATACAACATGGATGAAGCTCAAAACCATTTTGCTGAGTAAAAGAAGCCAGACGGAAAGAAGCACATACTGTATGATTCCATTTATATGAACTGCTAAAAAAAAAAAAAACAAATCTGACTTGTAGTAACAGAAAGCAGATTAGTGGTTTCCTGGGGCTAGAGGTAGTGTTAACTGAAAGAACACAAGAAAAAAATAGAAGATGATGAAAATATTCTACATTTTGATTGTGGTGGTATTTATATGGGTATACAGATTTGCTAAAACTCATGAACTGTACACTTAAATTTTTGTTTTATGCTACTTTCATTTCACAAGTCTGATTATAAGAATGGAAAACAGTTTCCAAATTAAAAATAAACAATATTTAAAGTATTCATCATAAAGATCAATTTCTTTGAAAGATATATTATGCTTATCCCTGGAGTTCATGCACTGTTGACATTCCACTGTCTTCCTTTGTTTCAGAAGCACAGATCCAGTGCTTATCTGACTTCTCAAGAGACAAAACCAGTGGCCAACATCAGTTTAGGACCCCTGTCAGTTTGCCTTCAGCCTAATTCCTGGATTTCTCATTGTTACCTTTGTAAATGGTTTCCATGTTTTCTCAACTAATAGCAAAATAGACCTTCAGCTGACTACCTAAAGAATACTTTTATATATGTGTATGTTTAAGCCTAGTTTTTCATTAGACTAATAATTAATCTTAATCAATTTTCTAGAATTGCCATTCTATACATGCCTTGTTTTGCAGGAGTCCTCGGACCCAAGGTAACTTACTCCAGTGTTCCTTGTTGCTTGATTTGTCTGTGAGCCCAGCTATAATGGAAGCTGTTCTGATGTTCATGTCCCCTGGTATGGGAAGGTAAACTATTCTTAACTTCATGTGCCATCTTTTTCTTTGCTTGCTGTCTTCTTCAGCAGGTCAGACTGCTGACAGCTGAGAATGCTGCCTCATTAAAATTCACTGGATGAGCTGATTCTCCGTTTAACTGATGAGGGAATTCTGGCACCAAGAGGGTGGGGGAGAGGTTCATTCTGTCAGAAAGCTGTTTTCTTCCTGCTTTGCTGTCGATGGGAGGAGATGACTAGTAGACGATCTAAAATAGCCTGTATAAGAGATACCAGGGAACACCAAACCACACTTCCACCAGGAAACAGTGAAAATCATTCCCCAAGATCTGCTTATTTCAGCATAACACACACATCGAACTCTGGAGTAAAGTGTAGTAAAGGCAACGACACTTTACTTCCCTAAGAAAGTCTATGCCAAGTTGGCATTCCTTTATTTCTAAAAGCTTCTTTTATACATGAATTTTGGTCCTTCACTAAAGAGGGTGAAGGAAGAAGAGAATGTCCTGTTAGGCTACATTGAAATTTTAGCATTCTTTCGGTGACCACACCATGGAAAAAGTATTTCCAGTATTAATTTGTCTAACATGTTGTAGAGGAAGACCTGAGCTTCTACTTTACCTTCAAGCATTAAACTTCATAACTATAGGAGGTTTTCAAGACCATCAAGTCAAACTCCTTTGTTTCATGAAGGCAGAAGCCAAGAGGTGGCATGTAAAATCCCTTAGTGGCAGAACAGAGGACGCTCTGAGGTCCCTTCTAAACTAAGATTCTAAAGACTACATTTTTTTTAAATGAGGTAACGTTGGTTGATAACCTTATATGAATTTCAGGTGTACAACATCATAATTCAATATCTGTATACTCTATCGTGTGCTTACCACCAAAAGTCTAGTTTCTGTACTTTATCATATATTTGATCCTTTTTATCCATTTCACCCTCCCATCACCCTCTTCCACTCTGGTAACCACCAATCCGTTTTCTGAAGACCTTATTCTTAATAGGGAAGGTTGGCCTCTCCAAAATTGAACCACGATGACTCCAGGTTATAGACTCTAAAGCAATTACTCCTCTTTGTTTTTGGCTAGGTTTAAGCCAAATCAGCTTATGATGATGGTATGGCGAACTGAAGAGGAGCATGGAGACATCTGAAAAATGATTTATCAACCCTGAAGGAGTTGAGCTCTTGTCTCTGAATCTCTGAAGGGCTTTGCCCTGTACTTGCAGCTCTTTGGAACACGATCTATTTTCCATGAGATGACAGGAGGCATCAAATGGTCATTTGTTTTTTTCAGAAGAGGGAGCTGAAAAGCCTATGACAATTCAAGTTAAATATAGCATAAGGGAAGAATGTTGGACAGGTTTATGATATAAAAAGAGTACAGGAGATTCTTTCTCTCTCTTTAAAAAGTCTTCCTTCTCTTTTAACTTTCTCTTTAATTTTCAAACTAAAAACAAACAAACAAACAAACAAACAAACAAACAAACAAACACGTATTGGTTGTAAAAAGTTCAGAGAATAAAGGAGGCATTTTCTACTAGTTATGCATTGCTATGTAATAAACCACTTCAAAACTTAATGGCTTAAAAAGACATATATTTTGCTTTTGAATCTGCAATTTAGGCAGAGACAACATAACTCTTCACCTCAAGATGCCTGGAACCTCAGCTGAGAATGACTGAAAGGCCTAGGAACTGGCTGGGCATTTCTCTTTCTTTCTCTATATAGTCTCAAGGCCTCTATGTGTGGTCACTTCATGTGTGCTTTCCAGCATGGTAACCTCAGGACAGTCAGACTCTACATGGCAACTGACTTTTCCACATTAAGCATCTTAAAAGACTTGGCAGACGCTGCAAGGCTTCTCATGACAGCCTTGGAAATTCCAGAACATCATCATGTTATTTGTCGACTAAGTCACTAAGATGAACCCAGATGCAACAAATGGGGTATTGTTGCCTTCTCTTGGTGGGAGAAGTAGCAAAAAATTTTTGACCAACTTCAATCTACTACATGGTCATATACAAATGCTTAACTACATGCCGTAGTGGTAACTTCTAACACTTTGGTGCACATTTGAGTATGTGTATGCTCTGAAAGTATAGATACCATTATTTCACATGTATGAATCTATGCATGGGACCTGGGTTAGATTTTGTTTTTGCTTTGTTGTGATGTGGTAAGGAATGGGAGGGGAGTATATGCTGTAAATTCTGCAATTCTGCTGTGGGCTTTTGCTTCTCCCTACCTTAAAGCCCTGCTTCAACAGTGTGGTTCTCTTGGCAGTTTTTCCTATGGCTGAGCACCAAAAAATCCATGCCTCAGAAATCATCTGAGTGTTCTCAGTCATTTTAATGATGCATCGAGTAACTCAGAGAGTTATAATTACATATATCATCTCATTTTTTCTGCCCAGTTGCCCCATAAGGTCAGTACAGTAGAATTCTATGGTACCTATTATTTTCAACTGATAATACTTCTAGCCTCATTTTTCAGATAAATTCAGAGAAATTAAGTAGTCACCAAGGTCACTTAACTAGTACCTTCAAATACTAGTCAGCCCGATGACCAAACCCATGCCCCAAACCTCTTCTATTTATCCCGACTTTATAGAAGGAAAAACTAAAGGTCAGAACATCATCTGGCATGTTTCATTTCCCAGAGTGAGTGGAACAGGCACAGAAATAGGACCATCTGATACTGATATCCTGGAGTGTTAATCTCTCATGAAGTGTGTTTTGTGTTGCCTATAGCAACAGTCTGTTGCTGCTTCCAGTTGTGGGGACTATTTACTATCAGCATTTTGAGTAATCAAAGAACAATGGAAACATTCTTGAGGGGAGAGGGTTGAAAAAATCCAGTGCATTTTCTAATAAACTAAAAGATAAAGGAAAAAATGAATCCCAAATTTGGAGTGGAAAATATAGTTTAGGAAGTAGTTAAATTAAGCATAGACACAAACACTATTTCAAGCCATTGTGACAGGATGATTTTTTGTATTTATTATTACCTCCCTCTCATTAGAGCTATGAGGAAGCTATGGATGCATCATTGGACTAAGTCTAGAACAGGTCCCCTTTATCTTTTAACTGTTTATTCATTATGCTTTGATTTGATTCAACATTCACATGCCACTAATTCCATCCAAATAGAAGCTGGACTGGTCACATCTCTACTGACAGGTTGAGCTAATGAAATCAGGGAACTCTGGCCCTCTGTTAGCGACTGTGCAATGTTAAGACCAGAGACCTTCTTCTTTGTTCTGTGTTGACTTTCCTGGCTGTGTTTCTGTTGCCCTAGCTCTTTCTGTCCTCATATACTCTTGCTTAAATCTATGCAAGGCTAGAGTGTAATGAACTGGCATAGAACATGAACTCAGCTGGGGCCTTCTTCAAAATGCTTTCTACAAAAATGTCTGCTGCACCTGAATGTCTATAAACTGCTAAGATGGAATGAGTTTGGGTAGATATCTTGGACTTTAAGAGAGAAAAG
>NW_006441063.1:2617011-2624399 GCF_000325575.1 Pteropus alecto | reverse complement strand
TCAGCTTATCAGCTTATAGCCCAAGCACATAGCAAGTATCCATATTGCTTTACAGAGCTGGTTAACAGAGTAATTGTGTACCATATTAATATTAATGTTTTAATGAACAGGAAAGATTTCTGAGGCTCCAAACTCTATGCAGGTGCCTCAATTTGAGCTCTCTCTTTGCATGGGCCTGAGTCCACAGCTTCTGTCTGTGGGAGGATATTAAAATCCCTCCCTCAGTCCCTAGAGCCTATATCTGGGCTGGAGCTCCTGCTGATTCCATGGCACCAGTGTCTATTTACTATTCTGGCTTTCATTTTTCTCATCTGAAATTTGCAGGCCTTTCTTTCTTTCAAGTCAAGCTTGGTGACTTTTTAAAAATTAGGGAGGAATAGTGTTATATTTTTATCCAGACTTTCTATGTGTTGTAGCAGAAAAGTTATTTCTAGTTTATAATATTTAAAAACATATTTTGAATACCTGTACTATACCAGGCACTGTGCCATTTATATATTGTCATCACTCAAAGCATATATAGTTTTTCCAATGTGTTTGATTAGAAACAACAAATTAGAAGATGGGGTGGCCAGTGCTGTTAAAGATAGGTACAATGACACCAGCAAATAGAGCTGAGAGCTGCTAATAGCAGAGGTGAGAAAAAAAAAGCTATTAAGAACAAATATGGATACAAAAAACATGATGTTCTGGAGTCAAATAATGTGAACAAACCAAGTAACACACCTATATTACACGATAACATCATCTTATTACATCACAGTATGATAGCTGATGTTCACAAAGATATCCCTGTTGAGGAATCTTCCCCTCGTGGAATGTCTAGTTGCTGTTGTCACTGTGTGTTTAAAGAATTTTGATATTGTGTATCAGACAACTGAGGACTGAGGGCTCACACAGAGTATGGGGATAGGGATCATGTGTGGCAGTGCTGGAGAAACATGATTGGGTCACGAGGGATGACATGAGTGGAAGATAATCTGTTAATGATTATTCAGTGAACTTGAATTGTGTTAATCATATCTGTCCCACAAAAAAACTGAAAACTAGATGTTTCCCATTACCTGGAAACTGGTATTGAGTGAGAAGCCCAATAAAGACATTGGTTTTAAAATGGGAAGAGATGGAATTGGGAATGGATAGAGGAAGTGCTTTAAGGAGGAGCTAAAGGCAGTCTCATAGATTTTAGGGAATATGGAAAAGCTGTCATAAAAGTCTCAAGCTGCCAGCAAACCTTGGCTGGTAACTTAAAATAGTCAAGAAGCCCAGTTTCACCTGAAGCCAGAAGCAGACTTGGAAATTTGCAAATGACCTCTATTAAGGCAACAAAACAAGACAGACAGAAGGGGTCAAGAGAGAAGGGAAGACGTCCTGTGGCCAGAAGATCATTGGCTTCAAGGAAGCAACAAAGATACCTGCCAGGGCAGCAGGCTAACAGTGTTTTTCTCAGTTGGGGCAAAAATCAGAGGAGGACATTTCAGTTCCAGGCTGCTGCAGAATACATGGGTTGTGCTATTCAGAGACTAGAAGATTACTGGGGAGAGTGACAAGCTTCTTACCCAGAAAGAAGTGCAGAGAAAACATCTCTGAGACCTAAGTTGGAGACTAGGCTGGGTTGACTCCAGGTAAACTTGAAAATTGGTGAAGATCGTTTCCAGAATCTTCCTTTTTTGCACCAGCTCCTATCTCATGGGGTCCTCTTCTTCCTATCCTTATCCCAGTTCCCTCAGTTTCTCACTGGCTGTGTTAAACTCCTCCCTGTCTCCATCACTTTACTGAATCTGTCTTCTCCAATGTCACCAATGGATGCCAAATCCAGGAGAAACTTCTCAGTGCTCATATTATTTGACATTGTACTGAGATTGGCAATGAAATTGTAGTGGATTGAGGAGAAAATGAGCGGTGAGAGTGTGGAGATGATAAAGGTGTTTTGTATATTTTCTTCTGAGAGAACAGAAGAGATTTCTTCCACCAGCATTTGGAAAACTAGGAACTCATGGACACTAGGGTCTTGAGTTTAGCTTGGTTTTAAGTGGGACTGCTGTCTTCCCTAAAACCCATCCTCGTGGGAAAAGTGAGAAATATAGAGATGGGTAACTCTTTCTTCTGGTGAGGACAAAACTCAGAGACCACAAAGATGTTTACTTGTCCCTTCCAGGTCCCAGGTAACATTAAATGATGCTGATTATTTTTATGTATTAAAACTATTTCTTAAAATTATTTTTCATTTTTGTCTCATCTTACAAGGTAATAAAATTGATATATACTGCTGAATGTAAGTCATAGTAAGTTGTAAATTATTTTGGATTTCAACCATAAATATTGACACTTAATAAGTTAAGCCATAGAATGGTTGAAGCTATAATATATGAGTTAAAAGATCTGTTCCACTTATACCTGTCAACTCATAGATTTCCATGAATCCAAAATTATTCACAATAGCTAGAAAAACTAGAAATAAATGAAATATCCATCAACAGGTGAATGGATAGACAAAATGTGATAATTCATGCAATGGAATTCTACTTAGCAATAAAAAGGAATTAACTACTGATGTATACAACAGCAAGGATGACTGTAAAAACATTGTGTTGAGTAATAGAAACGTTGCACAAGAGTGAATACAGTATGATTTTGTTTACATGACTTTCTCAGAATATACAAAACTAATCTATGGTGGTAAAAAATCAGAACAATGGTTGCCTCTGATTGTTAGAGGCAGGGGTTTACTGGGAAAGCATATGAGGGAATTTTCTGGATAATGGACATGTTTTTCATCTTGATAAGAGTTTGGGTTGCACTGTCTTATGCCTTTGTCAGAATTTATCAAATAGTGCATCAAATAGTAAATTAAGTTGTGTGTGTGTTTATATATAAATTTAACCTCGAGAAAGAAAAAAACAACTATTCAATTTCAGTTAATGATATGCATATGGATGTATTTGGGGGGAAGTAAACTGATGATTGTAACTCACTTCAAAATGTATTAAAAATTAGATAGGCTGATGAATGGATAAAGGGATAGATATAATAAAGCAATTTAGCAAAATGTGAATTATAGAGTCTAAGTGTTGTGTATAGGGGTGTTCACTGTAAAATTCCTTCAACTTTTCTCCATTCGAAAAAATTTTATACTAATGAGAAAAAATTAATCAATTCAAAATGAGCTGCACTCTGGGGCAATTTGTCTAGAGTTCCGAGCTCACACCTGGCTGAGTCGCCATCATTGTCAGGCTCGTGTCGCATGTGTATTCTGCCCTTTCTTCCCTTCTGTCACCATTACAGTCTAGGTTATTCTTTTTAACTACCTAGGCAACCTCCTTAAGCCAATTTTTATTGGGCCTGCTTTGGGGGGAGGGTCACCTATCCTGCCTACCATTCTACTAGTGAAGTAGTCCATAACTTGCAAATGTATAATTGTTGAACAGAAAATATCGGGAAGCACAAAATTTCCTTGGAAGCTGCTTATGATTACTCTTGAGTGCATGAAGAAAGAAATGCAGGGACTTAGAACTTGATAAATTAGCAAACATCACTCCCACCTTCTTCCTTTCCTGCCCTCTCCTCTGAACTCTATTGAATTTGTAATGACACAATCTTTCACCTCCTCAAATCATATTGTAAAAGCAGAAAGCATACCTTCTCTGGAATTGACATTCCCATCTTATGACCTCATTTGGCAGAGGTTTAGCTATGATTTGCCTGGAGGTTCACATCCCCTTGACGCCGTATGACCCATGATCTTCCCACCACTACAATCTCTTGCACATGGGCATTACACAGAATGCCAAGTATAGGTCAAAAAAAGGCTGCCGGAAGAACTTTTTTATAAAAGCTTCCTTCTCCATTCTTGTCAGCTTGAAAACAGAACACTGCATTTGATATATTTCCATTGTTCTCTTAAACATTTGTGAGGGGAGATGAGGAATAAATAAATAAATAAACACATAGGTAAATCTTTAATTTGAGGCAGAGAATTGTGTAAGTTAAGCCCTGTTTTAGCATGTAAAGTTGTTTCTATTGAAGAGTGTAGTTGAGATGGAAGATACTAATGTATTTGATCTAATCTGCACTAAAGTCAGTAGAAGACAAAGCCGATGGCCCACATCTGTTTCTAAGGTAATTAGAAAGCATTTGTGCTGACAGTTAAGATGTAGCCTTGAATGCCTCTCTGAGGGTCACCATTAGCCTCAGAAGGAAAGCCAGGTTTCAGCAAGGAGGGCCGAATGCTTTTTCAGTAAGACCTGAGGACAGATATGAAGCTGTGTTTCTGTGGCTGGGCTGATTTTTACTCATTCAACGAATATTTATTGAGCATGTACTATGCCAGGCATGGTTCTTGGGCTCTTGGGTCCTTGCATGTGGTCCATTATATGATTCTGTTATTTCTGTGTAGTTTGGCTCTTCTGCCAAGCTTCGACACTTTTCACTGTGTTTTGTTCTATTCATTTCAGAAGTGTTTTTCACCTCTGTTGTCTCACTGGGTAACTTAGCAGGCCCCTCATGGTTGGTTAAATGTAGACGTTCTGTGACTGCAACCAGAGCTTAAAAATGGCCCAAGTGATAGATCATTAGAAAGTGGCAGAAATAACAGCTGCGGGCACGGGCCCCTGTTAGTTGGCAGCTGTTAACTCCCCATTGAAAAGCCAGGCAGGACTTCATAGTGACAATCCAAGAGACTAGAAATTCAAGCCAGGCTCTGGAAACAGATGAACTTTCTTTGCTGTAACCTTGGATTTTGAATAATTACCAGAGTTGGCCAGTCAGCCAACATCCCCATGCATATAGATTGCTGGCTTGCTTAGGTGGTGGGCCTTATATCTACTAGCCTGTGTGAAATGCCTCAAGTTCATTTATTGATAGCAATTTGTTGGCAGACTGTGAGACTGTGGCCCTGTATTCAAGCCTGGGGTCTAATAATGGCCAGACTCCCAGGTGAGAATACTTTACTCCTCCTTATTGTTTTGCCATCTCCTTTCTTTACTTATCTACTTCAGACTTCCCCCACAAAACCAGTCAACAGTCATGCAAAGGGCAACTCCAAGTAGGCTGCAAATTACAACCAGAATAGTGCTTGAAATTCTTCCTAGGACCTAGCTCCTCTTCAAGCCAACTTCGTGTGCTTAAAAACTTTTACAAAAGCTTGTGCTCTTTATTTTCCCAGGTTTGTTAAGTCGAGGGAAACATAAGAATCTGTGTACATTTTTGTGTGTTCTAGTGTGTGCATGTGTTTGCACGAGGAATGACTTTTCAAGATAGTGTGAAAAAGAAGAGTAGTTCAGCATAAAATAATAGTAACCATGAAACATCAGAAGCATTGATGGTGGAATAATACTATTTGTATCAGTTAGTTTTCGGTGTATAACAAATCAACCACAAATTTAGTGGCTTGAAGCAATAATCATTTACTTGCTAAAGATTTTGTGGTTTCTGCTTTGAGCTGTCTCACCTAGGACTGGATGGTCTAGAATGGTCTCACTCAAATGTCTGGAGCCTCAGTGGGAATGGCTGAGACAATTGGGATTGCTGGGGCCTTTCTGTCCAGATAGTCTCTCATTCTCCAGTAGGCTATCCTGGGCTTCTTCACATTGTACTGGAAGTAGCCTCAGCAGCAAGAAAAAACAAGGCTCAATGTGCAAGTATTTTGAAGCCTTTGCTTACATCATATTTGTCAATACTCCATTGGGCAAAACAAGCAAACTGACTAAGCTTGAAATTCAGCAGGTGGAGAAAAAAAGACTCAACTTCTTGATGGAAAGAGCTATAAAGAACTCGTGGCCATTTCTTTATAATCTATCACACTGTGGATGATGACATGGGAAACATATTAGTTACACATAGCAACATCTAGAAAAGTTTGAGTTGGGATTGTAAATTCTAACTAGAATCATCTATAATCATCACTCATAGTAGTTAAGATGAACTGTACTGAGTATTAAGTATGTGTTCAGCACAGTACTGAGTATTCACATAAATTATCTAATTTAATCCTCATATCAGCTGTATAAGGTGTCCCATTTTACCCAGGAAGACATTGAGACTAAGATGGGCTAATGACTTGTCCACTAAGTTGCAATGTGAGAAATAAAGTAGAATGAGGCCCACTGATTTTGGGGTGTCGTTCTTAAGCACTATTGCTTTAGGGCCATGGAAAAGAAAAAGTAGAAACCAATCAGATACTAGTATATATCAATTTCAAGAGCTCTTCCCTTTGGGAAGTAAGTTTTTTGTTGTTGTATTTTGTTTGTTTGTTTGTGTTTGTTTTTTATAATAGCAGATGTTGGCCACACTAACATAACATTTTGCCTTTGGGAATGACAAACATCACTTCTAGAATATTTAGAGGATATATTTAGCTAAGCAGATGCCTACATCAGTCCAGGAAGGCAACTATTTCTTGAGGAAAAAATACACTGATTCCGTGGTCCTGGGTAGTGCCTAGGATTCTGCATTTCTAACCAGCTCCCAGGTGAAGCTGATACATTGGTCAGCAGACTCCACTTGGAGTAGAAAAGCATTACTAATACATCATATTCATCCAATCATCTAACAAAGGACACCTCGGTTGTTTCCATTTCTTGGCCACTGTGAACATTGCTGCAGTGAACATCGGGGTGCATATATCTTTACGATAAATGTTTTCAAATTTTGGGGGTAGATATCCAGAAGAGGGATCGCTGGGTCATAAGGTAATTCTTAATTCTTTGAGGAACCTCCATAGTGTTTTCCATAGCGGCTGTACCAATTTACATTCCTATCAGCAGTGTATGAGGGTTCCTTTTCCCTCACAACCTGTCCAATACTTGTTATTCCTTTTCTTATTGATAACAGCCATTCTATCAGGTGCGAGGTGGTATGTCATTGTGGTTTTGATTTGCATTTCCCTAATAGCTAGTGAAGTTGAGCATCTTCTCATATATCTGTTGGCTGTTTGTATGTCTTCTTGAGAGAAGTGTCTATTAAGGTCCTCTGCCTATTTTTCAATTGGATTGTTTGGGGTTTTGTTGTTTTTGAGTTGTACAAATTCTTTATATATTTTGGATATTAGCCCCTTATTGGAGGCATTGTTTGCAAATATCTTCTCCCATTCAGTTGGTTACCTCTTTGTTTTGTTGATTGTTTCTTTTGCTGTGCAGAAGCTTTTTAGTTTGGTATAGTCCCATTCATTTATTTTTGCTTTTACTTCCCTTGCCTTTGAGGTTAAATTCATTAAATCCTCTCTAAATCCAAGATCCATGAGTTTAGTACTTGTGTTTTCTTTTATTCAGTTTATTGTTTCAGGTCTTATATTTAGATCTTTGATCCATTTTTGAGTCTTTAATATGATATAAGATAGGGGACCAACTTTATTCTTTTGCATGTAGATATCCAGTTGTACCAGAACTGTT
>NW_006441063.1:2601052-2616948 GCF_000325575.1 Pteropus alecto | reverse complement strand
AGAAAAGATGAAATACTGCCATTTGTGACAATGTGGATGGACCTTGAGATTATCATGCTAAGTAAAATATGTTAGACAGAAAAAGCGACAACATAATTTTATTCATATGTGGGATATGAAACTGAAAGCAACAAATGAACAAAACAAGACAAATCAACAAAAACTCATAGACACAGACAAATTTAGTGGTTATCGGAGGGAAAAGGAGGGGAAAGTAGATAAGGATAAAGGGCATGAAATATATGGCGACAGAAGGAGACTTGACTTTAGGTGATGAATACACAATGAAATATACAGATGATGTATTATTGAATAGTACACTTGAAACTTATATAATTTTATTAACCAATGCCACCCTAATAAATTTAATAAAAAAGAAAAGCATTAGTAAGCCCCCAAGTACTTCAGTTAAATTTATCTGTGCCTCAGTTTCTTTCTCTATAAAGTGGAAATAATAGTCTCCTTCTCAAAGGATTGTAGTGTTTAATAAAGGTAAAGTACTTAAAACAGGGCATATGGTAAGCATTCCATCAATGCTAGTTATCCCTATTATTATTCTTTTATGCCTTCACATACGTCTTTTTGAATTTCATACCACCTTACCACCCACAGGCCATATATTAACAGTAACTCAAATTTCAAACTGTATTATCGCGACCCTTCCACTCCGATATTGGAACATTGGTGCAACAGGGAATTAAGGTAGCACTCAGATTTCCATACATGCTTTTTACTGTGTAACTGGCCCAGGCAGTCTGCCACCTCACTGTAGCTCCCACCTAACAAGAGGGGTTTCATACCATATCTCCTAGCTACATAAGAGACCCAGGCATAGGGAGGGAGAAAGAGAATAGAGTCTTCCACAAGTAGAAACACAAAACAGTTCAAAGGAAGCCCCTCTCTTCCCATTTCTGCTCATCATGCTGGAACATCTCATGGAAATCCCTGTGCCTCAGGAAACTTTGCTTCCAACCTAGAAAACTGCCTCCTTTCTGGGCAGCCCTCAAAGTTATGGATCAGGGGTCTTTAGAGTGGGTCATAAAAATGTCAGTGGAAAAATAGAAACAAACTATTGGTGTGGAAGTGAAAAATAATAAAATCTATCTATCTATCTATCTATCATCTATCTATCTATCTATCTATCTATCTATCTATCTATCTATCTATCCTTACCTAAAAAATAAAGAAATCAAGTAAACCAAATAATCTAATATGTAATTTGGCTTAAACACATGTATTTGATTTTTATGTAATCCTACATCTTTTAGTGTTTGGGTCTAAAATGTTTTCCCATTTGGTGTGAATAATCCAAACAGTTTAGAGATTGTGTCTAGAAACTATAAAGTTCACCCTTTCATGGTTGAGAATAAAATTTCTTTTCTATGGGTGACAATTCTGATGTTTACCACCCTTTCATTTTCCTTCTAGGAGCCCAGGAAGGTCTCTTTTCCAACTCTTTTGTATTGATTAGGGATCAGTAACTAGCTCTGGCCTGTATAATGTAGGAGGCAGTGATTTACCTGACTTCCAGCTTGGCCCCAGGCCTCTAGCAGAGGGTGGAGCCAACAGTAGAAGGTGCCTGGTTCTGACCTAGATGGGAAGAGTGCTCTCAGGAAAGCAATCCACCTAAGAATACCTGTGATTAACTTTGTGGAAGCAGAGGCTAGAGAAGGGAGAAACTGCCACTTCCTAGGTGGACATTAATGATCCCTGAGAGCATCTTGTTTCTTCCCTAAGGGTGGCATTTGAAATTACAGACCCCACATCCAGTCCACTATACATTTGGGAGATGGAAAACAGTTTTGCTCCACGTTTATTATCTAGACACCTGGAAGCATAACATGCAGTAGGAGAGAGCTGATCCAGGATTAAACATTGTCCAAAGGGACATGTCTGGCCTGGGGAACTTCTCCTTGCATTAGGGCCAAGAGCACTGCAGTGTGTCATGTGTGTGCTGCCATATGTAAGTGGGTGGGGATAATGAAGCAGTTAGGAAGAGCTCAAGGGGAATTTTATGGACAAAATCTAGAGCAGGGCAGAAAAGATGAAGTTAAGGAAGAATTCAAAGCTTCCCATTATGCTCTAGGTCAATTTAAAGGTTGGGGAGTCTGGGTGCCTGGAGGGAAAGGGTGTAGAAATAGCATCTGGCATGGAGGAGAGGAGAGGAGGAGAGAGGAGGGGAGAGGAGAGAAGAGGAGAGGTGGGAAACTGAAAGTTGAGAAGATAGAGGCAGAGCTGAAGATGTGACTGTGTTGCTTAGGCCAATGAATACTTTAGCAGAGTTTTAAACAGAAACACTTTTTTAAAAGAAGTGATCCTAAAAACTGGGAGAATCTGATAGAGGGAAAGTAGAACACACACTCCGAATGCAAACAGACCTGGTTTTGAATCCCATCTTTGGCATTGACTTACTGTGTGACCTTGGCAAGTTGCTTAAATTCTCTCTGTCTCAGAATCCTCATCTGTGAGGAAAAAATAATAAAGCCAGATTCACAAGGTTGTTAAGAGATTTAAATGAGGTTCAGATGTGCAGCTCCAAATATATAGGGCACTATGTTTCTGTGTTAAGCCATCCTCTGGTATCCAAAGAGAAAATGCCTCCTTCTGACTGGAAGAACTGAATTCCAAAGCTGAAGGAGCATTGATGGCAGGGATTGTTTCCTGCTTTAAATCTCTGTCAAGCTGAGTGTGGAAAAGTTCAGTTGTTCTGTGAGATATGTGCCTTGGCTCAAAGAGGTATGTAAGTGCTGGAAGTGCTGTGGGAGAAGAAAGGCTGGTGTTCAGAAGAATTAACTTTGATGGAGAAAGTGTCCACATTTTCAGAGCAAAGAGCAAACTTAAGATTCACGGATAGGAAGACAGAGTCTTGAGCCTTGTACACAGCAAGAACATAAAAGGGTTTCTGTTGTTATCTTCACTATACCTTAAAGGTGAGTGTGGTACAATACATTATAGACAGGGGATAATGATTTGCACATTTTATAGCTTGAAATTACTTCCATTGGCATCATTTGTTCAGCCATTCAGCAAACATTAATTGAGTCCCCAAATTGTGCCAGACACTAGTCATCTTGGGTATTCACCAACAGTACTTTTGCAGTGACTCTCCTTTGGGGATTCTCCTTTTCTAAAATTAATGTGAATAATCAGGAGTAACCCTAATTTCTTTTCCCTTCAGTCAGTCCTAGGGAAACTTCCATTTGCATTCTTTCCCATTAAAAATAGTAATGTGTTCAATAAATGCTTAAGTGATTAGTTAGCTGTGGTTAGTAAATTCTGTTTGTTGATGAAATGAGCTAAAAGGTTAAGGTTGCAGTTTTGATCCCTAGGGGCTGATTTACCACTTCACTTGTGTACATTGCCCTTCTTTCACTTCCCCTAATGTATATGCTTCCTCCTACCTAAAAGCTTTTGTACAATTTTTTGCTTTACCATCTTGGTATCCAAAGAGAAAATGCCTCCTTCTGACTGGAAGAACTGGAAGAACCATCTTGCTCCAGCCCCTAGTTCTAGAGATTCAGGGTCATTTCTTCAACAAAGCCTTACTTGCCCCATAGACCTCATCAGGTGTCTCAGTTTACTTTCCCATGGTGTTCTGTACTTCTCTAGTGTGGCATTTATTAGTTTTTATAATTATACATTTATTTTTATATAAATTAATGTATGGCTTCTTGTGTCAGTTAGGGTAGTGTTCATCGGCAAGTAGTAGAAAACTTGACTAATTATAGTTTAAACACACAAGAGTTTATTTATCTTCCATAACAAGATAGGCCATCCAGTACAGGTTGAGTGGCTCAATAATGCCACATGGGACTCAGACACTTTTTCTCTTCTTTCTCTGATGTCTATAGCAAGTATGTTTAATTTTCATGTTTACAGGATGACTGCTGCTACTCAGGCATCGCATCTGCATTCCAGCCAAAAAGAAGGGGAAAAGAAAAAGTGAGCATTGATTGACTACTGCTTATACTTCATGGCCAGAAGTAGGCCACATGACAAAATCTAGCTGCAAAAAAGTCTGAAGTTAAGTTGTTTTGTTGTTGCTGCTTAGCTTTTACAATCTGTAGAATAAAGGCAAGCCAGAGAGAAAAGAGAAAAGGTAAGCCAACTAAAATGGACCAATGTATAGTGACTTCCCTTACTGAATTTCAATAACTTAGAGCGCAAGGCCTGTGTTTCTTTTGTTCACCATCGTAGGTCCACCTTGTATAATATTTGTCTCATTGTACGTACCTGATAAGCATTATGTTAAATGTAAATAATAAATAAATTCTGGCAAAGATCACCTCTCACTTTAAGTCTTAAGAGAACCAGAAGACAATAAATGAATCAATGTCATCTTACTACTACGAGTAAGAAGAATTTAAAATAAATACTATCAGGAGCCCCACTAGCCTTTACATTGTCTTTGCATGAATTAGGAAAAGTCACCATCCCTTCTTCAAGACACATTACTGCCATCCACTGGAAAATTATCTTAATGAAATAATAAATCTACCACAGCTACAATGTGAAAGGTGCCCCACAAATGTGGTGAACTCATCAAGCAAACAACCTGCACAGCCATGTTTGGCCACCTTGTAGGAAATACAAATACACATCATCGATAGGGTGAATGTGGCCATTCAAAACGTGGTGAATGTGGCTATTCATAGGGTGAAAGCTGCCATTACATCTGAAGCAGAGGAGGAAAACACTCCCAGTAGAGTAAGCCTGAAGATTTTACCTATGCTGATGAGAGCTTGCCATACATAAAAACTTGTTATTCTGGGGTAGCAGGGGTATGGTGAGAAGACCAAAAGGTGTATTTGATTCCTGCTCTTCACTTTTGGCCTCTATAATATTGTGAAAATCGCTTAATTTCAGTTTCCTCATCTCTGAATTGGGGACAAGAACTCCTGCCTCAAGAGATGTTGTTTGAGTATTCAATGAGATTATGAAAGGGTTTGGGAATCTGCTCAGCATTAGAAAAATGTAAGGTATTGTTAGCATGGAGAGCTGACAGGAAATAAATATTGAGTGAGTGTTCAAATCTTATCTCTACAATCAGTATCCAGTCACATGACCTTAGGCATGCTATTAATTTTGCTGTGTCTCAGTCTTCTCATCTATAAAACAGGTCTGATGATATTAGAATCTGCTGCCTAGGAAAGCTGTGAGAATTAAAAATAGTAATGTGTTCAATAAATGTTAACTACTAACTTTGAGACAGTTGTGCTCTACATTTTGTATTCAGTATTTCATTGAAATTCTTAAATAAGTCACCTTTAACTTTTGGGGGGAAAAAACAGAAAATGAAATGAAACAAAAAAGTTCCTATTCCTTTTTTTGCATAAAGAGCAGAGACTGGAAAAAGAGCAATTCAGCACATTTTTATGACTCTAGTTCTGTTGTGATGTCTCTGATGTGCAAAAAGGAAATCTCCTTCTCAAAGATCTTTTCCTCTCCTCCCCACCCCATGCTAACCCCAAACACTCTTGGCTAAATCTGGATGCTGGTCCTACTAGGTTGTAGCTAGAATCTGTCACTGAGTGGTCAGTGAGATTGAGTTCATTGAAATCTCACTATTTACGAAGAAAAAGGAATTGAAGGGAATAAAAGCTAGGCAGGCAAGGTGGGTCAGGTCAGCCAAGCAGAATCTTGGTTCCCACATGCTCTGGTTCTCCCCTCCATATCCCTTCTCCCTGCAGCCCCTGTGGGATGGAGGCCTGTGACAGCTGAGAAAATTCGTTTAGATACCGGAGCAGTGAAACAGAAGGGCAGAGGATTTTGAAATAGAAAACAAGCACCAAACTTGTTAATTCAACTGCTGTTTAATGGCTGGCTTTCTCATGCACAGCCTCCCAGAGCCCAATTGGTCTAACTGTCTAGTAATATTATTTTATCCCTTTCTTTTTTCCATTTGCCTACTCTTCAACACTGCCAATGACCCTCCTCCTAATAGCTTCCAGGGTATAGATTTATGGGTGAAGCAAGATGTTTTCTCTTCATTTCTCACATCACATTTCACTGGAGTAAACAGTCCTTCATTTTGCTTCCTTCTGCCCCACAGAAGGAAAACTGTGCCGAGCACCCGAGTTCCTGGGCCGGTTGCTATGTGGCTTGAAGCTGACATCTTTTGTGCATGTCACGGTTTGTAGGAGAGTGGTTAAAAATCAGCTCCAATTTTGGTGACTAAATTTTATTGACTTTTCCAGAGCCTGTGGTGGGACTGACATGTCCCCCATTTAATTACTTTTTCTTTTTTGACAGCAGATTGAGTTAACCGGAGGACTCGCAGGTGGCTCTGAGGCCAGGGAACTTGAAGTGGCTATGGCTAGGCAGCTGAGAGGGGGCCTGGTTGAGTACAGGATGGGGACGTAACAACCTGCTGGCAGTTGTGAACTGCGGTTTTACAGCTGAACTGGGGGGCAATAACCAAACAGAGGGGCTTTCGGACTGATTTGAAGAATGCTTTACATAAATCCCAGCTGCTAGCCATATGTCCAACCCTTATGGGAGAGGGGTGTTTCCCTGAGCTCTTGTTTCCTTCCCCAGAAGTCAATATTAACCAAGCTTTTGCATGCCCACCCTAGGTATTTTTGGCAGGACAGTACGGTCGACCACAAAAAAAAAAGCTTAAGCTGATTTAATCACAACTTAAATTTATATTATGCTTTACTGGATTTTCTCTTCCAATAATGTTGTTTCATTTTGTCCTCATAAAACTCCAAAATATAGGCTAGGTAGGAATCCTTCATTTACAGACCAGAAGACTGAGGTCCAGAGAGACTGTGGCCAATAATAAAAGCAAACATGGAGCTTACTAGGTGTCAGACACTCTTCTAAATCCTTGAGAGATATGAATTCAGTTCAGACTTTTATCAGTCCTACAAGGCAGGTGCCATTATGGTTCCTGCTTTACTGATGAGAGAACTGAGCTGAGAGAGGCTACTTAACTTTCCCCTGGTCACACAGCTAGCAAGTAGTGGAGCTGAGATTTAAACCCAGGCAGTCTGACTCTAGAGTCTGTATTTACAACTACTAAACCTGCTGCCAGCTGGTTTGGCAGTGACAAAGCTGGAATTCACATGCAGGTACTCACATTTCAACTTCAGGATTTCCCCTAGGCCACACCACTCTTCTGAAAACTTGTTCCTTAAAGATCCTTAATTACTGGCAGTGTGAGCTGCAGCAATTCAGATTTGAACTCTTTTCATTTGGAATCGCGGTCTTTCACTTAAATTTATTCCATTAGTCCCTCTTCACTTACTTGCCAAAAAGTAGGAGGCCTACCCAGTCCAAAAGAGTTGTAACGTGCTAAGAAATTACTCCTAAACCAAGATTTTGGAAAAATACAGGTATCTAAGTGTTGGGGGTTGTAAAGCTTGGCAGCCTAATGCCTTGAACAGGTATTTTCTCTCTGTTTCCTGGGAAGAATGGGTGTGGTTATCAAGTGTTCGGTGAATTTGTGAGTAAGTACACTCCAAAATTTCTCACACCCAGAGAGTCAGCCTCCCCCTTGGGAAAAGACTATTCCAGCCCTAACTGGGTTTCTTAGTTAAGATAGCTCCACCAGCCTGTGGTAAATGTGAGCAACCAGGTGGAAGAGAGGGTACTGCTTTAATATGACAGCACTCTAGCTGCTGGACATTCTCACAAGAAAAAAACAGTAAAAGCTTTGTTCCACATTCACTGGTGCCTCAAAGGAAACCTCTGGGAGTGTCCAGTATTTTACATTTCATAGACCAAACCAAATGTAGACCAAACCCAAATTAGAATTTGTGACAAGGGCCAAAAAGCAGTACTATGACTCCTACCTTCAGTTCTGAGTAGCAATTTTATTTCCTCATTTGCAAACCAACTCTGTAGCCAGGCATTAGGTAACATGAAACAAGTACAATGACACAACTTTAGTCTCCATAAAAGGGGACTATTAGAAAGAGGAGAACAAAATGGTTTGGATTGTAATAATCATTACTCATATTTACTTAATTTCTTGGCAACAGTTTATTTCTCCAGATTGAATTACCCCAGAAGCTGATCATGAGAAAAAGATTTGGGTGTAAGTAGTTCATTTGGGAGATGATTCCAGGAAGCATCATTAGGGAGTGGAGAAGTGATATAGAGAAGAGATGAAAACCAATTCAGAGTGTCAAAACAGGTTACCGCTGTGGGCAAAGGAGGCTTGGTTCTCCTGGGGATCTCAGGGAGATGCTGTGGAACATGCCTCAAAGCCCCCACCTGAGGGATAGAGAAGCTGCAATGTCTATACACCATCTCCTGTTGGTCACTGGTTTAGGGTTGCCCCATGCTCGTTAACTTCCTAGCACTCTGACCTCTCCCACCTATGGGCTGAGAGTATCTTGTTAGCGTATAGTAAGAAGTCATCAGGCTACATGGGGACAGTGAGTCCCAAGGGGATATGAGCAGGGCACCGATATCATCTACTGCTCTCTGCTTGAGAGCCAAACCAGTTTATGGAGGAGGAGGGTATGAAGGAAGACAATATATGGTAATTAGGATTCTTCTTGTTGTAAGTGACAAATCCTAACTCAATCTAGCTTAAACAAAATTAAAAGTCTTATAGCTCCAGGTGCACAAGCAGTGCTATTAGGGTTCTGTCTTCTGTTCAACTCTCATTTCTGCTTTCTTCTTTGTTATTATCTGGCTGGCTGAGAAGACAGGCGAAAGATGGCAAGTCTAGGCTTACATGATCCTTACTTCTCCTGCTCTCAGAGAAGAGCATTTTTCCTAATAGCTCTGGTTAAAATCTTGAGGATGGCTTTGATTGGCCTGCTGTGGGTCATGTGCCCATTCCTGTACCAGATGATGTGGCCAAGAGGATGGACCAGACTCAGGCCATGTGTTGAATTGCAGAGGATGATGTCATCCTACCTAAACGTCATGGACCAAGAAGGAGTTCAGGGACCTGTGAGAGGGGTGGTTCTAGAAGTCTGCTGATAAATCAGCTTTTAAACAAACAAACAAACAAACAAACAACAAAGGCCCTAACATGTAGCTGACTTCCAGGGGATAGATACTCATACAATTGCTAATTTCAAGCTACCAACATGATGTCACTGAACATGGAGTTGGGAAAAGAGACACACAATTGGCCCTTGTGAGCCAGCATGAGCTGGCTCCAGCACACATCTGAGTGAGTTCCATAAAGAGGGACCTGGGCACACAGTGTGGCCACTCAGACGTAAAAGAGAAGATTAAAGTCTATCTTGTGAAGCCTTGATAGCCTTAAGGCCCAGATTAAGAACTGGCAGGATAGTTTGCTTTGTCATGTATGATGCTTGGGATGGACCGATATGTTAAAACAAGTGTTCTTCGTCCACATATTCTTTATCTTGCAAGCACCTGCAGGAAACACTTAACCAACAACTTGATGATCTTAAAATAATGTTTGGCAACATGTATCCTACTACTGTGTAAGCTCCATGAGAGCAGGGATCTTTGCCTGGTCAGTTCAGTGCTATATCCCCAGGATCTAGAAGAGAGCTAAGGAAAGCACATAGGCAGTCAATATTTGTTCCACGAATGCATGAGTGACTTAGATTTGGCTAATAAAAATGTACCCACCTCGTGAGTAACGAATCCCTTGCTTATAGTGCTCAAAGTGTGCAGACCTCACTTTATACCTCACAAGCCCTCCAGACTCTCTCATCCTAATCCTGGGAGAGACCACAGTTGGTGACTGATGCCCTCACTCCACATGCCACACTGCTTCCCACTGTGAGGAAAGTGTGACTTTGACCCTTTGTCCTGTAATTGCTACTTTGTTCTCCTTGTTCCTTGACTTTTCTAACTTGGTGGTTTTGTTGTTTTAGTCCAGCGGGGATGGCTCTTCCTTCCTTCCTTAGGGCTCAGCCCTTCCCAGGCAGGGACTGACCATGATGGCTCCTCCTCATTAAATCACAGGACCCTGCTGGGACTTGTCTGATTAGAGTCTCCTTACACACTAGTACAGAGAACTTTCTGCCTTTGCAGTTCTTTTGTTTCAAAAAAAAAAAAAACATAGCTAGGAAGCTGCAAGGTTGGAAAGTTGTTAAACACACACACACACCAAACCAGATTTGCTGATAACAGGAGAATAGGAAGGCCTGAAGCTGAGGGAGTGTTTCAAGGTCACAGGCAAGCGGGGGCCTGCAGTGGTGGTGATGGAAAAGATGAATAGACAACAGTTGAATGCATTATTTAGTATGTTCCACATCGCAAAGCCAAGAATGGTTCCTTTGCACCAGAAGATTTGATGTATCAGGCTTGTTGTCTCCTCAGAGGACACCCCCCAGTTTCTTCTTGAGTTCATAGAGACATGGTTGTCTAGGTGACAACTGTCAGGCAAGAAGCTGCAAGCTGAAGAATAAAATCGCCTTAGCTAATAGACTAGCATGCTATTATATACCTGAAGGTTTAACTGCTATATTACCCTGAAAGAATCATGTGGAGGGAAGGAAGGAGCTCGCTTTTCCCTGGGCTACATCAGTGAATTCAATTTCTATTGAAGAGAGACTAGCATTTTAAAAACGATGGTGTGTGAAGCTTTGAGTCCCTTTCTTTTTTCAGTGAGAAATGATTTAATAATGAACTTACAACTGCAGGACCTCCAGTAGGCATCCTGGAGCCCTGAAAAAGGGAATAGGTAATATAGAGGGGCTGGGGGCTGCCAGGCTCCATCCTGTTTTGTTCCCTCTCAGGCCCAGGCTCTGTGACTGAAGTTACCCCAGAACAATGTGTTTCAGGCACTGGTAGAATCTGAGCAATAATTTTCCTCCTTCACAAGCTTATTGCCTGATGCCTCTAATTAATGGCTGTGAATTCCTTAAATGGGGTTGTTATCAGATGGAAAGGGGCTAATTGTACTGGTCACAATAGTTAACCTCTTTCAAAAGGAAATGTGTGTGTGTGTGTGTGTGTGTGTGTGTGTGTGCCTGTACACACACATGCATGTGATGGCCTTGGTTCATTTTGCAAATGAGGCAGAAAAACTTGAGAATCATCTAATTCTTTGACATCTAAACATCAGCAAATGAAAGCCTGTATTCACTGAGACTTTTTCATTGAAGCCAAGAGTGGTCAACATTTACTGAGGTATTTTTTTGTGCCTGCCAGGGCACTAAGCACCTTACTAGCTTAATCATGTTTAACTCTCAGCATTCCTGTGCCTTAAAGTTGATTATTATTATCCTCAATCTACAGGTAGGGAAACCAAGGCTTAATGAGTTTAGGAGACCTGTCCAAAGCCCCACCCATGCTGGCAAAAAGTGAGAACCCACCAAAGACTGAGAGCTTAGCAGAGGAACTTAAGCTTCCTTCATTAAGAAGAAAGTAGAACCTCTAGTGCAAGGATCTGGACAACTTGGCTAGGATTGTTCTACCCTCCACACATCTGGGCAGCCTCTTGCCTTACCTTCTGCCTCAATTCCTGGTTCTGCCCTGTGCTTTCTTTGGTCACTTTCTTGGTCTACAAACAATATGTCTATTCTATTCCCCTGTGGCTCAAGTATCTGGCCTTCAATTTGCATACGCCCCCTCACAGGCAACCCTACTAAGATATACATATTTTGGTCTCTACCATGTGCTTGGTGTGCCAGGTAGCTGAAGAGGCAAAGATAAATGGCGTCAAGGCACTGTTTGAGGAAGTTCACAGTCAGAAGAAAGGATGAGATGTGAAACATGGCATGGTTACGATAATCATCATAATGATAATAGAATAATATTAAAAACAACAATAGCAATAACTGGTTTTTGGAGTGCTTCCTTTGTGAAAGGCCTTGTGCTGAGCACTGGAGATAAGCCTATGAGATAGGTATTTTTTCTACTCTAAAGGCGAGTTCCCATATCCTGAATGCAAAAAAATTATATAGTCCTTCCTTCCCCTACTTGCCGTAAGTTTACTGTTGCAAACTATAGGCTTTAGGATCAAGAGGCTAAATATTTTGTAATGAGATGATATGTTTGATATATTAGAAATCCTATGGTCTTCGACAAAATGGTGGCTTTGGTGAGGAAGTAGGAAGTGAATGCAAGGCTAATAGGGAAGCTGAGAAGAGGGGCTGGAATTGGGGACAGCTGTAGGTCTCTTGGTAACTAAGCCAAGTTGCCAAGCACCCTAGAAATCTACTTTCATTTCGACCATTGGCCAGACCCATGTTCTGGTTCATGAATCTTATGGGAACAGAATCTATTCAACCAGATTCTCCTGCTTCCACACTGGATGATTGATTGTTGACCACATGCAGAAGGAAGGCATCAGTAATATTTTTAGTGGAATAACTTAGATCCTGCTTTCTTCTTTTTACTTTTGTGCTTGCACATACATGGAGTATGTATATATGGGAGTCATCAAAGCCTTTTATTAATAAGTAGTTATTCAAAGACAAGTTACAATATTTTATTGGAAATAGACATGGATTTAATTGACTTAATACATTATGGCATCTTACTATGTGCTAGGCTAGATAGCATGTTAGATACTGGGGTAAGGAAAGGGAGGTGGTAAGCAAAAAGACATAGCCCCTGCCCTATGGTTCTTGTGAGAGATGTATATTAATCAAATAACAATATAGATAAATGTGTCAATATGAACTGAGGTAAGTACCATAAAGGAAAGGATGGGATATTGGAAGATTAAAAATAAGAAACACTAAGAGCTGTATAGTGCCTGGAGTGTTTGTATAGTGGACTTTGTCACCAAGAGACATTGGACATTTCTATACAGGGCTCTGGTGTGTAATACCTGTGGTGCTGTAGGCAATAAATCTGTAACGATTAATATTACTATTCTATCGAACAGCAGCCATGTCATGTCATCAGTGCACCCTGGAGGCCTTCATTGAATAGAGCAATTCTAGTTGTTTTATATTGTATAGTTTGTAAAACAGGTCATGGTGTATCAAGATGAGTTCTTAGATGGGGAGTTTTAAGAGTTATCAGTCCTCGCCTGAAATTAATATAAAATAATATCGAATGTCAACTGTAATTGAAAATTTTTAAAAAGAGGAAAAGGTGAGGAGGAATAAGTTCAAATTTCCAGGTGTAAAACAAATAAGTCATGGGGATATGGTGTACAACATAGAGAATATAGTCGATAATACTGTGATAACACTGTATGTATGGTGTCAGATGGTTGCTGGACTTATTGTGGTGATCACTTCTTTAGGTATGTAAATGTTGAATTACTATGGAATACACTTAAAACTAATATAATGTTGTATGTTAGCTATATTTTAATAAAATATATTTAAAATAAATAAAATTATTGAGAGAAAAGGAATGTCTTATTTTCATGGATGACTATAGATTGTAAATTTGAAATTATAACTGAATTTAATTAAAAAATATAGGCCAGAGGGAACAAGGAAGGGAGGGGTGCTGGGAGAAAGCAATGTAGTGTTAAAGAAGTACAAATTAATAGTTGATAGATGGTCACAGGTATGGGGAGCACAGCAAGGGAATGCGGTCAACAGTAATGTAATGGCTAGGTGTAGAGCCAGAGGAGAGAAAAAGTAATCAGGAGGATTCTTTTAATACTATAGAAATGTCTAATCAATGTACTGTATACTTGAAACTAATAAAAAATAAAATTTATTTAAAAAAATAAAAAAGATATGGGCAGTTTATGAATAGGAGGACCCAAGACAATGAAAAAGATTAGAAAGTCTAGCGACATAGTCAAATACATATAGAAATTTAATTATAAAGATGGCATCTCAAACAAGTGCAGGAAAAGATACACTGATTAATAAATGGTATCAGGATAACTGGTTAGCTATCAAGATAAATTAAAAATGAATGCTGCCTTTATATCACATAACAGGGAAATTTTTAAATTTAATCCAAGATTCAAATACAAAAGATGAAATCTTTAAAATTATTAAAGAAAAACATGAGAGAAATTCTTGTATAAACCTTGGAGTAAGCAAAGCTTTTCTAAGTATGACTTGGAATCCAGAATCTGTAAAAGAAAAGAAACAAGATGAAATCCAATAAAGATAAATACATGAAAATCAGGCTAAACTCTCTACATGACAAAAAGTACAATAATCAAAGAAAAAACACATAAAGACAAACTAGATGAAAAGCTGCCACTCATATCACGAAGTACAAATCTCCCTAAAAAAAAAAAAATCAATAAGAACAACCTAATAGAAAAATGCACAAAAGATACAGACAGTTCACAGAAAAGGAAATATAAACAGCTCTAAACGTTATAAAAAGATGTCCAACTGCACTCATAGGATGAGAAATATAAAATAAAACTATACTAAGATACCATTTGTTTTTACTTATCAGATTTATAAAAAATAACAACAAACCACCAACTGCATATTGACAAAGCTGTGGGGAACAGGTATGCACATACCTTAATTGTAGGAAGGTACATTTGACATGACCCTCTATAACAGACAATTTGGCAATATTCATCAAATTACAAACGCCTATTCTATTTGCCCAGCTGTTCCATTTTAGTACTTTATCTTAAAAAAATATTTGTCCTCTTGTGAAATAATGTGCATGAAACACATTGCAGCATTATTTGAAATAGCACAAGATTGGACACAATCCAAATGTCCAACAATGGAGAACTGGTTAAATAAATTATATCACATCCATTAAATAGAATACTATGTAGCTGTAAAAACAAACAAGGGCAATCTCTATATACTGATACAATCAGCTCTCTAAGATATACATTAAAGTGAAAAAAGCAACGAGGAGATGATTATGTACTCTTTGCTATCTTTAGAATGTAGAACTCACATCTATACTCATATTTACTTGTATATGCATAAAGGAATTAGGAAAAACACACATGGAGACTACCTTATTTTGTTCATTCTGAGATATACATTCTTTTCTCATTTTGATGTCTGTGAAACAGGAATATATCTTCCATTATATGGCATTTTAGAATTATAACTAGCTATATTATTTTCAGTCTTAATGGTACATAAAATAATAATGCATCTTAAAGTTGATGATGTCTTAGATTTGATGGAATACAGTAATAATAGTGATTACCTATGGTGAGAAGAGACGGGGAAAGGAATGAGGAAAAGCATTTTCACGTATATGCTTGTTAATTTTTTTGTTTGAGCCATATTAATTTATTGTCTACTCAAAAATTGAATACATAATAATAAAATTAGATCATATTATTACATATTATCTACTACATATATTAGATTAGTTCTTGGGATTTACATCCTCCTGTAATGATGGTCTAAGAGACCCAGTTCTAAGATATTAAAATGGGATTCAAACTGATTCACATGGGAACCTGCTAATTGATGAGAAGACAACGGCCATGTGCTGTGCTGACCTGGGTCCACTTGGAAAGCTATTGGCTCCTCAGTATCACACCTGATTTTGCCAGTAGGCAGGACATATTATTTTTCTAGATGTGACTAATGCACCTTTAGTTTGGAAATCAGGAAGACATTGCCTCATCATAAAGCTTTTTGAGAGATGGCGGCACACTTGTTAAGGATTTCTATTATGATCTAGTAGACATTTTCAAAGCTCTCAGACAAAAAAAAAAAAATCGATGCTTGGGCAAACAACTGAACCAGAATCTGGCTTGTACTTTTTTTCTCTTTTCAAAAAACTAGATAAGCTATGAATTAGTTAGGTTTTTCTTTTTGGCATTTATTTTAGTGATGAGAGCAATTGCTTTTCTTCCCTTCATCCTTACTTCCATAAACTTCTATCAGCCTCTTCTGTGTTAAATGTAATTGCTAGGTAAGACATTGACAGGAAATAGGGTGACAAATGCCACAGGAAGAGCCAGATATATAGCACTCTGAGTTGTGTTCCAAACAAATATTTTCTAATGAAAAATAGAACTGGAAGAAATCCCAGTAGGTCTTTCTTTTTGCAAGATGAAAGGTTCATAACTTTCTGGA
>NW_006441063.1:2596643-2600967 GCF_000325575.1 Pteropus alecto | reverse complement strand
TGCGATGGTACTTATACTACTTTTCTTAAGGGGATTTAATGAAGATAAATGAGACAGGTTTGGGAAGACATTTAAACGTACATTTATCAAAGTGCTACAGATAGAGGGAAGGTTCTATTTTTGCCATCATTTGAAGGGAAATTGAATTTTTGCAGAAAGGCCATTTGACAGATACTCATCATGTCTCAGAGATTCCTCTTTCCCAACTGCTCTTTGTGACAGTTAGGAAACATCTTTGAACAATGACAGTTGGGAGCTGAGAGGGGCTAGGCCTGTCGCCATCTGATGTATTAACAACAATAATAACTAAATTGTCCTTCCCAAAGTACTTTCACACCTTTTGTCACATCATCCTCCGAACAATCCTGTGAAGTAGATATTAGCATTACTATTTCTGTATGTATTACAGACAAAGAACTTGAAGTCACTGAACCAAACTAGAATTTAAACCCAGGTTTCTCTAGCTCCAAACTCTGTCCTCCTTCCACAATACTATCCTACCTGTTCTCCTCTCTGCCCTGAACTGATATCTGCAACATGTCACAGAAACCACAGAAAGCTGGGGCCTGCGCTGCTCTAGAGACCAGAGATGGAAACAGGGGAGGGAAATGGAAACTTTTTCTTCTTCTAACACAGGCTATTAGCACATATGTATTAGGACATATGGTGACCATCTGGAACTGGAGTCACTTAGGTCTTTGCTAAAATTCAGCCTAAAACAATATACTCAGGTTAGATAGCATTGCAATGTCCTACTTTCCTAAAATTTTGCCTTCAGGAGAATGCCCTTGGCAAATGGTGATCAAGAATAGCTATATATCTGTTGACATATAAAATAAAATTTCAGTCAACGTATGAGGTCATGGTACTAGTTGACCTTAAATATCTCCAGGTAGGTTGTATTCTAACTATACCTTGGGTTTCACTGTTAACAATCCAGACATGCAAGATTATACAACCCACACAGGGATCCAATTTAGTTTTATAAATCAGGTGCTCCCATTGAAGAGCCAGATAACCAGTTCTAGTTAGTGGTAAGTAGGGCTGGCTCAGGGATAGACTAGCTATAGCTCTTGAGCCAAATCTGTTTGGCTGGACTGTTTTTGTAAATAGAGTTTTATTAGAAAACAGCCCTACTTATTTGCTAATGTATTGTTTGATTTGTGCTATGAAGACAGAATTGAGTGGTTGACAAAGACTGTATAGTCTGCAAAGCTGAAAATACTTACTATCTAGTCCTTTATAGAAAAAGTTTGCTAACCTCTGTTCTAGACAATGCATGTGCAGGTGAGTTCAGACTTGTGAGTATAGCAAAAAGCCCTGGCTATGTCTTCTGCTTATGAAACACAGGAAGAAAAGGATAATAGAAATATCTAGCTAATCATCCCAGAGAGATGATCTAAGGGGCTTGGCTCCAGCTGAAAGGAGACAATGGTCCCATGGATTCAAATATCAAGGAGCCCTAAACCATTTTTTATATAGTATAGTATATCTATATAGGTTGGGATATGAAGAATCTAGAGACCTGGATAAACACTCTGTTGGCTGCCCTCTCTACCAGCCTTTATGATGTCTGAATTAAGCTGGAATGAAGTGAATCCTTGTTAGAAGACTATTGTGAGTGATGTCTCTGGGACATTGGAGGCCTCTATTGGAGAGTTAAATATTCTAATGGCAGTCATTCTTCAGAGGGTACTAGAGAATGCAGCGATTGCACTTAATCACATTCTTACAGCCCTGGAGAAGCCTCTTAAATCAGGAATCCAAACTAGTAGATCTTATGGGAACCTCAGAGATCATCTAGGCCAGGGATTTGCCATGCATTAAATGGTAAAGTCTTCTAACCCCATTCAGGGTGTTTCCTACCATGCCTTGCACTGTGACCTAACAGCAAATCCACAATACATTGTCTCAGATACTCAATGGGCTGAAGGAATGTTTATAAGTTCAGAATGTCCTGTCTCTTATGATCTGGATCTGCTAGGCAGAGATGGTTGTTTGAAGGAAGCCATAAACCCATAGACATTTCTGAAGCTCAGTTTCTTTTAGGAGTTAAAGAGATGGAAAGGGTTGTGAGAAAGACTTTGTAGACATATGGAAGAGGAATAAATGAGGCATCTGAGAATGTTGACGTATGGCTCTTTCATAAAGGACTGGAAGAGTAAACCTGAGTCAGAGCCAATGGGGCAGGAGCCAGGACAAGTAACCAAGACATAGGGGAGAAAGAAAGTCCATCCCAAGAACAATGCTGTTGGAAAAGGTTTCAATCAGATCGAAATTAGAATCCAAAGTTAGAGTCACTAAGTAGAAATAAGGACAATGCAGAAAAGAAAAGGCATTCCATTCTAAATACTGGGTTGGAGCAGACAGGCTGAGGTCATGGCAGCAATGTGAAGCATGTTGGATTAGAGATTCCACATGCTGATAACATACCAACTCTCCTATAATAATGATTATAGTGTGGGCTCACAGGGTTCCGGAATGCCAGTGTTGTTTTATAGGTGACTGTAAAAACCTTGAAGAAATGTGTGTAACCCTGGTCTACATGATGACCACTATTGCTACTATTGCTATTGAACCAGGGGATATAGAAACCAAGGGAATAGAGATTCGAGAAACACGCAATAAACACATAATTATGGTATAATTTAGTTAAGGCCAGAATGTAAAGGGAGCACAGAGGAGAGTCATATAACTCAGCATAGGATATTATGGAAGCAACTTGAAGGAGAAGACACGTGGCTTTCCAATGGAGTCAGTAATAGAATAGTCAGTGAGGCAAGAGGAGAACCAGAGGATATAAAAACCAAGGGAATAAAGCGATTCGATAAGTACTTAAAAAATAACAATGTCAAATACAACAAATAAAGATTGGAAAGTTTTCACTGGATTGGAAAATGAGATGGTCATTGATGATCTTAAAGATAGCATGTTTCAGTGGAGCAGGGTTGGATGGCAAGAGCAAGGGCGAAGGACTGAATAAAATTGAGGAAATGGGTACAGATAACATAGACCACCCTCTGAAGGATTATGACTGAGAAGAAATGAGAGCAATGGACAGTGGTTGCAGGAGGTTAAAGGGAGGGGTGTGTGTGTGTGTGTGTGTGTGTGTGTGTGTGTGGTCATCTTGTGTTTTTGTTGATTTTGGGGGGGGTTGGTGGCATATTTATTATGTCTATAGGCTGAGAAGAAAGTGAACATAAAAGACTCAATGACAGATAAAGAAAAGAAGGAAGACGGCTTATGGAGCTGTGAGGGACAGGCTGGTCTTGCACAAGAAGATTGACCCTACCCTCTGAGATTAGGGATGGGACTTAAGATAGGTGGAAGCCATGGACTTGTCAGTAGGTAGGAAGGTATGGTGTTGGGGGCAGCCTCAATGGCTTGTTTTCTCAGTTTGTAGGAAGACCAGTGTCCTCAGAGTGTCCAGGCTGTGGAAGCTGGATAAAACACCTAAAGAAAGCAACTCAGGCCTCAAGGGGCCCCAAGAGAAATGGATGAGATGCTTAGTGGGGACCAGCTACACGAAGGTCACACTTGCTTCACACATGAAGGTTTCAGCCACTGTGGCGTGGAGGTGGCATTTCTTGTTGTTTTCCTCCCTGACAAAATCTTCCTATGACAAATAGCTCTGCATTTTTTGGTGATAGATTTGACTTTACAGTCATTGGTCCTGTGTTTCCCTGTGAAAGGAGAGCTCTCCTATGACCTTGGAATAATCAGGAGGCTGGCCAGTAGGGGAGAAGGTGGAGCTGCACCAATACTCTGACTTTCCGCAATCAGGGTTAGGCACCTAATCTCTCCTGGCATCCCTCAAAATTGTTCTCCCTTCCTTGATAGGGGCTTATTCTGAACCACACCACAAGCCAGTGCAGGAATCCTACACAGAGTAGAGGCCTCTGCTACAGTCACTGTCCTCCAACATGGCTCAATTGCAACCCCCACCTCCAGATTTTATAGCCCACTTGGACCACCCTCCATCTTCTCTGCCCACACTAGAATGCTGTGCAGCTATCTATGCATAGTTTACATCCCACCTTCCCCATGACCTTAGGCTCACAGATCTCTTGACTATCCTCCATCCTCTACCCCATTCCTATTATAATTCACTTTGCTTCAAATCAATGCAATTATGATAAACTTCTTTGTTCATACCACCCTCTTGGCATTTATTATCTACTGCTTTGTTTTTGCTAATTTTTCTTGTTAGTACATCTTCTTTCTCCCCACACCCCAAACAAAACAGGGACCCTCTCAAGGGCAGGAATGGAATCTTGCACATTTGATTTTGGCATTCCCCAGCACCAACTCCATAGTTGCTGCT
>NW_006441063.1:2579517-2596558 GCF_000325575.1 Pteropus alecto | reverse complement strand
AGTCTGGTTCTTTTTGATCCATGGAATACCAGGAAATACCAAGGAAAAGTTGCTAATAAATGAGACTTATTAAAAAGTGTGTAGATGGTGATTAGCACCTGTCTGTTAGTGTTCCCTGATTGTCTGAGACATGCTGCTATAGGAGGGTGTTTGGAGACAAAGGGTGTGGAATAGAAACCTGCACCCTCTGTGGCTCCCATGTCTCCTGCCATTCCCCAGCCACCCCCTCCTCCCTCATCCTTCCCTTGTTTTCAGACATTCATTCTTTCAGGCGAGGGCTGCCAGTCACACAGGTGGCCCTACAAAGCAGAGAGCATGGTCACCCAGTGTTCCTTCTGCTCACATGTGATTGTCTTGTTGCAAAAATGAAACAAGACTTTCTCTTTCCAGTCGCTTTATGGAGTGGAAACAAAAATGATTGCACAAGTAAGAACCAGAGATCACTACTATTCCATCTTGGCCTCTGTTGGAGAGATTTCAAGATTTGTGCTTTGTGAACTTTGGCTTTGCCCGCGGAATCAGTAGCACCTGGTTACAGGGCTGAACCATGTAGAGGTGGGAGGCTGAACTGTCTAAATGTTGGTCTAGAAAAGCCTTTTGGGGGATTTTCAGAGAAGGAATGTTAATGGATGAGTAATGGTCTTGAATGTCCTTATCAGACAAGATTTTTGGATTTGGTCTTAAAACTGGAACAAATTAAAAGGCCATTTCATTGGTTCTTATGGTTAGATGTGAACTAAAATCATGAATTTTTTGATTCACTTAAAGCCAGAGTATCCTTCACTTTAAATCTTGATGTTTTTGCATTTATCTTGGATTCTTGGGTTGTTTCTCACAATAAAAACAACAATGTAACGTTTCGGCAGTGCAAAAAAGCTTTCAAGTAATTTTATTATAAAATTTAAATTTTTCTTTGTTCACTCTAGCTCTAGTCTAGACCACACGCCAGGTGCCCTTTACAATACACCTAGAATAGGCTTCTTATGCCATCTCTTCTAAAACAGCACCAAATGCCACCAGGGTAGCGCACATGGTCATATATTTAAAATAATAATAAGGTAATACCTAAAGATTAGGAATGGCAGTGTGCTCATCTTAACCATCCCAATTGCTGCATCCTCTAAAATTGGATTGGTAGGTTCAATAGCATTGGTTCACTCCTGTTATGTTTGATTCCAAGGATCGAACTTGCTTCCCTGTCCATTCAGATACTATCGGGTTTTGAAGTGCAAATTCTCTTTACTTCAGGCTAACCCCAGCCTCCTTATTCAGCATATAATTACTTTGGTAGCAATTATTGGTCTTTCTGTAGCCATGTGAACTTATTTTGTAGGTGGGACAGTCTTTTTTTTCCTTAGTATTATAAGAAGAATGACTATTTTTTAATATTTAGAGTTTTTATTTTTATTTTTCAATTATAGTTGACATTCGATATTATTTCATATGTGTTTGGTGTATAGCACAGTGGTTAGACATTTATATAATTTATGAAGCGATCCCCCCAATTAGTCTAATATCCACCTGGCACTATACATGTTATTACAATTTTATTGACTATATTCTCTATGCTGTACTTTACATCCCCATGACTGTTTTGCAACTATCAATTTGTACTTCTTAACCTCTTCAGCTTTTACACAGATGAGGCAGTCTTAATGACAAAGATCCTATCATAATATCCCCATAAATATGCTTGTTCTTGTCAGGTCATGTGTTCTATATTTGGACTGCCATATCTGGCCATTGACAACATAAGAAAACAACAAAGCAACATTTTTGTCAACTCCAATGTAGAGCAGCGATTTCCAAATTCGAATGCACCAGTAAACCACTTGGGGCTCTTGTTAAAATGCGGATTCTGGAGGGGTAAGAAAAAATGGTGTAGATGATAGAGGCTCTGTTCATCCCTTTGGCGACCAAATTAAAGTTGTGACAGAAACAAGGAGCAAACAGCATGAAAAATCACTTGGGATCTAGATGAACAAGCCATACAACTAGAGAGAGAACTAAAAAATCACCCTGCAAAGGCAGAAGTAGGACGGGGCAAAGATGCAAGGCTGCCTAGTCCCCAGCGGCTATGAGAACAGAGGTCAATAGCAGCAGCAGATAGTAGCTGTAGATGCCTTTTAAAGGGGCCGTGTCCGTGAGCAGACTTTTGTGGTGATGGACCTGCTCACTCTGAACACCAGCACCAATTGGGTTGTGCAGGGTCACCAGAGACTTACAGGGTAACAATGAGTTGTCTGAGTGAGGGCCGAAGTGAGACTCGCTCTGCACAGAAATGCCAGCGGTATTCATTGTTCCTCTCTTGCACCCTCCCCTCCCAGTGCACGGACACAGCACCACCATAGCTGAGACGTCATCAAACTAGATAACAGGTCACTCAGCCCAGAAGATTTCCTGAAACTCTACCTCCCCAACTCGCAGCCCGACCCAAGCCACATCCAGGTGTGTCCTCGCTTAGTCAAGTGACCCTTGCTGAGCAGCACCTACACCCACACTGGTGGCAGCTGGCCTTGGGTTTTGGTGTAGGCAGCTATAATTACAGCATCTGTGGATTGCTTGCTGAATCTTAACAGTGGCCCTGGAGGGGCAAAGGCTGGGTCTAAATTTGGCCTGTAGCCGAACCCCCTCAAGACTGTGCCACTGGACACCTACCACACAAAGCCACACTAATAAGCCTGGGAGACTTAAGAACTTTGAAAGACATCCAAAATGGGAAGACAAAGAAGCAGAAACCATAGGAGGGAACAGAACAGAGATCTAGAAATCATGGAGTTAAACAACCTAACAGATGCAGAGTTCAAAACACTGGTTATAAAGATGTTCAATGAACTTAGAGGAAGTGTAGATGAATTCAGTGAGAACGTTAACAAATAGATTTTTTAAAAAAACATAAAAATGGAAATGTGAATTATAAAAGGGGACCAGTCAGAAATGAACACATTATCTAAGATGAGAAGTATATTAAATGGAATAAACAGAGTGGATAAAAAAGATATTCAAATGACCTATACAGAGGGTGGAAAAGCCAAGGACACTCAATCAGAATGGCAAGAAAAAAGAAGCCAAGACCATAATAATAATTTAAGGATCCTATGGGACACTATTAAAGGTAAAATTATCCATGTTATAGGGGTCCCAGAAAAAAAAAAGACGTTGAAGAGCTATTTAAAGAAATAATAATGGAAAACTTCCTTCATCTGGTGAAGGAAATAGACATACAACCCCAGGAAGCTCAGAGAGTCCTAAAACCAGGAACCCAAAGAGGCCCACACCAAGACATAATTAAAATATCAAAGGTTAAATACAAAGAGAGACTCTTAAAAGCAGTAAGAGAAAAGCAGTTAATTACCTACAAGGGAGCTCCCATAAAACTGTCAGCTAATTTCTCAACAGAAAATTTGCAGGCCAAAGGGACTGGCACAAAATATTCAATGTGATGAAAAGTAAGGATCTATAACCAAGATTACTCTAACCAGCAAAACTATCATTAAGAATCAAAAGATAAAGAGCTTCTCAGACAAGAAAAAGCTAAAGGAGTTCATCAACACCGAACTAATATAAGAAATATTAAAAGGACTTCTTTAAAAAGAAGGAAAAACAGATAAAAAATGTCAATAATAAAATGGCAATATCTACATACCTATGAACAATTACTTTAAATGTAAATGGATTAAATGCTCCAATCAAAGACATAGGTTGACTGAATGCATAAGAAAATAAAACTCTTACATACACTAGCTACAATAGACTTACTTCAGATCAAAAGAAACACACAGACTAAAAGTAAAGGGATGGAAAAAGATATTTTATAATCCCTGGCTCGCCCCACTTTCCCCCGGTTGTGCGATCTGTCACTTGGGGGTCGGGGCCCAAAGCTCTCCATCGCTGAGCAGGGAAAAAAAAAAAAAAAGAGAGAGACAATACAAAGTGCTGGTGAGGATGCAGAGCAACTGGCAACTGGAACTCCCTCATACATTATTGGTGAGAATGCAAAATGATGATACAGCTACTTTAGAAAACAGTTTCACAGTTTATCATGAAGTTAAACATACGCTTTAATAAATATGTAAGGGAGAAGAGGAGTACTAGATTTAGTGGGGTGATCACTTTGTGAGTTCTGTGGATCTCTGATCACTATGCTATATAACTGAAACTGGTATATTATTGTATGCCAACTATAATTGAAAAAAAATACTCAGCGAATTGTACAATGTAAACACAAGCAACTAATTGTCTATTATATTTCAATAAAGAGGGGGAAAATGCATATTTTGGTTCAGTAAGTCTGGGGAAGAGCCTGAGACTTCAAGGGATGCCACACATATATTCATTCTCCCTTAAGGTAAGTACATGTTGAAAACCAAAGACTCTAAATGTGTATTTTAAATTTGGCAAAACAAAACAATCTGAAAGCATTTGGCTCCTGATTTAGTGTCACAATTCTTTCTCTTTCCTGTTTATTCACTTGCTTCTGACCCTAGAAGACTTGAGTTATTTGGCTTTTAATTCCAGGAGATAGGAAACTTTGGAATATGCCTATTATTCATGCTTGATGAATTCTGTTTATTCTTATTGAAACAGATTATGAGTGTCCTTTGAATTTTTGGTTCTAAATCAGCCTTGCAAACATAGTGGCACCTACCTAATTTCTGTTCTGATTCATCTCCCTCCTTTTTGGCCTCCCAAAACCTTTCATCAGGCCATACTATGTACTTGGCTTCTGATATAGCTAGTGTCTGTATAAGCAAAAAACTTCATTGTGTAATTCACTTGCTTCCTGAATTCAGACATGTTTTCCTCAATTACCCAAAGTTGGAATCATAGCATATCAAGACCAAAAGGGACTTCAGAGGCCAGGTCCTGCACAAACCCTTGTAGAACATTCTTGAGCTTCCCTTGGACATTGTAAGGTGGTTAGGAGTGCTCCTGCCTCATAGAGCATGGTTGTGATACTCTGATTACTAGAGAGTTCTTAAGTATCTTCAGCTATATATTACCTCTCTGTAATTTCTGCTATGGTGTTGCCTTCTAGAACTAACTCCTTTTCTAAAATATGGCTCTTCAACCAATTTAAAGCTACTCTTTTGACTCCCTGTTTCTTAACACCAGGCACAAATGTCCCATTTCTTCAATTATTTCTTATATATTGAAGTTTCCAGATCTCTTACCTTCCTGACATGCTCTAGTTTGGCAATCTCCTCCTTACTCTAACCTTCTCTGAGATAGCTTGACCAAGCCTGGTTATGAATGTCTATATTGGAAGTCATATTTTGCTGTTGACTCATATCTAGTGAAGAAAATCCCCAGGGGCTTTTCAAAGAGGGCTGAGTTTCCTTCTCATAAATGGGGCCATGACCATTTGAATCCAGTGAAGATGTTTGCATTTATCTTTATTGGATTTCATCTTGTTTCTTTCAACCATTCCTTCTATCCAGTTGCAATCTTGAGTCCTGATTCTATCATCTTGTATGTTAGGGGTTCTGCCCAGCTTTGGCTCTCACAAATTTGCTAGGTACAGCCTTTATATCTTCATCATTGGGGATAAAATTTGAAATGGATGAGACCGAATGCTGATCCCTGTGGCCTTTCATGCAATCCATTTGCCCATTAATTCATTCATTCACTTGCTCATCCTTTCAATAAACTTTGGTTAAACGTTACTCTGTTCCAGGCACTGTGCTACTTGCTAGAGACCCTGAGGAAAATAAAACATGATTTTTGCTCTCCAGGAGTTCAGAGTCCAACAGGAAGATAGTGTACTTCCAAACTCTGATCTGTGATAATCTACTTGTCATCGGGGTACTCACATCCTGTTGGGCCTTTCTAATCCTATCTGTCACCTGCAAAGCAACCCTCTCATTTCCCTACGACTTGCCTTCCTTATAAAGTGAGGACCAAGACCCTGGTATTTGAAGGAGAAAGACCCAAAGATCGAGAGTATTAAAATGCAGTGGGCTCTACAGAGGGAAGTGAAAAGGAAAGAGGAGAGAGCGAGAGAAAGAGAAATAGAAAGGGGAAGGAAAGCCCAGAGGAGGCTGGAAGGGAAAGAAACCCTTTGACCTCTTGGCTGGTTGGAAGTCCAGTGTGGTTGATTGCATGTGGTTGAATGTATGTGTGAGGTGAATGTGCACAGGTCAGGACATGCTCGCGTAACTATTATGCAGATAAGCATAGTCTCCAATGCGAACAAAGCAGCACTTGATTATTTGATTTTACTCAGGGAGGAGAATATCCCCCAAAACCTGAATGCAAACAGAGCAGGTTTCATTTCTATTCATTATTAGGTAGTAGATTGCTATGGTCACTTCAAGTCATAACTAAGTAATTAAAATGTCCCATCCAAGATGTCAGTCTCAGGCCTCTTAGACTCACAGGTTGCAGTGGGGAAGGCAGGTGGGGACTGAAACTTCTCCTCTGTCCCTGCTCACCTACCCCATTTCTTAGCTGCTGTTTTGCTGCAGTCACTATTGACACTGGGGGAGGGAGGAAAGACCAGGAAGCAGACACCTCCTACTCCACAGAGTGGCCTTGCTCTTTCTGGATTTCATTTTCAGAGAGTTAAAGCTGGAGCCTCAGTTGACATTCTTGGATGGGCATGAAAGATGAATAAAGCCAACTATCTCCCTATTGAGGTATTCTCTTGAGTTCTTCAGAAGTTCCCATGGTTGGAGATCTCTCTCCCACTATAGTGTTCTTGACCTCTGGCTGATATGTCACCATTTAGGGTGGTGGCCTAAGATTGCTCCTCGGTTAGAACTTTGGCAGGACACCTCCAGCCTCCTTCTGCTAAGATGGCCTTGCAGTTCTGTTCAGGACCCAAGTTGGCTCCATATCAGCTCTCCCTCTTCCATGGCAATTTTGGATCTATGGATCACACACTTGTGTCTCTTGTTTTAACATATTCTGGGAGTCCAGGGTCACCCCAAGGCAGCAGTCTCTACTGACTTGGCCACTAAAGCACTTAAGGATTCTTTTCACAGCTATATGGCCCTGGCTAGAAGCAATCCAAGATCCATAGCTCACTTTAGCATTCTTGCACATGGTAAGGTCTCCTGAGGCTCCTAACTGCAGGGAACATATTTCAAAGCACCTTGAAGCCCCGTTATTGGGCTTGGGGTTAAAGAGTAATAATCTACCTAATCCCTTAGTTAAAAGAGGGAGAAGACATTCAGTGCAGAGCTACAGCTCTTCAACAATCTCTTCACATACAATCCTCTCTTCCCATACTCTGACCCTTTTTTATATTCTCCAAATGGGAGATGGAGTAAGTCTTTAAGAACTGCCACTTAAACAAGAAGTTTGATGTTACCTTCGAAAGTCGAGCATTCACACACCTGGATATATATCCAAGAGAAACCCTGGAATAGCCAATAGGAGACACATATAGGAATGTTCACAGCAGCTTTTTCCTGAACTAGGATTGCCAGATAAATACAAGATGCCTAGTTAAATTTGAATTTCACACAAACAACAAGTAACTTTTTGATATAAGAATGTCTCAGCTATACCATGGAACATATTTATCCTAAAAAAATTTGGTTTTTTATTTATAATTTAGATTTAACTGAGTGTCTTCTATTTTTACTTGCTAAATCTGTCACCTCTGCATAGAGGCTCTGCATGAGAGTCTAAATAAACAAAAAACAGTTACACAGAAAAATATGGATAAAATTTAGCAGTAAAAAATCTGAATCTATGGCCTTCCACCCTGAACGTGCCCTATCTCATCTGATCTTGAAAGCTAAGCAAGTTCGGGCCTGGTTAGTACTTGGATGGGAGACCACCTAGGAATACCAGGTGTTGTAGGCATTGAAAAAAAATCTGAAAAAAAAAGCTTCAAAAGATTGTATACAGCATGTTGTTCTTTTTTGCTAAAGTTAGAGACAACTAAAATAAAATATTTATATATTTTAAAGGAATGTGTATGTAGCTGTAATAAAACTATAGAAAAAGAAAATAATTGGAATGATGAATATATGCTTCAAAATTATTGCAAATTGGAAGTCAAAGGCATAGGTTATTGGGGAGATGACATATACACTATTATCAAGATCTTGCACCTTGGCTTTGCTAGTGTTTATAGAGTGTGCATGAACTAATGACAAGAGTATGTCATTAGCCAAGAATTATGAATAATCTAATAACCTGCACCTGATATCCAAATTTTTAATTTAATTTAAAAGATACAAAAACAAAAAAAGAAAAAAAAACTGAAATAGGGAGACCCATTATGAGACAGCATACAGTATTTTTCCAAAAAGCCACAGAGGCAACAGCTGAAATGGGCCTTGAAGGATGAGTAGAAGTTTGCTACATGGAGGAGGAGGGGAAAGCATTTCAGAAACAGCATGTTGGGAAGCAAAGCAGCACAACAGAGCCTGGTTTGTTCAGAGAACAGTAGTGAAACTCAGATGGTTGCAACCAGAGCTGGGTGATAGTGGTAAGAATAGAAGCTGGAGAGCTGGGGAGAAGGTCAGGGTATAGAAGTCCTTGTGTCCCCTGACAAGGAGTGTGGAACTTACCCTTGAGCCCAGAGGCAGGAAACAACAGAAGGGTTATGCAAGAGGCTATAATTGTGAGTCCCTAGAAAATTCTTGTACCAAAATGGGGAGTCTCTTGACTTCACACATGTAAACTATTGACGAGGCTGTTGTGTGTGGTGGAGGGTGAACAGGACTGGCAAGGCAAATTCTAAAGAGACAGCCTCATGGGCTTCATGGATGCTGAGTAAAAAATGGGCAATGGATGGAATATATGTATGGTTCAAAATCATAAGTATGGGATGACTGACAGCTCTAAGAATAGAAATGGTTATTGATTTGGTGGGAAAGGGAGTGTATAGCAGGAAAGTGTGGCTAATTCTCCAAAGATGATCCTGAGAAAAATTAAAAACCATTAACAAAGAAGTATTACTAGACTTCCTTGATGGTGCCTCTGCATTTCTCATGTCTTACCTGCATCAGCCACTCCATGGAATTTTTCTTTCAATTTATTCTATTTCATTAGCAAAGCTCACCTACTACCACAGATCAGGTAGTATGTTGGGTGTTGGAAATACTGAATAAATTATAGCTCATATCCTTATTGAGGTTACAGTCAAGTAGTACCATAAACCATCAGCAAATATCTATAGTGTTCGAAAGTACTGGAATAGAGTGACATACAAGTTACTGTAGAAATATAGAAGAGGGGGTAATTGGTACTGATTAAAGTGGGAGTATCAGAAATGGGATGACATTTGATCTAGAGGTTAAAAGTCAAGAAGTTGGACAAGCAGATGATGAGGGAGGTCATGCAAAGGAAAGATAACAGCAAGAGCAAAGGTCTGAAAGAAAGGCTGCCAAGGGTAGGCTGGAGCTGGGTTGGAGCAAGCCTTCTTGATCTTGCTGAGAAGTGTGAACTTTATTCTACATGTCATGGCTCATAAGCAGGGTGGTGCCAGGAGCAGATCTGGGTCTTTGGAACAGGCCTCCTAACCATGTGTGGAAGATGGAATGGAGGAAGCTGAGGTCACAGAGAATAGCTGAGAGACATCCTGTGAGTTCTGATGAGCCTACGGAGGGGCTGTGGGATGGGTAGCCAATGATGCCAGGACCAGGAAAGGACTTATTAGTGAGGTAAGTCATTCCACTCTCTGCCAGCCACACGTGTGAACTGTGTGTGAGGGCCTTGGGCCTGTGAGGAGTTTGGAGCACAGGCCAGGAGTGGGAGTGGATTTGGGAAGGGCTGCAGTGACAGGAAGGGTGTTCCACCATATACCTGCCAAAAGAAACCTGTGACTCAGTGGATGGTACATCTAATTACCTAGAATACTTTACAGTCTCAACTTATCCCCACTCCTATCTACTTCAGTAATTCCATATTGCCTCAGAGAGATAGCAGCTAAGAGGTGGGGTCTACCACAGTGCCTTTTCTTGAATGTAAATATATCTATACCAGTCATGAGCCTATTGCAGGGGAGCTCTTTTGTAGAAGGCACATATCACAGAAAAACTGATAAAGAGCAAGTGAAACATCTTTTTTAAGGACTGCAATACCCAAAACTGATTAGCATGACCTTTTTTGTATAAGAATTGAGATATATCAGTCATTAATAATATCAAAGTCTCTCCTATCTAGAGAGTGCCAACTATATGCTGGGAGCTGGGTTAGATGCTTTTCTACATGATATGATTTATTCTTCAGAACACCTATACATAGTCAACATTACCAGCTCTCTTTTACAGGTAGGGAAGTAAGGCTGAGAGAGTCCTGATGCATTGGTCATCAGATGGGGCCTAGAAATATTCACCCTATTTAAACTGGTGATGGTATTGCTTGTAATCTGACCTGTATATCATTTCCTTTGTTAATGATCAGAACACTTGCTGCAGTCATGTTACATAAAAAACCCTTCTCTTCCTTCCACACTGCAAAGTACTTCTTTATAGCACAGTCATTCTGAGAGCCATGTTTAGTTACAAGGTCTTTGAAAAACTGGCTACCATGGGAATTATGTTAGCAAAAAACTAGTAAAAGATTCAGCAATGCCTAGCATTCTGTTGGCATTGCCTGATACTTAACAGTCAACTGGTTAGAAGATGAAAAATAATTATTTCGCCTAGCCAGGAGATTGGGTGATAAAAGAAAACTTTGGGCTGCTGATTAAATTGTTTATTTAAGCACAAGCTTAACTATGTCTTCAGCATAATGTGCTATAGGAGGAAGATAGGAACCTGTCATCATGGAGAGACACCCACGGGATAGTTCCAATCCCCAACCCCTGCTTAATCACGAGACTGCCTCTCCACAGCATGCTGTCTTTGTTTTCTGCTTAGCTCTGGATTTTGAAGATTTTGTGAGTCTGAAATTGGCTGAATAATGGAATGGTAGGTCCAAAGAAGTGTTATGACAGTGCTGATGAAGGCAGAAAATAGCCTGGAGTCTGGGTCCCTGATTTCTGATATTGTGATCTTTCTTTGTTTTGTGCTCCTCCAAGTGTGTGCCATCCCTACAAGACATGTTTTGCCTTCTCCTCCTGGCTCTTCTCTACATTATCCTTCTCCTGACTTACAAAACAAAAATTGGCTCTTTTTCTTCTCTTTTTCACAGTTTTCCTTAACTTTCTTCCCCCTTCTCTGTGGTAGTCATACATAATTTGTATGGAATGCATAATTTAAGCCCACAGTTTGTCCATGTTTTGAACATAGGCAAGCCCAACTTTCTAGGAAAGTGCTAGACCACTGGTCAGCAAATTCTGGCCCATAGGTCAAATCTAGCTTGTGCCTGTTTTTGTAAATAAAGTTTTATTGGAACACAGACATGCTCATTGTTTTATGTATTGTCTATGGCTGCTTTCACATTACAGTGATAGAGTTGAACAGTTGCAGCAGAAACTGTATCACCCAAATAGCCTAAAATATTTACTATCTGGCCCTTTATGGAAAAGTTTGTCAACCACTGGACTAGATACAAATATTATAAGCTAAATTCTAATTTAGGTAATTTTTGCCCCCAGAGAGCCAGTGGCCTAACTTTAATACCTGCAGAATAATGGGAGATATGAGCCATGTTTCCACTGAACTATCAAGAGGATAAAAATTCAGCAAGAATGTTGTGACTCACTAAGTAAATTAGGATTTAGTTTCTAAACTTTAATTTTTGATATTCTGAACACTAAGGAGACTCAGATTCAGTTTCCTCTCCCACTTTTTCTTTGAAGACTTTACTTGTTTAGAATAATTTTAGGTTCACAGCAAAATTGAGAAGAAGGTACAGAGATTTCCCATATACCCTCTACCCTCACATATGCACAGCCTCCCTCATTATCAACATCCCTCCCTCACCAGAGTGGTATATTTGTTATAATTGATGAACCTACGTTGACACATCATAACTCTTGGCGTTGTACATTCAATAGGTTTGGACAAGTGCATAATAACATGTATACATCGTGTTATTATACATACATATTTAATACATACATATTTTCACTGCCTTAAAAATCCTCTATGCTCTGCTTATTCTTCCCTCCATCCACCCCAAACTCCTGGAAACCATTGCTCATTTTACTGTCTCTATAGCTTTGCCTTTTCCAGAATGTCATATAGTTGGAATCATACAGTATGTAGCCTTTTTAGATTGGCTTCTTTCAGTTAGTAATACACGTTTAAGGTTTCTTATGCCTTTTCATGGCTTGATAGCTCATTTCCTTTTTGCTCTGAATCACATTCCATTGTCTGGATCTGCCATAGTTTATCTATCCATTCACCTACTGAAGAACATCTTGGTTGTTTCCGAGTTTGGCAATTATAAATAAAACTGCTATAAACATCAGTGTGCAGGTTTTTGTGTGAACATAAGGCCTTTCCCATTTTTAAGCCTTTGATGCCTCCTCCTCCATAGGTGAGACTCTTACAGCCATGGTGGCCCCTCCTGCTGCTGGCCTGCCTTTGTACTTTGGAGACTCCCCGGCTGAAATCTAAACCACACTGCTCCAGTTGAAATATACACATACTCCAGCTGAAGAGGAGCAGAATTTGTCACCCTAAAATATGCCTTTTTGTCATAAGGGTTATTTTAGATTGATTAATTTTAAGAAACTGCAGACATAGGAAAAACTATGAAAACTGAGTAAAAGTTATCTTTTTGTAAGAGACATTTACATTTATAAGGGGATATCTCCCTCTCTGCAGCAGGGAGAGAAGGATGATTCTACATCTCTAGAAACTCTTGTCAATGGAGAAGGCAATGTCTTCTGCATGGCAACCTTACCTTTGTTTACTGTGTTCTCCCACCAACATCTTTTGTCTTTAGCTGGAGATGATATTTAGGGTGGTGGCTTGGGCCATTTGGAGGAGTTACTCAATTTTCATGGGTCTCTCCCATGTATATAGGATGTATACATGTTACTAAACTTTTGTTTGTTTTTCTTCTGTTAATCTGTCCTTCATTACAGAGGGCTCTCAGCCAAGAACCTAGAGGGTAGAAGGAAAATTATTTTTCTCCTCCACACAGCCATACATCTTGCAAGGAAGAAGTTCAATTTTAGTATATGTGCAGTGCAATGTTATATTACTCAGCTATAAGAAAATATGAAATATTGCCATTTGTGACAACATGGATGGATCTTGAGATTATCATGCTAAGAGAGATAAGTCAGTCAGAGAAAGTCAAGAACTATGTGATTTCACTCATATGGGGAATATAAAACTGAAAGCAACAAATGAACAGAATAAACAAACAAATAAAACCTCATAGACACAGACAACAGTATAGTGGTTACCAGAGGGGAAGAGAGGTAGAGGTGGTAAAAGGTAAAGTCTCTCTTCCAAAGGGTGCTTTGAACTAAGGCATTCCTTCAGTCATTTTCCTTTCCTTTCGTTGCATCTTGCATATGCTAACATGGGACCTTCTAGCTTTAGATTTGTTGATGATCTCCTAAGCTCATGAAATTTTGGAGAAGATCAAATCCAGCCTCCCTTCTCTTTAACAGCCATGTTCTTTCCCCTCTTAATTTTTTGGGTCATAAATGAGAGTCTTTCTATACAATTTTTTTTCTATTTTTTTTCTACATTTACATCTTTGTCTTTATTGTGCATGGAATTTTCCTCTCTCTCCCCTCCATGGTACCTAAGAGCAGAGTCTGCAAGGAGCATAATTTGTAGAAAGCTCTCCACAGATTACAATGCTCACATTTATTTGCTGAGAAAGATTTTCATTAGGTTGTATTAGAATTTTCTGGAATCACCTTGAAAATGAACTCCTAGTGAAAATGTTTGGGTCCAGATTGTTAATTGAACTGTGTGCAGCTTAAAAATCTTTCTGCAACCTCCTAGGACTTCTCAGTCTGAATGCTAGAGATGGAATATGGGCTTTGTGATCTGCTGCCAGCACCTTAGCAGGTGACTGGTGCCAGTCTGCTGGATCTGAGGTTTTCTGCCTGGGAAGACAGATGATAATGTCTCACATTATCACATTAAATCTATGAGCCTAGGATAAGGGGGAAATGAGGCCATGTGTGTGTCCACAAAACATGGAGTTCCTTTGAAGATTAAGGTCAAGATGCTGGATTTATTCTAGCTAGTGGAGATCCCAATGTTGCAATAGCATCTGTGCTCGTTTGGCACCTCTGTACACAATGCAGGTTGACCTGGCACAATGTGCTGCTTTCTCTGGCTCCCATGAGGGGAATAGAAATTGTTACTGTAACAGGGATGCTCTCAACAGTTTGCTTCAGGCCAGCCCCTAGATGTTGCAGGTTAGGAAACTGAAACCTGAAGTCAAAGTCACAGTGGTGGCTTTGTATCATAGTAGCTAAGCTGGAACAATATTTTGCAGAATTTTTTTTTCTTTCGCTCTGTATTTAGCGTTGGCCAGAAGAAAAATTTGTGAGAGATTTGGAAGGTGAAGTAAAGGAGCAGCCATTTCTATGGTTTGTGTGGACAGCCTCTGGGACCACGGTCCTTCCAGAGCTGTCCAGAGTTCCTCCTTCAGCTTCTCTGGTGAGGCTGGCATGTGTGCAACTTTATGCTAGAGGGTACTCACCTGATCTGCAGATCACCAAAGTTGGAGATGGTATCAGCAAAGTTGGAGACAGTGAGAAACTGATGCTGGTCCCATCTGTCCAGGTGGATTCCATTTTGTCCTCTCGGGTTCCAGTTTGTCCTGTTTTTCTCCATGGGTATTTTATGCCCATCTCTCCCTCCTGACTGCCTGCCCTGCTGTCCTCAAGCTCAACACTGGACTTTGAGCAGCATACCTACACAGACTGCTTAATAACTCTCAACCGTAAAGAGTTCTGGCCTGTTATAAATCCCTTACTCTATAGTCTCAGAGTGGTTTCTGCTTCTGACTGAACCCTAACAGATACAGTCACACAGCCTTGCTTCAGAACCCAAGTCCCTAAGTTTTCAGGACAACAAGCTCCCTGCTTCCAGTGTCACCTCTGCATAGAGGCTCTGCATGTTGCAATGCCAGTGTTGATAAATGCTGAAAAGCAAATGGGGAGGCTCTGGCCAAGGAAATCCTCAGGGCATCCAGCCAAGAATTCATCATCATAATGCCTAGGTCACCCCCTAAGTCCCATCTCATACTGTATATGGTATACCCTTCTTACACTATTCTTTAAGCCAGAACAGAGTACGTAAGTATGATAGAGACTGAGTTACTCCTGGGTGCTTGAGCAAGAGATTCTGAGCAAAAGCAGATGAGTACAGCATATAGTTAATTCTCCCAGAGGTTTCTTCACTGTAGGTATGGGGAAAGTAGAGGGGAAGAGTCAGCCAAACTTTTGTTGAATCACTCTGTGTATGGTGACACCTTTTGCAGTGAGACTCAGGGAGTTAGTGAGGGACACCTTCCAGTCACCCTCCCTCTTTCCACATGTCTAAATCCCCAAGATACTTCCATCCACAAGATGAAGTATTAGGAGTTTTGAAGTTCAGGAAGTCAGAGGGGTAGGGCTTCATACCTATTTGGTTACTAATTAAATCAGATCATATCAGGGACTAGTTATTAGTTAATGTAAAACCGGAGAGTCTCATAGGCCCCCAGGGGTGGTAATTTAGATGCCAGCCTGGCACAGTAGGCTGATTGGGTGGCTAGGGGCACACCTGCTGTGATGTTCTGTGATTCTCTACCTTACTCAGGATCTGAGGAGATGCAGTCTGCCTTTCCACTCCAGCTCCATTGGCTCCTATGATACACTTTATCTGTGCCAGGTACACTTCAACCTCAGGGCATTTTCATTCGCCATCTCCTCTACCTGGGTCCCTCTTCCCCCAGGGACCTTCCTATCAGGGCTCTTTCTTTCATTCCTCTTCTCTGCTCAAAAGTCACTTCATCTCAGTGAGGCCTTCCCTGATCACCCTATTATAAATCACAGTCCTCCCATGCTCTCTGTCCTCCTCCCAGATGTATTCTCACTATAGCAAATATCACCTTGTAACATGTTATTAAAAGGGAATAGAATTTGCCGCCCCAAAATATGTTTCTGGTATAAGGATTATTTTAGGTAAATTATTTTTAAGCAATTGCAGACATAGGAAAAGCTGTAAAACTGAATATAAGTTTCCCTTTTGTAAGAGATAATTACATTTACAAGGGAGATATTCATTTGTAATGGTGTCTTCCTGGCATATCAGGTAGAGGGTGATGACCTTATCTCTAGAAATTCTTATCAATGCAGAAAGTTTGAACTTAAATGTGCAGAACAACCTTACCCTTGTTCACTGTGCTTTTCCTAGTCACCTCCCACAATTGACTTCCCACCCCAACATCTTCTTTTGTCTTTAACTGAAGATAGTATTTAAGGTGATGTCTTTGGTCATTTTGGAGGGTTACTCAGTTTTCCTGAGTCTCTCCCATGTATACATGTTATTAAACTTTTGTACGTGTGTGTTTGTGTGTGTGTGTGTTTCCTGTTAATTCGTCTTATGTCAATTTAATTATTAGGCCAGCCAAAGAACCTAGAAGAGTAGGATCTAACACTGCATAATTTACTAATTAGAATGTAAGCTTCTCTGGGACAGAGACTTGCTCTCTTTGTACCATGTACCCAAGTAGTGGCTTTTGTCTTGCCTCTTTGCCACATTGAGGCTTTTGTCTTGCCTCATTCCCCGGGGTTAGCATTGTATTTGCTATTGACACCTCCTGAAACACAAGTTCATAGTTGTATCCCCTAGAATTGAGCAACTCAGTGGTACAGAGCCAAATATTTGTTGGAAGGAGGTCACAGATGGCCTTCTTTCCCTGATTACTTTCTCAACCCACTAGCTTCTCTAAAATCCTTTCAGTAACTTCTAATTTTGCAACTCATATTCTAAACCTTTCCTCTGACAGGATGAGGTGGCATGAAGAACTGGGCTGATTTTATTTGTTCGCAGTTAATGTTCAAACTTTGACATTTTATTTCTGAGAGATGTGAGAAAGACACTTGATAAGCTGTCTGCAGCAGTTTCTCCTAAGGAGTCTGTCAAAAACTGCTTGGGATTTCAGAGTCTGGATTTCTTTGCCTTCTTTAGGTAATTTTGTTTAGAAGGAGGACATTTGTACT
>NW_006441063.1:2566715-2579468 GCF_000325575.1 Pteropus alecto | reverse complement strand
TGATCACAAAGCCTGGAGTGTGGCTTCAAGGCCAAAAGGTCTTGAAGCCTCGTTATCTCCTCCCCTTAAGACTTTAATATCTCCTCTGACATTCTTTTGGCCTGTGGGGGAGGGGCTCTCACAGGTGGACAAAGATCCCCTGGCTGGCCTTCTCAGAGTATCTGTCCTTAATCTGACCTCTACCAGGGACTGTGGTTCCTTCTGAGATTGACTCCAGAGCCTAACCTCTCTCCTTCCTCTTACGAATAACCAAAAGGAAGGGAAAACAAACCACTCACCCTCCAAAAGAAAAAAACAGTAAACATTTATTTGGGGAAGTCAATATTTTGTGTTTCAAGCCACATCTTATCACCTGAGAATCTGAAAACTGAAATGAGGGGAAGGGTCGTAATATGCAATTAGCTCATTTTATAGATGAGGACATGACAGTCTGCAGGGGTCTTGGAGCCTGCCCGAATCACACAGCTTCTCCAGAAATATTGCAGGTCCATTCCCCTCCAGACTCTGTTGTGTGGTATCCCAGGCAGTTTTCAGGGTGCCCTACAACCCAATGCATTGTGAGCTGCCCATGACTAGCCTTAAACCCCTGTGAGCAAAGACAATTTTCTTTGAATCAGCATGCAGCACCACGCAGCGTTCGCCACAGGGGAACATATTGAGAAAATGAAATTCAAATCACCCCTCTGGTATGCTTTCACTTCGTTTCCTGATAACACATAGAGAGATGCCTCCCATTCTGTAGGTGAGCAGGTGAGAGTTTATAGGGTCAACCTGGCCCTGCTCCTTTCCTCAGGTGCTTCTGATAGGAGCCACTGAGAGCAGCCTGGGGCTGAGGACAACGGAGCCTCCAGGACCTTGCTGTTTGACATAGGACTTGCTTCTCCAAGTAGATTTAGAGCAGTGGTCCCCAACCTTTTTACCCCAGGGACCAGTGCTCCTATGAGAATATATTGCCTGATGATCTGAGGTGAAGCTGAGGCTGTGATGCTAACGCTGGGTAGTGGCTGCAAACACAGATGAAGCTTCTGCTCGTCTGCTGCTCACCTCTATCTGTGCGGCCTGGTTTCTAACAGGCCACTGACAGGACCATTTCACAGCCCAGGGGTTGAAGACTCCCATTTTAGAGTATATGGCTGCACCGACATCCCCCCCTCTCATTTGGCAGTAGGCTGAGTGAACACCTGGGAGTTTGGTGACCTCAAGAGATTGTGAAACAATTTTGAACTTGCTTCCTCAAGTCATTCCGCTTCATAGTAGATTGCTTTACATCTTTCTTTAGCAAATAAATAAAAATAAATGAAAAGTCCTTAGCTTGGTGAAGTGATATTACTCATGCAGAAAAATGTAAAGGTAAAGGATAAAACTACAAGAGCAAACCTTTGTGCTCCCTGGGTCTCCTGGAAAAAGAGGGCAGGCAGGGCTCCTGTGCATGAGGTAGGAGAGGCTTTTGCAGAAATGAAAATGCTCCCCCATCTTTCCTTCCACACTAAGTTGCTTCATTATATTTTCAGGCGAGCAAGTTATGGGTTCCTGGTGTGCAGTGCTGTCTTTTTCAATTAATGCTTTTCACAGAAGTTCAGATTTTAAACATCTCCCTCTCTCTTCCCAGGTCTGTTACATTTCCCAGAATGGTTCCCAGTGCTGGAGATAATTCCTTTTCGGAGAACCTACATTTCTCACCTGCTGATTGCAATTAGCTACTGCCAGCTGGGGCCTGGTGTGCAGCTGAAAAGCTAACAAGAAATGGAGACCATGCGGAACCCAGACAGGGCAGAGGATGTGAATAAATAAGAAATGGTAGCCATGTTTATGAGAGGCTACTGTGTATTTGAGGTTTCCTGACCCTCTAGATGGCCTTCCCTCTTCTGGTTTTGTGCTCCTACACCTCTCCTAATTATTTACTTTTCTTTTCTTTTCCTTTTCTTTTCTTTCTTTTTTTTTGTCTTTAGGCTTGTAATCTAGACTTTTAACATCACAATAATGAATTTACCACTAAGTACATTTTGTTCGGCAATAAAGAGCCTCAGGAAAAAAAATGAAATTGACCAGGACTTCTGTTTCAATAATGTTTGTGAGCCGTGGTGGATTCAGGCAGCTCCTGAATGCCAACATACAGGTAGGCCCCAGAATCAACATTTACACCCTTGGATGTTTTCATCTAGGGTTGGTATCCATGTTTCATGGCTCACAGCTGCTGACCCTTATCCCCTGCCTGCCCCTGAAAGGTATTGCACTCTGCCTTTGGGGCTATTTTGGGTTTGTACTGCAGGCAACAGTAGAGAACAGACAATCAACCAGGGAAAATTAACAGCTGTCTCTGGTAGTTCCACAGTGTGAATGGAGGGAGGTTGGCCTAGTAAGGTCTGCAGCTTCTGGTGCAACCCTATCTATTTGTTGGGATAGAGCTGAGTCCTTTATAGCCCTCACCTACTTCCACTTAGAGGGTCAGACATTCCCTGCCCAACTCACTTTCCACTAGAAGAGGCTGCCTTGTAGGGTTTAGGGTCAGAGAATTGGATAAGCTTCCAGGTAGTAGGTGGTAATGAAAAGTACTTGGACTGTGGATTCAAACGCTATCTCTGTTCTGTGGGAGGCATGTCTCTCAGTCTTTGCCTCTTCATCAGAAACATGGAGACTCCTAATGCATGACTCATTTGGCTTGTTGAGAGAACAAGGGAAGGAGACATAGGTAAAGGTAGGTTCTCTATAAGTGTTCATTTCCCTTCCCTCTACAACTAAGTCTCCATTTTACATATGAGGAACACCGAGGCCAAGGGAATTAAAGCTATTTTCCCAGGGCCATGTACTCTTTCATTGCCTCCAGCACCTACTTTGTTTCCTGTGAGAGACCCAGGGAAGAAACCACAATGAGTTTTACTAACATAAACTCTGTTCTCCAAAGGGAAGTCGTTCTGTGTACTGGTAAAAATTTAACAGCTATCTGGGGTGGAAAGGGAAGGGGAAGTGGGGAAGGAAGCTCAGACTTGATTTGGGGTTCTTGATTTTTATTTTGAGATAATCGTAGATTCACATGCCATTGTAAAAAATAATATAGAAGGATTTTGTCTACCCTTTGTCCAGTTTCCCTCAATGATAACTGCTGTACAATATCACAACCAGGATATTGATATGATATTATTTATCAGTCTTTATATTTTCCTACTTTTATTTGTGCTGATTTGTGTATGTGTGTGTGTACTTAGATCTATGCAGGATTTTGGATATACCACACAGTCAAGATACAGAATAGTTCCATTACCACAAGGATCCCTCTGTCACTACGTTCACTTCCTTCCTGCTCTACGACATCCATGTGTGTATTAACCACCAATACCACACTGCCTTGATTACTGTAGCTTAATAATAAGCCTTACTATCAGGTAGAATGATTCCTCCCTTTATTCTTCTTTTTCAAGATTGTTTTGGCTATTCTAAGGCTTGTGCTTTTCCATATAAATTTTAGAATAAGTTTGTTTATGTCTACAGAAAACCTCGCTGGGATTTTGATAGGAATTGCATTAAACTTATTTATCAATTTAGAGAGAATTGACATCTTTACTATGTTGAATCTTCCAATCCAGTTACTAGAATGTCTCTCCATTTATTAGGTCTTCTTTGATTTCTTTTATCAGCCTTTTGTAATTTTCAACATACAGATTCCGTGCATATCTTCTTAAATGTATGTCTAAGTATTAAACTTTCTTGGGAGTGAATGTGAATGGTATCGTGTTTTTAAATTTCAGTTTCCACATGTTTATTATTATTATATACAATGCAATTGATTTTTGTGTGTTGATCTTATATCCTACAATATTGCTGAACTCACTTATGGGATTCCAGGAACTTTTTAAATAGAGTCCTTGGGATTTTCGACATAGGAAACATCTAAATGGGGACAATTTTATTTCTTCCTTTCTGATCTTTAATACTTTTCTTTTTTTCCTTTTCTTTCTTTCTTTTTTTTTTTTTGCACTAGTTAGAATTTCCTGTGTGAGCATCCTTACTTTGTTGTCAATGTTAAGGGAGAGCATACAGTCATTCACTGTTAAGTTGGTTTCTTGTAAATGTTCTTGATCAAACTGAGGTAGTTTTCTTCTATTTCCAATTTTCTGAGAGTTTTTATGAAGGGTGCTGAATTTTCAGATGTTTTTTTTCCATTTCCATTGATATAATCATATATTTTTTCTTTTAATTAAAAAATTAAATTTGTTGGGGTGACATTGGTTAATGAAATTATATATGTTTCAAGGGTATAATTCAATAATACATTATATGTATATTGCATTGTGTATTCACCACCCAAAGTTATATTTCCTTCCGTCACCATGTATTTCATGCCCTTTACCCTTATTTACTTCTCCAACACCCTCTTTTCCCTCTGGTAACCACTAAACTATTGTCTATGTCTATGAATTTATTTATTTGTCATGTTCATTTGTTGTTTTCAGTTTTGTATCCCACATATAAGTGAAATCATATGGTTCTCAACTTTTTCTGTCTGACTTATTTCACTTAACATGATCTCAAGATCCATCCATGTTGTTGCAAATGGCAGCATTTCATTTTTTCTTATAGCTGAGTAATGTTTCACTGTATATATGTACCACATTTTCTTTATCCAATCATCTATCAAAGGGCATTTTGGTTGTTTCCATGTCTTGGCCACTGTGAATAATGCTGCAATGAACACTAGGGTGTATATATCTTTACACATAAATGTTTTCAAATTATTTGGGTAGATACCCAGAAGAGAGATTGCTGGGTCATATGGTAGATCAATTTTTAATTTTTGAGGAACTTCCATATTGTTTTCCATAGTGGCTGTATCAATTTGCATTCCCACCAGCAATATATGAGGGTTCCTTTTTTCTCCCAACCTCTCCAACAGTTGTTATTACTTGTCTTGTTGATAATAGCCATTCTTACATGCGTGAAATGATATCTCATTGTGGTTTTGATTTGCATTTCCCTAATGGCTAGTGAAGTTACGCATCTTTTCATATGTCTGTTGGCCATTTCTATGTCTTCTTGAGAGAAATGTCTGTTCAGGTCCTCTGCCCATTTTTTAATTGGATTGTTTGTTTTGTTTTTGTTGAGTTGTATGAGTTCTTTACATATTTTAGATATTAAGCCCTTATCGGAGGCCTCGTTTGCAAATACCTTCTCTCATGCAATTGGCAAAAACACAATTATAGAAGGAGAATGAAATTTCCCATTGACAACTATGGATAGATCATTCAAATGGGAAATTAATAAGTAAATATCAACCTTAAAAAGCACATTAGACCAATTGGACATAATCAACATTTACAGAGCCTTTTATCCCAAAACATCAGATTATACATTCTTTTCCATTGCACATGGAACATTCTCAATGATAAACCATGTTTGGACATGAAACTAGCCTCAACAAATTTAAGAAGACTGAAATCATACCAAGCGTATTCTCTGACCATGAAGTTTTGAAACTGGAGATAAACTGCAAAAATAAAGTGGAAAAATTACAAATATGTGGAGATTAAACAACAAGCTACTAAAGAATGACTGGGTCAAAGAAGAAATAAAAGGAGATATCAAAAGATACATGTAATAAGAGAAAAGTTGATATCACTACAGTCCTATCTCAAGAAAAGAAAATGAGCCCAAATAAACAACCTAATATTACATCTTATAAAAACTAGAAAAGGAAGAACAGGTGAACCCCAAAATCAGCAGCAGAAAGGAAATAATCAAAATTAGAGCAGAATTAAATGAAATTGAGAACAAAAAGACAATAGAAAAAAATTAATGCAACAAAGATCTGGTTCCTTGAAAAGATCAATAAAATTGACAAACACCTGGCTAGATTCACTAAGGAAAAAAGAGAAAGGACACAAATAAATAAAATCAGAAACAAAAGAGAAGTTATGACAGATATCACTGAAATACAAAGGGTCATACAAGAATATTATGAAAGATCATATGCCACCAAATTCAATAACCTAAAAGAAATGGACAAATTCTTAGAAATAGACTCAATCATGAAAAACTGGAAAATCTGAATAGACATATCAATAGTAAAGAAATTGAAACAGTCATCAAAAACTTCCCAAAGAGTAAAAGTCCAGGACCAAACGGCTTCACTAGTAAATTCTTCCAAATATTCAGAGATAATCTGTTCTCCTCATACTTTTCCAAAAAATTGAAGAAGCAATACTTCCTAACTCATTTTATGAGGTCAACATTACTCTGATACCAAAACTTGGTAAGGATAACACACACACACAAACTACACACCAAAATCTCTGATGAGTACAAATGCAAAAAATCCTAAACAAAATACTAGCAATTTGAATACAGCAATACATTAAAAAGAGTGTACATCACGATTAAGTGGGATTCATTTTAGGGGTGCGAAGATGTTTCAACATATGCAAATTAATCAATGTGATCTATCACATAAACAAAATAAAGGATAAAAATCATATGATCATATCGATAGATGCAGAAAAAGTGTTTGACAAGATATGGCATCCATTTATGATTAAATCACTTAACACCAAATTCAATAACCTAAAAGAAATGGACAAATTCTTAGAAATAGACTCAATCATGAAAAACTGGAAAATCTGAATAGACATATCAATAGTAAAGAAATTGAAACAGTCATCAAAAACTTCCCAAAGAGTAAAAGTCCAGGACCAAACGGCTTCACTAGTAAATTCTTCCAAATATTCAGAGATAATCTGTTCTCCTCATACTTTTCCAAAAAATTGAAGAAGCAATACTTCCTAACTCATTTTATGAGGTCAACATTACTCTGATACCAAAACTTGGTAAGGATAACACACACACACAAACTACACACCAAAATCTCTGATGAGTACAAATGCAAAAAATCCTAAACAAAATACTAGCAATTTGAATACAGCAATACATTAAAAAGAGTGTACATCACGATTAAGTGGGATTCATTTTAGGGGTGCGAAGATGTTTCAACATATGCAAATTAATCAATGTGATCTATCACATAAACAAAATAAAGGATAAAAATCATATGATCATATCGATAGATGCAGAAAAAGTGTTTGACAAGATATGGCATCCATTTATGATTAAATCACTTAATAAAATGGGTATAGAAGGAAAGTACCTCAACATGAGTTTTCTTTTTGTACTTGTTGATATGCTGGATTACATTGATTGATATTGAATGGTGAACCAATTTCACATTCTTAGAATAAATTCTACTTGATCATGGTATATAATTATTTGTATACATTGTTAGATCACACTTGGTAATATTTTGTCAAGGATTTTTATTTCTAATTTCATGAAAGACATTTTCTGTGTTTGTACTGTATTTTTCAGGTTTTGGTATCAATATAATACTAGTCTCATAAATAAGTTAGGAAGTGTTGCCTCCTTTTCTATCTTCTGAATGAGATTGGGTAAAATTGGTGTTAATTCTTTAAATGTTTGCTAAATTCTCCACTGTATTCATCTGGGGCAAGGGACATCTTTTTTTGAGAGTTTTAAATTACAAATTTAATTTCTTTAATGATTATAATAGTATTCAAGTTATCTATTTCATCTTGTTTGAGGTACGTTGGTTCATGGTTTTTGAGAAATTGGTTTATTTCTTCTAAGTTGTCAAACTTATGAGAGTAAAGTTGTCCATCGTATTCCTTTATTATCCTTTTAACGGCTGCAGAACCTATAATAATATATCCTATTTCATTCCTGATATTGGTGATTTGTGTCTCATTTCTTTTTATGTGTTAGTTTTGCTAGAGGTTTATTTTTTTTTTCCCAAAGAACAAGCTTTTTGTTTCATTGATTTTCTCTGTTTTCAATTTCATTTCTATCTGCTCTTAATTTTATTATTTCCTTCCATCTGTCTGATTTGGCTTTATTTTTCTCCTCTTTTTCTAGCTTTTTGACATAGAAACATAGATTGTTTATTTGAGACCTTTCCTATTTTCTAATATAAGAATTTAGTGCTATAAATTTCCCTCTCAACAATGCTTTAGCTGCATCCCTCAAATTTTAATATTGTATATTTTAATTAATTTAGTTTTATGCATTTAATTTTTTGAGACTTTCTCTTGAGTACATGGATTGCTTAGTAATTGAATTAACTTCAAAATGTTTAAAGATGTTCTTCTTGTCTTTCTGTTATTGATTACACTAATTCCACTATGAATAGAGAACATATTCTTTGTGATTTAAGCTTTTTGAAATGTGTTTAAATTTGTTTTGTGATCCAAGATAAGGCCTATCTTGATGAATGTTCCATAGATGCTTGAAAAGAATGTATATTTCACTGTTGTTGAGAGGAGTGTTCTATAAGGGCCAATTAGATCTTGTTCATTGATGGTGCTATTCAGTTCTATATTTTTGCTAGTAGCTCCATTAGTTTCTAGTAGTAAGTAGTTCTATCAATTGCTAAGAATGGGGTGTTGAAGTTCCTACTATAATTGTGGGTTTGTCAATTTCTCATCTTAGCTTTATCAGTTTTTCTGTCATGAATTTTGAAGTTCTCTTGTTTTATGCATACACATTTAGGATAGTTATATCTTCTTGGTGGATTGATCCTCTCATGATTATATAATGCCCCTTTTTGTCCCTAGTAAGGTTCTTTGCTCTGAAGTCTACTTAACCTAATATTAATGCAGTTAGATCTACTTTTAGAAATTAATGTTAGCATAATATATCTTTTTTCTATTATTTTACATTCAACATTCTTATGTCATTGTATTTGAAGTGAATTTATTTTAGACAACATATAGTTGAGTCATGATATTTTATCCAGTCTGCCAATCTGTCTTCTAATTGATGTATTTATATCACTTACATTTAAAATAATTCTTAATTTGTTAGCTTTAAGTCTGTCATTTTTGTTATTTGTTTTCTGTTTGTTTCTTCTCTGTGTGTGTTTTTTAATTTCTATTTTCTTGCCTTCCTGTAGGTTACTTGAATATTTTTTAGGATTCCATTTTATTTTATTTATATCATTTTTGAGTATATCGCTTTGTATACTTTTCTTAGTGACTGCTCTAGATATTACAATTAACATACATATGTTACAATGTAATTATTACCACTTCAAATGAAGAATTGAAATCTTATTTCCATGTATGTCCCTTTACTCTCACTTTTAAAATATAAGTATCTCAAGTATTTTCTCTGCATTCATTAAGCACCGCAACAGATATTTTTATAATTTTTGCTTCAAGCATCAAATATATTTTAAGAAACGCATGAGGAGAAGCATATGCTATTATATTTACCCTAAGTTTTCTTATCCTATTGTTCATTTTTTTATTTCTGAAGTTGTAATCCTTCTTTTATAATTTACTTTCCATTCAGAGAGCTTTCTTTAGCCATTGTTTAAAGATAGGTTCACAGCAACGCATTCTCAATTTTCCTTTGTCAAAGAATGTCTTTATTTCCTCTTCATTATTTTAGAATAGTGTCATCAGATACAGAATTCATGGTTGACAGTTGTTTTCTTTCAACACATGAAAAATGTTGTGCCACTTCCTTCAAGCCTCCATTGCTTTTGATGAGAAATCCAGGGTGATTTGAATTGTTGTTCCCTCTAATTAATGCATCATTTTTCTCTGATTGCTTTTAACATTTTTTTCTTTGTCTTTAGTTTCCAGATGTTTAATTATTATATGTCTTGGCATGAATTTTGTTAAATATATCTATTTTGGTTTCATTTGACTTCTTGATTCTGTAACTTTAGGTCTTCTGCCAAATTTGAGAATTTTCCAGCCATTTTTTTCTTCAAATAGCTTTTCAGTCTCACATTCTTTCTTTTCTCCTTCTGAGGCTCTGATGACATGAATGTTTGATATTTTTATTGTCCATATTGTCCCTGAAGTTCTATCTATTTTATTCTATTGATCAGATTGTATGAATTTATTGATCTTTTATGACATTCACTGATTCTTTCTTCTGCCATCTTAACTCTACTATGGTCTCATATAGCAAGTTTTTTTCCTAGTCATTGTATTTTTCAGTTCTATAATTTCCATTTAGTACTTTTGCTATAATTTCTATTTCTTTGCTGTGGTTATATTTTTTTTTATTTGTTTAAAGGGAATTCATAATTATTTGTTGAAGCAATTTTATGGTAGTTGCAATAAAATGTTTGACATATATACCAAAATCTGATTCATCTTGTTATTGGCATGGGGTCATTACCTTTCTAATCCAAATTATGATTTTCCTGGTTCTCAATATGTTGAGTAATTTTTAATCGTATCTTGGACATTTTGATTATTGTTTAGGAGAATCTGTATTTAAATATTTTATTTTAGCAAGCATTTACCTTGTTTAGGTTTTCTTTGTAGGTTCTGTCTTATTTTGTGGGTTATAGTTCCAATGACAATTTTGTTTTTGAGCCCTTGCAATGATACTCTGGTCTATTTCATTCACTGGCCTCTCTTAAGCTTCTGTTAGATCTATGCTGGTATCACTTTCAGGGACAAAAGGTGTTTCCCTGAGCCTCTCAGTGTTCTTAGATGGAGTGTGAGAGGTGCAAGACCTATGAGAAGGAGAACATTTCTTTTGGTTTGTTCACTGGTCACCTGGTGCCTTTTGGCTTCCCATTCTATTTCTGTAGGTACCTCTGTGGAAATGAGAACATATTTAGGCTGACTTCTGCCACTGAGTGGAGGATCAGGAGCCATGGAGTCTTGGTGACTCTCTACCATTAGAAGAATGGTTGGATGACATTGGCCCCGAGTTACCTTCTGCCAGAGTGAATGGCTAGAGAACATGGGGCCTGCTAGCTTCACTGATACCTGCATAAATGTCTACCTGTTGCTGGATGCTTTGGGTTGTGGGGTGAATTGGTCCACTCAGGACCCACTTTTGCCCCTGCTATGGACGGATTGATCCTCTTGCTATTTTGGATGTAGTGCAGAGGATGACTTAGCCTCCTGAGCTCTGCTGGTACCACTGCTGTGAGTAGATTGGCCTGCCACTGCCACTAGGTATGGGTGTCCCTGCTAAGTTCCTGCTGGGCTTCCCTTTTCTTGGTAATAAAAAGGAAACATAAAAATTAAAATCCAGAAAACTCACTGCAGTATTTTTCTGCAAATTCTGAGATCCTTAGCCAGTTTGTCTTCTTCTACCGAGTGTTCAGAGACCTTTAATCGTGGTCTGTTGAATTATTTCCAGGGTATTTAGTTGTACTTAGAGGAGAAGAGCAGGGAAAATTGAGTCAATGCTATCTTGTCTCAGAACTGGAAGTCAATTTTTTTCTAAATTAAAATTATTGTGCAGAAAAAGAGTATCTTTCTGCACAGTAGATAGACAGGTGTTCATTTTATATTATACCTTATACATTCCTGTGGATTTGAAGTATCAAAAATAGCTGAATATAAGGCTTTTTTTTTTTGTTCTTTACACTTTATTATTTTTATTTTGACCAACGAAATACTTGTTTGCTCTAGACACATTAGCTAGAAATGATTTCATCCAATGTTAATTTTGAGGTAAAGAAATTTAATGCAAATTTAGTCATTATCCATGGGGTCATGACCTCATAATTGCAAGAGTTAGATGTTGATGTAAGCAAGCCTTTTAAGGATCACTTTAAAAAGCAATGCATATGTGATTACATTTGGGGATAAGAAATGTACACCTATAGAATGATTGTTTTTAAAGAAATTGTCCTAATACAAGGGTAGCATCTTGAAATTTTGAATATTTTCAGTGACATCATTATATATAAAGAGTGCTATATCTTAATTTTGAGAGAAATGAAGATAATATGACTTGGAGAACTGTGTTAAATGGCTCAAACATATCCCTGTTATTACTAAAAACGTCACTGATGTCAAAGATGTGTAATTAGGTTAAATATGTGCATTCCACAAGGAAAAAGAATAGTATTTTTAATTAATACTTCATTTTATATAAAACATGGTTTTAAACATGTATATGCAACTTTATTAGAAAACTGAATATTGTAAGTAAAACTTTCAATATTCTATCTGTACCTTTGAAAGTTTATGTATTTAAGGTCCAAAAAAAAATCTTTTTAAAAGTTTTCATTTGGAAAATTGAAAGTTACATTATATTTGTCATAGCTATTTTGCCCAGAAAACTATAGTTGTGAGCCTACTACTTAGATTATGAAGTATTAACCTCTTTTCATATTTACCACATTGGTTTTAAAAAGATATAAAGTTGTACAAAGAAAGTCTGGGTACCCTACTTCTATCCCATTCTTCTGTCCCAGAGGTGGGTATTCATCATTTCTATGCATGTATGATATGATTTTTGTGAGAATGTATGTGTATGCGACACTTGGAATTGTTTCACAAGTTTGAAAACATTATAGAAATTAAAACCATGCCGCATATATCTTTCTGCATTACTGATATATTTGAAAATATTTTTATCATTTTATTTTGTGTTTCCTGGTTACGATACTTTTGTTCTTTCTCACATGATGGATTGAAAAAAAATTAGTTCTCTTTTTTATGCTCTGCCACTTTGGAAGCTATATGTTGTATTTCTGTCTAATTTCACTAGTTATCCTTACTTTTTAAACATGCATGTTATAAATGTTTTTCATAAGTCTTCAGCTATTTAAAATACCTTTTTTCTTCCTCCAAACCTTTAACTACCCCCAAAAGCCTCCCTGTTTTCCTGTTCCTTTGTCAAGAATTTTAACCCCATCTTTTTTGAACACACAATTTATGGCTCTTATTTGTTAATGGTCAATAGCTAATTAAATTTATCAGCTAT
>NW_006441063.1:2555095-2566672 GCF_000325575.1 Pteropus alecto | reverse complement strand
CTTACTTACTTACTTACTTACTTACTTATTTATTAACCACTCTTTTGATAGCCCACTCCTCTCTGGGCTTAATTTTCTTCTCATTGAAATGTATCCTTTGATTATTTACTTAGTGAATGTCTGTGGACATTTTATATTAAAATATTATATTTCCTCACCTTTAAATTATATTTTAGCTGAAATGGAGACAAGTAATCTACCAGATGCAGAGTTGAAAACACTGGTTATAAGGATGCTCAATGAACTTAGAAAAAGAGTAGCAGAACTCAGTTAGAACTCTAACAAAGAGATAGAAAACATAAAAAAGAACCAGTCAAAAATGAAGAATACAGTAACTGAAATGAAAAATACCTTAGGAGGAATCAAGAGTAGATTAGATGAAACAGAGGATTGACGCAGCAATTTAAAAGATAAAGTAGCAGAAAAACCCAATCGGAACAGCAAGAAGAATAAAGAATCCAAAAAAAATGAAGATAGTTTAAGGTGCCTCTGGGATAACATCAAGCATACCAACATTCTCATCATAGGAATACTACAAGGAGAAGAGAGAGAGCAAGAAATTGAAAACCTATTTCTAGAAATAATGACGGAAAACTTCCCTAACCTGGCAAAGGAAATAAACATACAACCCCAGAAAGCTCAGAGAGTCCCAAACAAAATGGACCCACAGAGGCTTACACCAAGACACATCATAATTAAAATGACAAAGGTTAAAGACAAAGAGAGAATCTTAAAAGCAGCAAGAGAAAAACAGGTAGTTACCTACAAGGGAGCTACATAAAACTGTCAACAGAAATTTTCTCAACAGATTTCTGAACAGAAACTTTGCAGGCCAGAAGGGACTGGCGAGAATTATTCAAAGTAATGAAAAGCAAGGACCTATAGCCAAGATTACTCTACCCAGGAAAGCATTCATTTAGAAATGAAGGACAGATAAATAGCTTCCGAGGTAAGAATAAGCTAAAGGAGTTCATCATAACAAAGCCAGTATTACAAGAAATGTTTGAGGGACTTCTCTAAGAAGAAGAATGTTGTATCAAAAACATGAATAAAGAATGGTAATAACTACTTACCTATCAACAAGTATCTCAAATGGAAAAGAATTAAGTGCTCCAACCAAAAGATAGAGTGGCTGAATGGATAAGAAAACAAGACATCTACATATGCTGCCTACAAGAGACTCACTTCAGATTAAAAGACACACAGGGACTAAAAGGAAGGGGATGGAAAAAGATATTGCCTTGATGGACCTAGTGGGTATGGCGCTGAATGAAACGTCAGAGAAAGACAAATATCACATAATTTCACGTACATGTGGAATCTAAAAAAAAAAAACAAAAACAAAATAAAGAAAACAATCAAACTCATAGCTACACAGAAGATTTTAATGGTTGCCAGATGGGAAGAGGGTTGGGGAGGTAAAAAGAGGAAGAGATTAAGTACAAATGGTAGTTACAAAATAGTCATGGGGATGTAAAGTATAGCATGAGGAATATAGTCAATAATATTGTAATAACTATGTATGGTGTCAGATGAGTGCTCGGGGTGATCACTTTGTAACATATAAACGTTTAATCACCATGTTGTATACCTCAAACTAATAAAATATTGTATGCCATCTGTATTTGAAAAGAATTTTAAAAATTTGTCCTGATATTTTGAAGTTTCAATATAATGTCTAGGTTTAGATTTATTTTTATTCATATTGTTTAGAATTTGGTGTAACTTTTAATCTGAATGTTTTCTATCTTTCTCAATTATCATAAATTTGGAAAATTCTGATCCCTCATTTTGAGCTCCAATTAGATATATATTGCAGCTTCCTCTTAGTTTCTCTCTTTACTATTATTTCATTGTATTCTTTTATGTTTTTGTACTGTATTTTATAAATTATGCAAGAATATATTCCAATTCACTAATTTCTCTTTGATTAAGTCCAACCTAGATCTTACCTCATTTATTGATTTGTTTTGTGGCTTGTTTTCCTAATTATATATACTTTTTATTTCCAAAATGTATTTATATCCACTTGTTCCTGTTTCATTTTAGCTACTTTGCCTACTTACATTCTTTCCCATGTTCTCCTTCCCTCTCTCTCACTAATATTATTCTTTCCTTTATCTCTTTGAGGATCCTAAATATACTAATATACTATTATTAAAGTTTTTTCATATCGATATATTATTTTCATTTTATCTGGAGTAAATTTATTATCTAATGGTTAATTTTGTCATCCATCTTTCTTGATGTATTTGGAATTTTTGTTTTCAGGTTTACTTTGAATGGGAGTTTGGTGTTAGTATTTTTCTTACTCTCTTTATATGGTCACTTATCCCCGTCAGGCACTTTTGGAGTTGCCTCCACCTGATTCACTGGAGCTCCGGGTTTTATGTCAATTGCTCAAAACTCCCATCAAGTGATGACACTGGGGTATTATTATTCCAGCCACAGAGCCATGAGTAGCTTCAACCAGGCCTTAGCTATAGGGTACTCTTATTCCAAGTTTAACCCATAGTTGTCAAAACCCGAGCTCTCCTCCAATTAAACCTGATTCCTTATGTTAGTCCATTGCCAAGCAAGCCCATTGCTTTTGTACGATTACTGCTTCAAATTTCTGCTTTATTTCTGTTCTACAGAGATTTATTTATCATTTTTGAACTTGGTTAGGTTTCCTTAATTTTACCTTATAATATTTGATCTATTGTCCCTATTTATCTATTGGAAAAGACTTTATTTTATTTTATTGTTTTTATTTTCCCTTGATCTGATTTATATATCTATTTAGAATACCCTATTGTATCTGATGCTTTTATACAAACTACCTCCAAATTTTCCTGGCTTAAGAAGGAGTATAAATTAATAATATAGGGAGATAAATAAATAATACAATTATATTTTATCTATAGATTGTTGTGTTTGTTAAGGCATCAAATCTCCCTCACATCAATCCTGTATGTTTGCTTGCCAAAATCAGATTTTCAGATAACCATCCAGAAGTGTTTCTGGATTGGCCTACCTCCTTGGTCAAATCCTGGGGCTTGCTGCTGGCTGTGGAGCCTCTATCTATCTTTGTATCCAAAGATACAAACACATCCATTATGATCTTTTAAAATTATTATTTATGCCTACGGCACCTGGTCTTTCTAGGTGGTCTCCCATCCAAGTCCTAACCAGGCCTGACCCTGCTTAGCTTCCGAGATCAGACATCGGACTTGCTCAGGGTGGCATGGCCATAAACCATGGACTGTAGCTCCACTGGGGCACAAACCCAGGACCTTCTGTGTGTAAAGCAGATGCGCTAACCACTACACTATGTAACCATGTCCTCCATTATGAATTTTGAGCTTACCATTTTGACTGTATAAAACTTGGAAAACTTAATCATTCATTCAACAGACATCTGTTGGGTGGTTTATTATGTGTCAGGTACTTTGGTAGGCTTACATAGATCAATGAGATAGATCCATCCCTACCTTGGATGAACCCCATGTCTAGTCAGGGAGAAAGGGAAGTTAATAAGCAATTTCACATGTTGTCTTAAATGTTATGACAAAACTATGATGTTATCTAGGTATTGAGAGTGGCTACCTAGACATCGTAAAGGATAACCTTAAGTAAAAGCTACCCAAGCTGAACCTCACAGAGCAAGTATAATTTTTCCAGGTGAATAAAGAGGTAGAAGTGCATGCCTGTCAAAGAGAACAACTACACAAGAAGCAGAAACCATTGTGTCTGTTAGTAACTGGAGAGGAGTCATGAGATCTAACGGGAAGTGTAAGAGATGAGATTAGAGAGGTGGGCAGAGATCAAATTATGAAGGACCTTGTGTACTCTGTTCTTGAGTGATTTTTTTTCCTGAAAGTAATAAAGAGTAATTTAGAAATTTTAAGCAGAAGAGTGGCATAATTAAATTTGGATTTTAGCAATATCACTCCAGAGTGTAAGAACTTTGGGATAGATATAGGAAATTGTGAGAATATGGATTCTGGCAGCAGTTAGAGGAGTTGGAGAGGATGAAATGGGTTGAAGAGATGCTTAGGAGGTATACATTACTGAGCTTGGTGTTGGAGAGGTTTGAGGGGTCTGAGGAAAGGAAGGCATCAAGGACAACTCACAATTCTATGGATTTTGTAATTAGATAGAGAGTGTATTGTCATTGAAAATAACAAGAAGGAGCCGATTTGTGGGAGGGTATGCAAGTAATAGGGTTTGGGACATGTTAAATTCTAGGAGTTTGTGGTTCTTGCAGATGAAGATGTATGTTAGTAAGTGGACATGAATATCTGGAACTCACAAAAGAGCTTTGAGAGGCAAGATGAAAAGGCTGTTGATAACATTGGCCCTTTAAATATATGCAAGTTGTCAGAATTATCTCAAGGATAAGGAAAATGTAGACAATTGGTCTGTTTTACATGTATCATCCTTATAACAAATAAAGGCCCTTCTCACAGACCCCTCAAGCCCTGCCATCACTTTTAAAAGAAGATGATAAGACCTGGAATCATTGTTCCAAAGAAGAGAAGATTTGGGACAGTCTTCCTTTCTCTTTTGAAGTGCAGTGGGATTACATTACATACACCTTTACAGGTTGTATCAGGCCCCTTCTCAGTCAAACTACCACATATAAAAAAAAATGCCTGACATCAGCCCAGTTAACATATGACATGGAGGTCTGACCTATTCTCCAAGACCTTTCTACTGCAAGGGAAAAGCATAGAGAATGGTAACCAGTGTGTATTAGGTCTACCAAACAACAAAAAAAGAAATATGCTTTGGTTAAACAAAGAGCTTTTGATTAGACACAAAGGAATTTTCCATGAGGATCTTGGCTAAATGCAGATATGGTTTACCCAAGGTGTCAGGGAATCTCTAAGAATAGAACAAACGTTTGTTTTATTGGAAAAATTTTAAGATAGCTTAGTAAAAGCATCAAAGTTATTTAGTGTCCCTTATACTGTCCTCAGTATGTAATACAAAATCCTAGCATGGCTTACACAGCCCATCATGATTTCTTCCCTGATTACATCTTACCTCCTACTTTTCTCCAACTCCAACCTATTGAGTTTTCACTCTCTCCAAAGCTCCTTGTTCTCTCCCTTTGGGTCTTCTCACTATTTGGAAACTCTTTCTCCTGCCTTGTACTTCTGTTGCCTCTGATTCATCCTTCAAGTCTAACCTAGATGCTCTTTTCTTCAGGAAACCTTTACTGATCTAAATTATAGATGTCCCTTCTATGTGCTCATGTATAATAAATGTGTTTTAAGGGCCTACTATGTGTCAGACACCATGTTAAATCCTGAGAAAGAAAATTAACCTGCCTAATAGAGTCTATTGGGGCAGAGAGACAATAAACAAGTCAACCAATGGTATTATTGCAGGTGAAAATGTCCTAAATGTACTAAAATTAAATATACTAAATATGTACTAAAATATCTACCAGTAATATAACATGAAGAACAAAAACATTTGTTTCTCTTTCAACAGTCAGAGGTGAATGTTCCAGGTCAATGAGAAGCTCAGCTTTAAGCAGTTGTGCAAAACCCCAGACTGAGAGTGGCTCTGCCATCTTCAATGCATGGCTTCCAAAGTCACTCTAATCCAGTGGTGTCCAATGGAATATTGATTAATGATGGAAATGTTTTATCTATATTTGTGTTGTCCAATGTAGTAACCACTAGCCATATGTAGCTATGGAACACTTGAATCGTGGCTAGTATGACCAAGGAAATGAATTTTTAAAATTAATTGAAATTTGAATTTAAATAGCCACATATAGCCAACGAGTGGCTGTCATATTGGACAGTGTAGCCTTGTTGCCATTCTAGTCAGTGGGATGAGAGAAAAACTGGAATTCTATGGCCTGGGATCTTTTCTTAAGCAAGTGAGGCCCACGGCTTCTGCTCACATTCCACTGTACCTACTGCGTTTCATTGCATCTAAGTTGGCATCAGTTATAAGATGGATCATGATTTTATATGCCACTAAGAAAAACAAAATATGCTATCAATTAAACCATTTTAATGCTTTGGAAAAATCAAATAGACTTTTAATTTTATACACATTGAAAGAGACTTTCAAATATACTAAGTATACATGAAAACAATTATAAGTAAAATCAATTCCTAAAACTTCTTTGCAATGAGTCTAACTCTTCTGAAATATTTTTCAACTCAGAATTGCTGATATCTATGGTTTTCCATGGAATAATTTTCTCTATGGCCATGAAAACATCAGTGATATGGAATTTCTTAAGAGTGCTTTACTATTGTATCCAGGATTTTCTTTGAAGATACGGACACCCATTTGGCAAGTTCTGATTCTAGTGCTTTACCATTTGATCAAATTAATAGTATTTTTTTAACCTAAATTGAAACAAACATTGCTAGAAGTTGAGATATTCACTGTGTTAACAATAGTCCTGCTCAACACCCGAATTGGTCACATCAGCCTCTCATAGCTTTGAAACGTCTTTTGTCTGTTCTGAAGGATTTGGCAATTTCTGCTTTCAACTGCACTGTTTGACATGAGATAGGCAATCCCTTCGCTTGTATCTCAGAAGCAAAGCAAATCTACTTGTAGACATCCTCCTTCCTTAGGTCTTATAAACACTTGGCTGTTGCTTTGCAAGAAAATATGAAATTGCTGTCATTCTTCCAATGATGAATATTTGCTTCACTAATATCAAATTTATGCCCCATTGCTCTGTTTACACACCTCTCTGTGTACATTATGCCTTTTCATTTCAATGCTAAATCATAATATAATCTTTCTGAAGACATTTAAACAATTCAATTTAGCATGTGTAGTATCGGCAAACACAGATCTCAATTGAAGTGATGACAATATGAATAGCTATGACCAATGCTGTATATATGAGGATAATGACAACCATTTCATGACTTCCATATAGCCAACAGCAATGATAACATGTCATTGATTAGAGGGCAGGAAACAGTGCCAGGACAAACAAAAACCAAAGCCAAGCAAGTTATTGGTGAGCTAAGAGGATTCTGGCCTGTGGAAAAATAGAAGAAAACGCCACACATGGGCAGAGAGAGGCAAAAACGAGAGCCCATGATAGTCTTGAGAAAAAGGAAAGAGGGAGGGAGGGAGGAAGGGAGAGAGGGATATAGGAAGGGAGAGTGTTTTCTGAAGACCTCTCAGCTTCAGGTACATGATTATACGTATACGTATACATATACACACATGTGCACATGCATACACACAAACATACATGCATGCATGTTTGTGTTTTAATCAACCAATTCTTACTTGAGCTAGTTCAAGTGGGTTTCTGTACTTGCAAACAAAGACTGTAACACTAGCCTTTTAAGACCTGTTTCAGTTCAAGGGCTGACCTTCAGAAAAAGTCCCCAAAAGCTGATCTGACCATAAAGGAAACTGCATCAGTTGGGTCAGTTTGAGGGATCTGACTAAAGAAGAAGCATAAATTTTATGCAGCTTACTATGAGCTGACACTCAAGTACATATGCTCTATAGGATTTCACCCATGACTAACAAGCCTTTTAATCATGGCAAGAAGACACGGAGATTTTTCAAACATGCTTTTGCAGTACTCATATTTAGTGTTCTTGACCCTGTTTTCTTGCCAGACTGTGAGGAGCACTTGCTCCTTTTCAAGCAGTTGTCAAATCAATATTGAATCAATTGCCTTCTGATATTTGGTAGCAGTGAATAAATGGGATGCCAATTTTTCTGTTCAGAGCCATTCCTTTGGTGTACTTCATTCTGTTTCTGTGAAAGCCTCCGGGAACCTATGAACACCAACTGGCATGTCCCCTGAGTTCTGTGATATCCCTCTCTCTGCTGTAGAGGAACTCTGTGGCTTGAGGAGATGCAGGATGCTGGTGCTGATGCCACTTTTATTAAAGTGACATCCAAAATGAGTCATGAAGGTGGGAGAGCAGAGCTGCATTAGGGACACTGGGGGGTGGGGGGGGGGCTGTGCCAGGTGAGAACTATTTAATAGACCAGCCACATTAAAGAAAGGCAGTAATGTAGTGAAAGGAGCCTAATGAGCAGAAGTGAGGCTATCGTATCTAAAGAGAAAAAAAAAATAATGAGCTGCGAAATATCCCTCAAGGTGAGATTGCCAGCCTTCTGCAAGGAGGTCTCAGCCTATAGGTAAAAAAGGCTCAGGTGGTCCCTTATCTTTGCATGGTAAACAGAAGTCTTGTGGCCAATTAGAGGCTGAGCTGGATTCATGAAGACCAAGAATTATGTTGCTGATTCTTTGAAGATATTCACACCCAAGACCCTAGTTTTAATTCCCAAAGGTAATAGGAACATAATCAACGTGCGACTAAAAATTAGGAACATTATATCATCAAAACAACTCTCCTAGTATCTATGCAGCAGATGGACATCTGGATATGAGTTCTAAAAAATCTCAGGGTCTGGAGCTCCAGAATTCTTATAAAGTTGTCCTAAGGGGCCATGCCATGGGGCTGCCTGGAGGACAAAACCACTTTCTAATTACATCCTCCTAGTTTTTCAATAATGACTCCTCCTACAATGGGATCTGAGCTGGGCATGCCACACTCATGATCCTATTTGTTTCACGTTTGTATGGGATAGCCAGGCCAGATTTTGGTACATCTGAGTGAGGAAAAATATTAAACACAAAGCATTACTACTTACTGATATGAAGGGAATAAAAGAAAATTTGGTTCCTACCCATGTAAAAACCTATGCCACACAGACACTGGATCATTTACAGAATAACTTTTCAAGTTTACATAGTAGGAAAGCAGAGGACACCTGTGCTTCCCAGATTAGGAAGGAGACAGGACAATGAAATAATACATAATGAAAATGCACAAATAATACAGCCTCATAATAATAAGTCTTTATTACTTACAAATGTTTTCTTCAGCATTTTCTAAATAGGTGCTCACAGCAAGCCCATGAAACAGACAGGGTTAATATTATTCCACCATTTTACATTTGGGAAACTGAAGCTCAGGGAGATCAAGTCAGGAGTTCCTAATCTCTTAGCTCCTGTGGTGCAAAGATAACTAGAGTTCATATGCATGATGCACTCCCATGATCATATCTAAATTTAGAAGAAATTCACGTTTTTAGGGTAAACTTTTTTTGGTGGAGAGGATGAGGCAAGGTTAGGTGTTTTACTCATAAAAATGTTATCAATATGTAAATAATGAAATCAACTATTAAAAAATATCAAAATTTTATGAGTAAAAAAAATCCACAATGATGCCCAATCAGGGCTTATAATATTACTATATAATTGTGATCAGTTAAACAATTCACAAAGCTATTCATGAACCAATGATAATAGTGCATGTTCTCTTAATATTTATTATTTAACAGATTACCCCAGAACTTAGTAGCTTGACACAATAGCAATTATCTTTCACTGTTTCTGAGGGTGATTCAGGCTTGGGATCTCTCATGCAGTTGCAATTGGATAGTGGTTGGGGCTGAAACAGCTGAGGTCTCTCTCCATGTAATCTCAGGACTTCTCCATGTGGTCTTGCCTCATGGGCTAGTTTGGGCTTCCTTACAGCGTGACAGCTCAAGACTGCAGCCTGTATTTTCCAGGGAACAAGAAAGAAGATGCATCACCTTTACTGACATACACACATACTATTGGTCACAAGCAAGTCACAGATCTCACCTAGTTTCAAGGGAAGGAGACAGAGACTCTCACCTCTCTGTGGGAGAAGTGTCCAGATCACATTGTTGATGAACATGTGAGAGTTATTGTTGCAGCTACCTTTGGAAAATAAAATCTGCCAGAGTATATATTGAACAAAAGGTTATAATTAATTTTGTGCCCCTGAGGTTTATATGAGGAAAATATATGCTCAAAGTTTCTTTAATGGAAATTATTTTTGAAAAAATGAGTCTTTAATTGGTCCAGACTTCCATTCCATAGGTAAATTCAATAAAGCAGTAAGCATACAAATTAAAAGAAAAATATAAATAAATCTCATTTTATTATTTAATATCACAAAAGATAGAATTTATAGAGAATTAACATCTTATTAACATGAAAACCATTTTACAATTTCACTTATGTTATCACTTTGTCTGCCTTTTATTTGGAAATTAACAGTTGTATTACAGAAATGTTCCTGAGATCCTTTTCACTCAGGTGCAATATAGAAGCCCATGCACCACTGTTTCCTCTCTTGTCTTATCTTGTAGTTTTGTTAGTGAAAATTTATTATAGTGTGAAATTTAAAGGGAAATGGGAAAAATTGTAGAATCACAACTCATGGGCATTATAAAAATCAATTATCATTATAACTAATACTGATGGAGCAATAACTGTCGGGTTTGGCTGAGACATGGTTTAAGAGATTCACAAACTTTTCTACCTCAAGACCTGTATCAGCTATGGAGAAAGAATATAGAACTCTGAGTCCTTGGGTACATAGCCCCAAGCATCCTCAAGTCTATGAGTGATCAAAACTTTATGCATATATTACTTTCTCTTCTGGAAGGCATTGGTGTTTTTGTTTTAATATAAAAAAGATGTTTTAGATGTCATCAGTTAGTCTATCACATGGCTTTAAGCTCTTCTGCACAGTCCCTCATATCAGCTCGACAGGCAATAGATATTCATGCTTAGTCCCCAGATGCTGGCTATAATTTCCCTAATGGTTTCTCTTTGAGAAAACAGATAAGAATGTAGGTAAATTAGAATGATGTAATTATTGCCATTACTTTGAATTCGCTCTAATTTATGTATTTTATATCACTTTCAAACTTTAGTACTTGGGTATTATTGCTAACTAATTACATGAGGCATACTTTACAGTGATTATGATACCCTGGAATGTTCTAGGTACCTCTGCTAAGAATTACTGGGATTAACGACTAGCCAAGGTCATATGGTTAATTAATAACAGTGCTGATATTCAAACTCAACTTTGGACTCCTTATCTTGTGTTTTCTCTGCTACAGTTTAGAGTCATAAAAACTACTAACAGAAATTCACATTCCTAAAGAAGGTTGGAGACCAACGGTAGGTGTAAAATAACATTTTGCAAAGAAAGTGAATTTGATGACTTATGCTATGTTATTTACACATTTAATTATTTATTTATTCCTGAGAGGATTAGAGAAGAAATGCATGGTGTGAAGAGTCTATTTTTAAGCCAAGCCAGATTTCACTATATCTGCCCCTCCTAGTTCAGCAGCAGTGCCACTCCATGCTGATCCCCACACTCTATGCCCAAGGGGCTTTGCGGGTGCTGGTGATGCTGGAACTCCACTGAACCTTGATATAATGAAGCAGAAATGTCATGTCATGAGTCTTGAAAAGCAAGGAGTGTTATAAACAGTTGGGGTGAGGATTCTACAACAAGATTGCTTGAGCCATATAGTGTTGTAGAATTTAGTTATAGTTGCTTCAGTTTTCTATGGTAAAGGTTGGGGGGTATTCGCATATACAGGGTGACAAAGTCCTACCACTGCTTGTCATAATATTGTACCCAGAAACCATAATTGCCTCAGAGGTGTAGGTCCTATTGTTCAATGGGCTTCACTTCTTTCCTTATGGAGAATTCCTTCTCAGGGGGTCTC
>NW_006441063.1:2550461-2554904 GCF_000325575.1 Pteropus alecto | reverse complement strand
TCTGAACCACAAGATTATATTACCCATGAAATTTCTTAGCTCCTATTAAAACAGTGGATACATATACAGTGATGGGGTGAGGTGATACCACATGACCTCATTTACCATAAACTTCCAAGTCCCAACTTTGTATCATCTAATAAAGCTTGTCACACTGATTTTAGGAAGATGCTTGGCAAAGGGTCTGAGAGAGAGAGAAAATGAGAGAGAGCAACTGGCGCTAGGACAAAATTGCTAAACCAGCTCATTGCACGTACTTGAAAATCCACTAAAACATATTCAACAAAAAAATGCAGACTACATGCCACCTGGGTGTCATTGCTGTTGTTGCTTGCTGTATTTTTCCTTTTTTAAAAATCTTTTTATGCTAGCAAAATGGAGATTTTAGAAAAATCATGGAAGCCAGGATTTCAATTACCATTCTTCTTAACTGATCTGACTAATACTTCCCCCATCCCAATCTTTGGTCCTTTGTGTTTTCTGGAGGGTTAGGCCAGTTAGAAAGTCTCCCAGAGACTTTCCAACACTAACAAGCTGGGCTTCCATGAACTTATGAATTCTGAAAAGTGATCATAATTGTGAGGTTTCAGCACAATTACCCCCAGTAACGTCTCCTGTGAACCCCACAAGAGTGCAGTTGGCAAACTGGCAAGTTGATTCCTGTGGAAAGTACACTGAACTCTAAGTCTCTAATGTGGGGTCCCTGCAGAATATTGGAACTTAGACCTATTGGATGCATGTCCCTTCATAACTCTTAATAGATGAAAACAAAAAGAAATATCTGGGTTTATGCTAACTTTGAAAAAGTCTAAAAGAAAGAGAAAGCAGGCCATCTATAATAAGGAGGTAAGAACTCATATTCTATAAACAAACTCCCTTCTGCCAAGTTAATAGACCGAGTCAAATGCCTTTGTGGCACAAATTTTATTGAGACTGTCAACAGGGCAAGAGAGTAGTGCAGTGAGTTGCTAAGGAGAAGCCTTGAATGAGGCAAGTGTCTGCTGTCCTTGCACCTGGGTCCCAAGACCCCAGAGGTCCCCAGTTCAGGTAAGGGTCAACAAGAGTGTAAGGGGAAAGGGCTCACTTTGGTGTTAAATTATCCAACTTTAGGTTTATAGGGCTTCAGGAACACTATCTGGTGACAATCAAGGGATCAGTTCTTTCTTTAGAAACTCCAGGGTTTTACATCAGGAAGGGCTTTCCCTATATTGCTCAAGAAAATATCCCAATTTCCTAACTAGCACCAAAATTATTTGGGTTTTCCAAGTCTTGCATTAAAAAAAAAGCTTATTATATTTAAACTCCCTTTCTCCATTTTTCTGCTCAATCACTTCCTATTCATCCACCAATACCCAGCTCAATGACACACACTCCTGGAATTCCCCAGTTCCCCAGATAGGAAGATGAATTCCAAGAGATAGTCTCTTCTCCCAGAGCACTGAAATATCACCATAACCCACACTTCTGTTATAAAACAGATGATATTATATCATAACTATTTGCTCATATTTTTATGTCAGTTGGCATGTTATGATTTCAAGTATCCAAAAACAAAGCAAAACAAAAAACTGGCTTAAGCTAAAATGAGAATTTATTGGTTTGTGTCACTAAAAATTCCACCTTTAGTTGCAGCTTAATTCAGCAGCCGGACAATGTCTCCAAGATCTATTTGAGTGTAGCTCCATTCTCAGTTTTCCTATGCTCTCTGGCTTTTATGTCATTCCTCAGGGGCTTCAAGCTTAAATAATCTCAGAACTCCTGCCAAGAAGAGAAAGAGACTTCTTTTCCCCTGAAGTTAGAGTAAAAATCTGAGACATGAATCTTCTTGATCCTGATTGGCCTGGCTTGTATCATGTACCCATTTCTAAACAATCACAGTACTGTGGAGGATGGAAGTTTCTACTTGGTTTAAAATGTCACATGTCCCGTTCATAAAGTCCAGAAGTGGAGGTGAATTTCTCAAAACTTGTAGACTGAAAGCAACAGAGGGAGTAATTTTTACTGTAAATGAAGGGTTCACTGATGCTGGACTGAAAAAATAAGACATGTCCTTCTGTGTACTATGAGCTCCTCAGCCCATAGCATTGTGTTTGGCATATAGTAGGCACTTAATAAATACCGACTGGGTTTGTGAATGAGAAAGAGAATGAATACAGCCTGGCCCTACTTCCTTTTCTCCTCTCCACTCTCATCCACTGCAAAAATATCCACCCATGGAATTGGAAACCATCAGTCTTCTAGGGATTGAGGTTATACAATTGACATTTTTCTACACTCTTCTCGCTCCTACAACTCTAGCCAATATAACTTTGATGGGTCATGATTGAATTGCTTTTGTTAAGAAGCCACAGAAAGAAATTATTTCTTGCTAATATTCTTGAAGGATTTTCCACAATATGATTGGATTATTGCTAATCTAATAGGGCACCATACTAATGGTGATGTTAATAATATTATGTGATTCTTCCAGCTGTCACATTGCTCACTGAATGAAAAATTTTGAAAATTTTCTTTCTGAAAAGTTTTAGATGACCAAGATATTGATGTAGTTATTTGTATTATTCTGTAGCCACCTCATAGTCCATTGATAAAAACAAATGAACGAATAAAAATGTCATATTCCTATTAAGGTAGTGGAGTTATGAGTGTTTTATTTCCTTCCTTACGCTCATCTGCATTTTCACTTTCTCTGCAATGAGAATTCATCAATTTGTGCTTTGAATAATTTTTTTGAAAGGGAGAACTTTACAGGAGATTCTATTCTCATCTACTTAATTATCACTTTGGGGCAGATTCCCTTCACAATGAGGTGGATCGAATTCAGGGGCTCTTTGGTGAGACTAGGGAGCACAATCCCAAGGCCTAAGCCTATCCCTAACATTTACAAAAATTCAGATCACAAGGACAAATGGAGGCCTGCATACCATATGTCTAACTACTTACAAGGTATAAGTAAGCTTTTAAATTGTTAACTAAAATATGTCCACCCTTCTACCTTGACAAATATACCTTCACAATGATCTGGAAATTCAGCTTTGATTTTAGAATTCTTGGAAGCCTCAGAGTTGATCACTGGAACATAATGGCATGGGAGGGTGGATCTCTGTCCCTTGGCACACTGTCCTTTTTCCACCCCTGGCCTCAGCCAACATTGCAAGAGGCCCCATGAGCCTCTATGTCCAAGCTCCATCACCCCACTTTAAAACAGCCACTCTTGAGCACCTCTTGGGGCTATGAATATACATCAGCTGTGTAGTCTACCCTCAAAGGAAAGGCCTGTGCAAGCCCTAGGAACATTTCCTTGTCCCTCTTAATTCTTCACTCCATGAGGAAAGGTGCAGCTAGAGAAATGCCAGAGTGAGATCTTTTAAAGTACAAGGCACAGGGCAGGGCTCCTCTTATCTGGGGCCGGGAGAGGAATTGCTCATGACTGAGGCTATTGTATCACAAGTAAGATGGGGTGGCCCCTGTAATTATGACTGCTGCTTCAGGGATACCCCCATTCACCACACACACACACACACACACACACACACACACACACACACACACACACACCATGTTCTCTGTCTCAGAAATGATTTGTATATTAAAAAGAAACCTGTCCTCAGATGGGACCATTGTTGAATGTAGAAGCTGCTTGTCAAAAAGCCACATGAATGTAAGTACTCTCTGGTCCTGGGTCTCTAGGTCCTTAAGGATCCTGATAAGAGATCAGCCCACAGTGACCAAGACAAGCACCAACCGAACTTTCAAAGTTATAAAGATGTTGTTGCTACCCTGTCTGTATTCCTTCAACAATCACCGCTGTAGTCCTTGCCAACATCATTTTGTGAGCACCTCATGCTCTCTATCTGATGGAACCTTTTTGTTGGAGCATGGACAGGTCAGAAGTTCCAAGAGATTGATGCTTCCAGGAGCAGTTCTCAGCTAATAATGGTGGAGATGGAGGATGATTACCCCAGCTTCCTCATCTCTCCACTGGGGTCATTTTGAGGCATGATCTCTCCAACCTCTCCAAGAGGTGCTCAGTGGGATTGAGTCTCAGTTGTCTACAATGGTAGCCTAACCATTAATGCACCCATATGTCAGTTTCATTTCCTTCCCTGTCACACTTCTCCACTCTTCTACCAGTATTTCCTGGATTATTTTTTTTTAGATAGTTCTCTAATGAACTCTTTACACCCAATTTATTATGTTGGGGTCTGCTTCTGGGGAATACAACTTAAGACAGCTGTCTATTTCTGGTTCCATTGATTTCTTACTGCTATGGCATATCATGCACTGTTCTCTGTATTTGGCAATTATCATCTCAGTTTTACAGTTGAGAATCAAGGGTCAGTGAAATAAAATAATCTTCCTGAGCTCTGACAACAAGAAAGCAACAAAGACAGGGTTTGAACCGAGTGATCAGACTCCAGAACCAAAACAATTGATCATTTA
>NW_006441063.1:2536958-2550369 GCF_000325575.1 Pteropus alecto | reverse complement strand
AGAGCGGTACAGGGTTTAGGAATTAGGTTGGAGACCTTAATCTACCATTTTCTAGCATCTGATACTCTATGCTCTTTCTTATACATTGGAATAACAGTAGCTATTGTAAATGTCATTCTACATCCACAGTGCTTTTCACTGTGCCGGGCACACAGGACATGCGCTGTGCATGTGTTCATCAGCTTCCTTGGTCCCTCCTTCTCTGCATTAGGCCCCTTCCTTGGGCTGACAGAAAGATGAAGAATAGCAGAGAGGAATGCAGCCTCAAAAGCCTGTTGTTTCTAGCAAGTATCTGGCTAATTTATTTCAAAAGGTTTTGCTTCTATGAAGTTTAATAGAGTTGATGAGTATTAAAGGAATCATTTAATCTTCATTTGAATGTGATCAGTAAATGTATTTTGGAGATTATATTCATTCCCCAGTGATTCCAAGTACTTTCCCATTCCAAAGATGATTTTCATCCATCAGAGCAGAGGGTTTTCAGCTCTGTGGAGCTGTCCGAATGAAAAGCAGGAGTTCCAAAGGTGATGTTTAGCCTCAAGCAAGGTGGCAGTTTCCTTCTAGGCTTAGGGACACACTCACAGGTATGCAGACACATGACCCCTTCCTGACTAATGTATTCCTGTCCTAAGCTGTTCCCCAATTTTATGAGGCTTCAAGTCTCTGTAAAGCAAGCTTCAGCAGCACAGGACTTAAAGGCAGGTCATCCTCCCCTTCGCAGCCTGCTGGTTCTTCCACTTTACTGCGCCCAATGGAAGGTCAGCCACATCGGCTAAAAGTGAAGTGGGTAAGATTTGTCTAGGGAGGAATTTCACCAAGTGAATTTTAATAGCTTGGAATCAGGTTAAACTCATGAAGAAGGAAGGAAAAGATGACTTACTTGGCAGCAAATACACATACTATTACTATGTGTAATACTACACTTTCACAACCTGTAAGCATTTAGGATGTGCATGTGGCTTCGAGGGTGAGAAGAATTTGTGCTCCCTGCCAAAAGCAATTCAGTCTTTTGCTAGGCCCAGCAGCATCTTAGGAAGGACTTGGAGTTTAGAGTTTTTTCTCTGGGCTAGCAAACCACCCCAAATCAGAGCAGAACACTGGTGGGCTAGTGATACAATAAGTATGCATTGAGTTCAAAGGTTTCCAAGGGTGTTCGGTGAGCCTCATGCCTTGCCACACTGGGTCTTCTCATCTTCACAGGCACACGCTGAGCCTTGTTTTTCAAATGGAAACACATAGTTGGAGAGATTAAAAAACTGACCAAATTTCAGTTCTAGTTGATATTCAAACCCAAACTTTTTTTTCTGTGACCAAACCTGTGCTGGTTCTCAGACATTGCACCATCTGTTGACCAAGAGTGAGAAGACCTGAATTCAAGGTTAGCTCTAGCACTCATATGGCCTCGACCAAGTCACTTATTCTGTTGAATATACAGTTCTATCTGTAAAATGGGAATAATAGTGCTGATTTATATCTATTATAAGATTGTCACAAGGAGCAAATGCATGGCAAAATACCTTAAAGGTGGTTAAGTGGTATTTAAATATAATACATTGTCATTTATTGATGATGGTGATAATGATGACAACAATGATAGTAATCATTGGATCACAAGAGATGCCCAGTTGGAGAACACTTCAAGTAGGGACACTCAATTGCATGAAGGTCTTCATGCGATGTGGTATTTGGGAGGATGCTGCTAATTAAGTAGAAAGAGAAAGCCAGATGCCAGGGAATCAAAGGCAATGTAGGGTAGGAAGAAATGCAGACATGTTCGAGTATTCTGGTGGTAAACTCAGATCAAGAAGCAAGAAATTGGGCAGTAGTTGAAGGGTCAGCTGGGTCATAGGTCAGCAAGGCAGCAAAGGAAGGGGCAGGGGAGAAGCTGGATGGAACATGGGCCCTGAGCAGCAGTGAGATCTGAGTGTTTTTGTTAGCTGTCAGCTTCAGGTCATAGTTTTGAACAGCAAACAAGCAGCCTTATGCCAAAACCATCTGGGCCTGCTCTGGGACAAACCTCCAGCTGCAAGAGTACATGGAGGTTGAGTCTTACAATATTTATGGACTTCAGATGTGCGCCTTCTGGAGCTCCATGAGGCAAAAACACATTCCAAGTGTGTAAAGGCTGAGTATCTGTCTGTGAAACACCATGGGAGACTTCAGTTAAGAAGGTCTCACCTGAAGCTGGGTGGTTGCAGATGGAGATGAGGAGTCCAGAGCCTCAGGCCAAGTAAGCTCTGGGGTGAGGCCTTGAGTTGTTCACTCAAGAGTTTTATTTAGTGTAGCTAATTAGTGTCCTCCTGTGGAAGTATGAGTGTAGCTGTTCATTGGCTTTTTCTCCCCTGTGAAAATCTGAACTCCTCTGAATGACAGAAATAGGTTACCCTTGTTTCTGAAGGTGCTAGAACAAAATCCAGCCTTTCATTGGTGTTTGTTATACAAAAGATGGCTTGTTCTCAGAGGCTGGGGTAACTTCAGTGCCTTTGGCCCCAGACCTTGATCTCAAGTCTTTTGGCAGAGAGAGTTGACAAAGGAGTGACTGTAAGAAGTTATAAAAGACCACAGTTTGCTGAAGGTGAAAGGGTAAAAACAGGAACTTTTGCCTTTTGGGGGTCAGGAGGAAACAGCTAGGGCTTCTTGGGTGTGAGTTTAATCTGCCCCTGACTCTGATAAGATGTTCCTTCTCCAAATACATTATTATCTTTCCACACCAACCCTTCAGCCACTGAGAGGAGCAGGGGCCCTGCGGAGGCTGTGAGAGGAGCACCAGGAGAGCAGAAATCAGGCATTTTATATTGTAAGACAAGTTTGGCTTCTTGTGGGGAAAACTGAGATGAAAGTAGATCATTGAGGTGGCCAGTTTACCAAGAATGAGGTTCCTCAGAAAAGGGAAAACACTGCAGGCAGCACTTGTCAATGAGGAGAGAGGAATGGGACATCCTGGCAAGTGTGAGGACGGCCTTTTCCTATAAATTTGAGACATTTGGAGCTCTTGATTGCAAGCTTCATATAAAACAAGGAGTGGAGGCTCCAAAGAAACAAATCATACTTTGAAGCCTCCACACTGAAAATATTTTCCTGCAACCACAGAACTGAACAATGGTGATCTTAGTGGGCCCTTAGGAGTCATTGAGCTCAACATCTGTGTCTGACCAACTTGAAGAGTGGAAGTCAAAGAGCCTAGTTCTCAGCTTCTGAAATTCAGGCCATTTTCCCACTATTTCCCTTTGTCTGCTTTATTTTGCAGGGTGCTTTTGAGAAACATAGAAAACTAAACAGCAGCCATGATTTCAATGCGTAATAACCTTATCAACCGAATTTGTTTGATGAGAGTGACTTTGAGAAACTCTTGATGACATTCTACTGCTCAAGTCCACAAATCTGTACATTTCTCCCTCACAAAGTCTGTTGCTCAGCTCCAGTGTACGTAACATGGAGCATCCTTCTAGTGAATTCCTCTTTCTGCTAGAGTTGATTTCTGTTGCTTCTAATTGTAGAACCCTAACTGTTATTTCCATTGATGTTGTATTCATTCATTTATTCATTCAATAATCATTTATTTAGCACCACTATCTGCCAGGCATAGATATCATTACATATAAAGCATGGTCTCTGCTTTCAAGGACCTTAGAGTCTAATGAGGGAAAGATACACATAAAAAAAAGGCAGTGATGGAGTCAGTAAATGGGTGCCAGTGAAGTACAGGAGGTACAAACAGCTGAGACTTGGTGGAGTCAGGGAAGGCTACTGGAAGAGAAGAGGCTTGAGTTAAATTCTTATGGGCAGGCAGAGGCAGCCAAAGCAGAGAGAAGGGGTGGAGATGCATTCCTTTTGGACAGGAAAGTACTGTGTTAGGGCCCAATGGTGTGCAGTAGTAGAGCATGTCTGAGGCACTGCCCACAGGTTAGCTGGGACATAGGACAGAAATGGGAATGAGACATAGAAGGTAGCTAGAGAAGTTGGCAGGCAAGCATCATACTAGGGTGTCTATTAGTGATTAGCCAAAAAGAATGCATGTATCCCCCAGAGGAGTCACTGAGAAATTTTAAACAGGGAATGCTTTGGTCATGCTTGTATGTTAGATTGCTCAGGCCTCATCTACAGACTAAATTGGGAGATGTCTTGGTGGAAAAAAGGAGACCAGTCTTCCAGGGGGCAAAAATGGAGGTCCGAACCAAGTCATTCATCATGAGAATCAAAGTGCTAAGGTTCAGATCAAGGATAGACACATTTGGAAAGTAGACTATTTAGAATATACTCATCTAGATAGGCAGATGAGAGCAAAGAAAAATCCAGAAGATGGTGTTATGCTGTGCTCTTTTTTCTCTCTCGCCTCCTATACTCTAATCATGTATTTTTTTTTTCTGGTTAAAATCTTTCCATGACTTCCCTTAACTTTCAGAAAAAAATTAAAACTTTCAGGTTAATCAAATAAAACTTTTTCTAATCGAGTTCTTGATGACCTTTGTGTTAGCAGAAGCAGGGACAAAGTTTGTTTGCTTGATTCCCCATACTTTAAGAAAATTTAAAACTTCATAAAAGCTGAAAGAATAGTACATAAATACTTCTATATGCTTCACCTGCATGCACCAATTGTTAACATTTTCCTGCATCTGTTTTATCTTTCTCATTTTCAATGTATGCACATTTACACACAAACATTTTTTAACTGGACCATTTGTAAGTTGCAGACATCCTGACATGCCACATCTAGATACATCAGCATGTATCTCCTAAGAACAAGGACATTCTCCTACAAAACTGCAATACTCAGGAAATTTATCACCAATCCAATAATGTTATCGAATATACAGTCCACATTTACATTTCTCCAGCTGTCCCCAAATATGTACTTAATAGCTTTTATAAAAATCTAGAACTCAAGAATCTTGAATTTCATGTGGTAGTCATGTCTCTTTATTCTCCTTTAATTTACAACGGTGCTCTCTGCCTTTTTCTGTTTTTCATGACATGACCTTTTCTAAGAGTCTAGGCCAGTCGCCTTGTAGAATGAGTTGCAATCCGAGTATGGCTGATTGTTTCCTTATGATCAGATTCAGTTTGCATATTTTGGGTGAGAATTCGACAGGCGACATTATATTGTTCCTACTGTGTCACATCAGGAGGCACAAGATAGCTGTTTGTCCCATTATTAATGATGCTAATTTTGATCTCTCCACAAAAAAGGCACCTTCTCCCTTTGTAATTAATCAGTAATTTTGAGGGTGATACTATGTGACTGTAAATATCTTGCTCTGAATAATGTTTCACCCATGATCATCCATTAATGTTCTTTGCCCAAACCAATTACTTCTTTGTTGGTTACAGAATATTGATTTTCTAAATCTATTGTTCCTTATACATTTATTAGTTGATATTCATCTGTAAAGAATAGCTCATCTTCTCCCCATCACCATTTTTCAAATATTACCATGGACTTCTAGATTTATATATATTTTTATATTTGAATTGTCCCAAGTCTGGCCAGTGGGGTTCCCTTTAAGCCAATTATTGTGTCCTTTTGGCATATCCCCAGTAGCCTTTGAGCACTTCTTTGCTTTATGACATATTATTTTCCAGCATCATCTGTTACTTTCCTAAGGGGCAGAGTTTGGTGGTGGTGGTGGTGGGGATAATGAGTTCAGTTTTGAATATGCTGCATTTGAATTTAGCTTACCTCTATGATCTCTAGTGTCTGGTAGGCAACTTTTCATGTGTGCATGATGTACACACATATATACATATATACACATCTATATATCCCTTCACATTTAGGTATATCTTCCTTCTTCATCACATATACTCTTTATAGATATCTTTTACACACACACACACACACACACACACACACACTGATATATCTTCAGTTTTGTTTCCAATATGTTTGAGTGATGGTCTTCTCTTCTGACAATCTATTTTGCAGCATCAGAAATAGTAGCATCTTGACCTTCAACTCTATTTAATGACTATCTGGAACACTGCCTTGAGAGGATAAGTCTTCCAAGGCCATGATCAGGATTAATAGAAAAGTAAATGTTGGCTCATTAGCTCTTTCTGCCATGGGCATAGGAGTATGATTAGGTGGCTTAAATACTAAATACTTATCAACCTAGGTCTAAACCAGTGGTTCTCAAAGTGTGGTACATGGACCAATGGCATCAGCATCACCTGGGAACTTGTTGAAAATGAAAATTTTGGGACCCCCATCCTTGACTTACTGAATCAGAAACTCTAGAACTGGTCCTAGTGCTCTGTTTAAACCAGATTTCCAGGTCATTCTTATGCATGCTCAAGTGCGAGAACCATTGACCTTAGGTATTTCTTTGCTGATGGGCACCTGGAGAAGGCTTCAGTGTTCCTCAGGAATGAATAATCATGCTTGTGTGTCCCCAGAAGGTCTGTGTGACAAGAAACATCTGCTTGGGAAGTTAAGAAGGTGGTGGTGGTGCCTGAAACTTACTGGATTTCATTAACCAATGTCACCATAATAAAAATTAAAATTAAAAAAAAAAAAGGTGATGGTGAAGAGAACCTAAAAATCTAAAAAGAGTTTTGTTTGGGGTGTTGGGGCCCTTGGAAATGGGCTCAAGAGCTGAGTGAAGAATCAGCTAGAGTAGAATTAAACCCTTTACATGATAAACATGGCTTGCTTTATACTTATATTTGTGTGTGTATTCATTTTCCTTTGTTTACTCTTAGAATTTTAGGTTTTATTTTTAGAATTTATAACCTTCTCAGCAGTCTTTACAGTTAAAAGGAAAAAGCCTTTTATCCACACCAGGGTCACAGTTTTAAAGGGAGGCTGCTTTAAAAAGTAGCCTCTGAATTAATGGTGGCCATGGGAACTGGAAGACACTGAGAAGATGGAAACTATGGTGGGGATCCCCCCCCCCCACCATGAAACTTATTCCTAAGATGTTCCTTCTAGATGGCTGACTGAACCCAAGCTTTGGAGAGGTTAAGGCTTTATTTATTTATTTTTTTAATAAAGAAAGACTTTCTACCTCTCCCCAAACAAACAAACAAAGGTGCCTCTTTGAAAGAAGTTTCTAATGGTGGAGATTTTAAGGCCTATCAAGTGATATTCCTGGTACAGCATGCCTGATTCCCTTCACTGCAACTGGCGGTGCCAGGACAGCCTCCTCAGCCTTGGAGTGGGGCAGACCCACTGACTTCTTAGCTTCCCCTTGACAGGCAGGCAGCTGCGGGAATTTTAATTGGCTGACCCATTAGTTCTAGTTCCTTAGAGTAATTACAGATGTTTCCACACATGTGGGGCCCAAGGTGCTAAGGAATATTTTGGGATGTGTGAGGTCTGTGTTATCTCTTGAACCAGAGTTGAGCTTAGTGTCAAGAAAAACTGCCTCTCTAAGCTTCAAAAGTACATTGCTGTGAGTCGGGGTGCTCTCTGTGCTCTGGTCGGAGTCTCTGTGACTAGCGTGGTTGTCTTGAAATGCCACTTGTATTCAAGACTTTCTCACTCCTCCACTTTGGTGTCAGCACCATGCCATTGGCACTGCTTCTATCGTGGTTGCTTTTCATTTCTCAGCCTACATAACTTCTCAGCAGCATTTGGAACTGATGACCACCTTCCACTTTGAAAATTATGTTTCCCTTGGCATTTGTGATCTCCAATCCATTGCATCCTCACAGGCTTCTAGCAAGCTCCACCCACTCTGACTATTTCTTCAGGGTTGCTCAAGATTCTGCCCGAGGTTCTCTTTCCTTCTCTCGAGTGGCCTCATTGATTCCCAGGACTTCAAACACTATCTACCTATATTTTCATGTGTTGCAAATTTCACTTCCAGCCCAGACCTCTCTACTGAGTTTCAGACCTTCTATTCACTTGGAGTCCCACTACCCTTTTAACTGCAGCATAAGGAAAACATGCTAATCCCCTGCTCCTGGACACTCGCTCCCATCTTTTGTCCCTGATAACAGTGAATTGCTCCACCATTTTCCCATTCCTGAAGCCTAACACTTGCACACTGCCTTTACCTGCTTCCTCCTCCTCCCTCCCCATATCCAATAAATCACCGAGTCTGCCTATTAAATGTCTCCAGATCCATGACCCCTTTCCATTCCTCTTCTCATTCTCTTTGCTCCAGCTCTGCTGAAGTCTTCTTTTGCCTCCAGGTCTGAAATCATTCATTGTGCTACTTCCTCTCTTGGCAGCACCGGATCTTCTCTACCTTACCATCATTCTGCTTTACTGGCTGACCCCTCACTCTTTAAGTGTCAGTCTAGATGGCATCTCCTCTGGGCAGCCTTCCCTGATTTCACCACTGCCCACCCAACACTGGAGTAGGCACCCTGCTTTCACCATACTGCTGCCACCCATTTATTTGCCTGTGCCTCACACTAGCCCTAAATGTTGAGGCTGTCTCATTCATCAAAATTATCTTTGCAATCAGCATAGTTTCTGGCACATAGGGCCATAGAATGAACAAGCCAGAGAAGCTATTTCCCAGCAGACCTTTAAATCTTGTCTGGGGCTTAGAGACAGGTGGCTTCACATGGAGACCCTTGGTGTAGGGCCAGCAGTAACTCTTTCTCTTGGTGGGCTTTCTCTCTGAGCTCTGTATGGCTCCAGTACAGGGAGGAAGGAAGACCCAGCAAGAAATCCAGGCACATCTTTACACTCCCTTCATCTGGTCAAATGACCCTTGGAGGCTAGTGGACTACATATCTGCTCTCATTACCCAGCATATTGTAAATGAGCATGCTTTGAGAAGAAATAGTCCTATTCGGTTCAGTAATCTTCAGCCCATGAGCAAAGTGAGAAAATGGCACTTATTTTCAAACCCTTGTCTATGGAACTTGGAAACTCTTCTTCTGTACAGTCCCTTAGCTAGCAGGTAGCACAATCCTAATATGACATTTGTCACACACGTTGGTAATTATTTCTTTATGTTTCTGACTTTGAGAGCTAGGCAGGACCAAATATTACTTATCTCTTGGGTCTCAGATGGTGGCATGGAGGCTGGCACAGACTAGAGGACCACAGAGTTAGCTGACAGAGTATCTCAAGTATATACCATTTCACTATTGGATATAAGCCAGGAGTGGTAATGATGAATTAATGCCAGAGCCCCATTTTGATTCCAGGAGGCTTGTCCTGCATTCTCTTGGAGTTATACATAGGAAAGATTCCACAAGCTCTTTCAGGGGTACTGGTGCCACTAGTTAGGTAACAACAGGTCGTGATGCAATGTTATTGGGTCAAAGTGTGATGCAAAGACCTCTTTGAAACATTCAGCAAGGAGGAAGCAATGCGAGAGGAGAGAGGGTGGACATTCCTGGACCAGGTTCAGAGTTCTCAGGGCTTGTGCTTTAGGGAGTTTATCTGGGTGTTGCTGTCTCTGTGTGTTTCACAAACTTGTGTGTCCTGTCAGGAAAGGAACTGAAATGCTGGGCTTTCTTCCCTCTCCATAGTATTGGGGCAGATATAAAACTGGACTCAAAATATTTTCCTTTTGCTTTGCCAGAAGGTAACTGCATAAATTATGGGGATTCTAGAAGCAAGCTATTTTTAAACATACCCTCACCCACTGAGCCACAATTCTTTTACTCAGGGATGCAGCCTTTTTTGTCTCCAAAAGAAATGAGGTATCTTAGGTTGGGTTTCCTAAGAAAGACACTTTGAGTCAGAGATTGGTGTGTAGGAAGTTTACTAGAGCACCCTTGGGAGCAACATTTATTAAGGGAGAGAGAGAAACAGGATGAGGCAGAGTGAGACTTTGTAATGTGATGCTGTTGCAACAGATTCCTCAGCTGATCCCTCAGGAGCTTCAGAGTTGGCATGGCCTTGAAAAATTGTCCCAAACTGAGGCAGAGTGCTCGACCTTTGTACTGCTTCCTCTCCCACCTTGGAAAGGGGTGTGACCTTGGACAAAGAGGCTCCCATCAGCTGGGAGCAGTTCCCAGAATGGAACTCAACAGTTGACAGTCTTGGTGGCTGGGGGGCAAATACCTTGGAGTGGGTATTTGGACATCACAGCCCCCCCCACTCCCACTGAGGCTGAAAATTAAAATCTACCTGAGAAAAGCAACAACTGTTTTCAACGGACACCAAGGAGTGAATGGCTCATACCAGAGCCTTTTGGATAAGGTCTGGATAAGGGTTATAGAAGTGGATTTGAGGTTGAGATGAACAGGACTAAGATTGAGGAAGAGAAGAAGAGGATGTGAATAAGGGCAAGGAAGGGAGATCTGGATTCCTGGTGACTTTTTGCTGTGAAGTTTTGCTCACAGTGCCTCACAGTGAACTGCCAAGGACCCGGAGTTACACCTTGGCCTTAGAGAGACCTTGGGCAAAAGATAATCTCTCTGTTTCAAATCTCCCACTTGGGAAAGAAGGCTAATTTGGGGGCTTCAGTCTTTAGGAGATAAAAAAAGGCAAAATAAACATCTATGTTTGCTGCAAGGGACACACAGATAAAAGTGTGCTCTTTGTTAATTTAAAATTAGATATAAATTATCACCATCACAGAGACCCAGAGCTGGAAGGAGTAATTCAACCCACTCATCTTAATGATGAGTAAACAGCCTCAGGGAGCAGAAAGGACTTGCCCAAGGTCACCCAGCTAGTTTATTAGTGTCAAAATAAAAAATAGGCCCAAGGTCCCTGACTCACGGTTCAACACTCATTCATAACACCCAGCTTCCATAATCTTCACTGGGCTGCCTGTCTTCTTAAAAGCATCCCCAAACTCCAGAAGACTGGGAATTTTCTAAGCTGGTTTTGTCTCAGGTGGCTCTTTCTCAGAAGCTCCTGTTCTTTGCAGAGTTCTGTTGTGCTGGTCATGCCAGCGGAAGGCCCGCCAGCCAGAGAGGCCTTGGAGACATTTGCATTTGGGTAAAAGGCTCCGATGGTCTTGACTCGCAGCTGAAGGTTTTCTGGGGTGGAAATTAAAGTGGCAGCAGGAAGTAGAATGTGACCTAATTAGCAGTTTGGTCTCTGAGGCTGACCTCCTTTCAGGAAAGCTGACATTCATAAGAGAATAAAGCAGCTGTCACCTCTTCCTTGACTGGCCAGGTGGGCTCAGAGCAGTGCCAGCCCAGCCGTCACCCCATGCTAGATGCCCCCCTGAAGAGAAGTCTCACCTCGTCCCCAACAGATCTCCATTTATGGTTCCTAGGGGTTGTGAAAACCAGCAGCATTCCCAGCATGGAAACCCCTTTAAAAGGAGGGAAGAAGAGAGAAGACAAAAACCTTTTATGTCTCTGGAGTAGAGAGAGAAGGCCTGGGAACTTGAATGGAGCTCAAGGAGTGAAATGGGAATGGGGAGGAGAGATAGGAGCAGAGAGTGGCACTGAGGGCAGTTGATGTGTTCACCAGCATCTTGCACCTGTTGTTGTCTGCTGTGACCACACGTGCAGGCGACCCTGGGAGCTCCAGCTAAACAGGCAAAGAGTGTAATTAATCTATTGTTTAGCATTATTGGAGCTCACTGCTGCGAGGATTCTTCCTGGCAGTTTTCCCAGCTGCACAAGGAACTTTCATCAGCCTGATGGTGGCGGTGGAAGCAGCAGCTCTGCTGAGCAAAGAGGGAGTTGGAAGGATTGAGACATACCTCAAGTCTTCAGTTCCTCAGGTCTGGGTTAGTAGACTCATGCCTGGGGGTGAGGGGAGGTTAATGCCCAGCTCTCTTCCCTGTAGGGGCGCTTCCCACTGCTAGGAAATAGTTTATCTGCTTGGCTACTGCTGAGATAGCACTTTTTTTTCTGGCTCTTCAGAGGCTGGCTGAGCTGTGGGCACAGTGTGAATAAATGAGATTTTCCCAGTGGCCGGGGCTGCTTCCTACTGCCTGGTTTTTCATCTGCTGTGTGGTCAGTGGCTTTTCCCTGGCATAAATGGCCCAGTATCAGCTGTGGCAGGATGTTAGTGGCATCCCCACCAAGGAGAAGAGCCAACACTTTTGCAATTCTTACTAAGTGCCAGGTGCTTTTCTAAGCACTGGAAATGTATTATCTCATTGAATTTTCACAACAACCCTATGAGGTAGGGACTGTTATAAAGCCATTTTACAGATGGTATGAGGGAGGCACAGAGAGGCTAAGTAACTTACCCAAAGTAGCACAGCTAAGAAGAGGTAGAGGTGAAATTCAAACACAGAGTCTGTGCACATACAGCTTCTTCCTGGTGTCATAGTTCTCAGCCCCCACATCTATCAGCCGTGGGGTGTGAAGAATTTTTCTTGATATCTCAATCCCTACATTCAACTGCTAGGGGACATTTCCATTTCTGCTCTATGGATTCAGATTATCCATAGAGGAGCAGGGGAGTCTGAATTTTTAACAAGCACTCAGCATACCTTTCATGATCTGGTCTATTTGAGAGATCCTGGAAATAGGTGGTTATTTCAGCTTAGTGGTCTTCAAACTCGGGTATGAAGAAAAAACGCCATGGAGGATAAGGAGAATACCAATTACTGACCCCCTCAAGCCCCCAGGTTTCTGGTTTTAGGCCCACTGGTTAGGTTTCATCACCCCTCACTTTAGTGGATAAATAGGACTGTTAAGTGTACATAGCTCTTTGCACCATGCTAGTGCCTGTGGCTGGGAGGGCCAGAGCAGCCTGTCCATCTTGATTGTGCAGCACTGGGTTTAGGCAGCCCTGTAGGGTTTCCCAATTCTTAGAAGCATGGAGCGGAGGAGGGCACACTAAAGGACTGGCTGAGAGAGTGGAAGAGGACACACTAAAGGACTGGCTAAGAAAGCATAAAGCAGCTTCAGCAACTGCCACAACTTAATTGGATGATTATTGGATTGCCAGGGCTGGGCCTTGCAGTCTCCTTACTTAACAACACTCAGACACCCCGGTAAAGACAGCAGACACCAGACACCAGACAGCCAGGAAGGCTTTTTGCTTCCCTGGACCCACATGAACAGAGGACAGTGCTTTCCTTCTCTCCCAATTCCAATGCACTGGGAGGAAAAACCACATTCGTAAAATCTGACATCATCAAAGAATAAAACAAAGACCACCCAAGCTTAAAAATATATATTTGCAAATCTGAGGTTATTACCTTATTAGGCAAAACAACACACGCCAATGAGTTGTACTCTGAGTTAAGAGCTAGAAGTGGAAGTCTTTGGTAGTAACACCAATTAAGGATCTCAGCTTGTCCTTGGGATAGGATGGGAGAGTCCGAAGCTCTATACACAGCTGGTTAAAGCAAGTTCCATTGCTCACTGATTAGGAAAGTATCTTAAATTAGATCCGGTGAGGAGCTGGCATCTTGGGTTCTTTTTCTTTTTTTTTTAAATTAATTAATTTTTTTATGGTGACATTGGTTAACGAAATCCAACAAGTTTCAGCTGTACATTTTAACAGTAAGGCATATGTATATATATATATGTATATATATGTGTGTGTGTGTGTGTGTGTGTGTGTGTGTGTGTATAT
>NW_006441063.1:2516295-2536919 GCF_000325575.1 Pteropus alecto | reverse complement strand
AGATTTCTTTCTGTCACCACATATTTGATCCCTTAACCTCATCTACCTCCCCCATCCCCTCTGGTAACCACTAGTCTATTGTCCATGTCCATGAGTCTCTGTTTGTCCTGTTCATTTGTTGCTTTGTTCACACAGCATTGAGTTTTTATACCTTCTAGGCAGTGTGGCTATAGATGAAAAATTATCCTTTTAGAACTTGCTGGGGATGTGGCTGTCTCAAGTCTAGAATGACCCAAGTCTGTTTCTTGAGAACACTTTGAACCCCTTGTGGGCTGGGTCGGCCATCAGCAATTCATTAGAATGAAGGGCAGCTGCTCCTATGTGTCTTAAGGCTCAGGGTGGTGATTCTTCCTTGGCTAGGCAGATCAAAGCAGGCAAGGTACCTAGGGGGCAAAATTTAAGAAGGCATGTACTCTTAGCGTCTCAGAAGTACAGAGTCGACCCTTAAAAGTAAGTGCCTCCTTAAATTGTGTGCTAGCCTCAGCCTAGTCCTATTGCCTTTCAGTCTGTAAGAAATGATGTTTTTCAGTGTGTTGGTTTCATTGGATGAACTATAATTTTATTCCTTCCAGATACATGCTATTTCCAGTTGCTTTTGTTTCCTCCATGATAAAAATGGAGAGGTTCTGTTTCCTGAGACTGGAAATGGAGAATGAATCTCGGAGTGTGTCAACTTTTAATCAAGATCTGCCTAGTTCTGTGGATTTTACTCATATGGCCAGATCACAGTGACACAGACAGTCTGACCTTTTATAGGGATGTACTTATTAGGGCACTCTCACTGTTTCCTTAGGCCGAAGACATTTTGATTCAGGCGATATCTGTTTGAAGTTTCAGGCCACATAGAAATCGTTCATATCAGATCTTAGCCATGGGATTCTTTTCTTCTGCTCATTCATTAACCAGCACCAGCAGAATGAGTGTAGGAATATAGTTTCCTGATTCCAGTTTCCTTAGTGTGGCTCCTCCTAGAGTTTCTAAAAAAGCACTTGAGCCCAATCCTTGGTACACTGATTGACTAATAAACATGGACCTCTGGGGGCCTCCACATACAACCAAATACTGCATGCCCCTGACCCTCAATTGAAGTGGACCACAACTGTCTTGAGCAGAAAGAAACCTCTGTGCTATTTTTTATGGCCTGCCATGAAGGCAAGCTGTAGTCTACAGCAGTTCCGACTTCAGTGGTTATGCCCTACCCCCATGTTGAGCCAAGGCTCACTCATGATAGCACCTTTGTCCCTGGAAGAAGCAGTCTTTTCTGTGTAATTGAAATTGTCCCTGTTAGTCTACCTTGTCTCGTGGCTATTTTCAGTTGTTTCTTCTTGCTCCATCCTTCAAAAACACAGGGAGGAGCCAGCTACCAACTGCTCAGTAATAATCCTTCATGTGGGGCATCTGGAAGATACATGGGAAAGTTCAGGGTTAATGTGAGAGCCTCATTTCAATTCATTCATGCAGGGACCTCAGGAAGTTTTGTTGTTGAATTTTTTCCTGAACATCAACCACGCATAATGAAGTCGGTTCAGGATGGGCTTTAAGCCCAAATTCACTTGCTTTGGGATTCGTCACTCAGACTCCTATATTAAATTCACCTTGGGGTCTATGGTAAATTTTATGAAATGTTACTTTCCTCTTTACAGCTAGCATAAACATTTATTATACATCCTGTGATATATGTTTCTAGGAAGTAAGGAAATGCTGTTGTGGAAAGATATGATTCCCAACTGATTTGAAATATAGATGAATAGCATGTTTTAGAAAGGGGCCGGGATTTTAATGAAAAAAAGGCAGTTATTAGATTTTTGTCTTGTCTTTCTCTGCCTTCTCTTGTGGCACCAGTTAAAAGAACATTTCTCAGCCCTTCTCCCCATGCATACAAACGATGATACCTGATATGAAATGCTGTCAAATTCTGCTTCATTAAGGCCCACAAAAGCTAATACACAGCTCCCCTCACACTGTCCTAAAATGGGAATAAAGAGGCAGAATAATGTCAAAATGGAACACAAAAGAAGAGAGGTTTTCCTCTGGGCCTTGGAGATGAAAGATAACAGAAATCATCCATGAATGTTGGGTTGGGCTAATGTTCTAGGGCTTGTTTCATAGATAATGGGGAATTGTTAGACCAGGCAACTTGTGTAAACACAGCAAGAGTGCAGTGAAGGCCCTCCACCAAGGGCCCAGGCAATGCTCATGTCATCTATTCAGTCACAAGCAACAAGAAGTATTTGGCTCAGAACAGGGACAGCTAAACAATCAGGGAACATGAACCTCCACTCACTTGCTGTGCAGTAGAACACTCCTAGAAGAAGAAGGAGATCTGGGGGCATGAACTCGGTTAGGGGACCTTGGTTGTAGAACCCAGGAAATAGATAATGTAGAGGGGTGTGCTAGGTTTTTAAAGAGAGGTGATTGTAAGAAAAAGCAAGTCCTATAAAAAGCTCTGTCATTATTGGTAGCATGAACAATGATGAAGACCAAGACACTTGACTTTGTGACTTATAAACAGAGTTTGGTAAACCACAGATAAGGTTAATGTATTCCACCAGGTCAGAGTATGACCCCTGGAAAGGTGAGAGGGAAAATTCAGAGTAACCTAGGTGACATCACCAAAAAATCACAGTGCTAGGAGTTGAAATCTATCAGATGCAGTTATGTGATGCTATTAGTAAGAGTAGTGACAGAACACAGTCTAGTCCTTTTCCATCGTCCCATACTGCCTCTTCACTTAAACTCCTGGCCCTCCTTTCACCTTCCTGCCTCCTTTACTATTCTTCCATCCACAGCTAAAGCCAGTTCTTGGGGTGCTATCACTGGGCTTTGTGAGGAGAAAGACAGTGAAGTCTGGACAGCCACTAGAATCATACCCTCTTTGGTTGGCAAGTGTGCCTTAGTCTTACTTGGGTTACCCAAAGCAGAACCTGAAACAAGTATTTGAGAATAGGTGGTTGGTTTGGGAATGAGTCCCAAGAGTAGAAATGAAGGAATAGAGAGTGTGAGACAGGGATGGAGAGAAAGCCAATAATAAAGGTACACTATCAGGACCCAATTTTGCTGGGGCCTCCTAAGAAGCATACAGAATAACTCCCCAAAATATCCATCAAACAGATGGGAAGCAGGAACATTAATTCACCACTTTTATCCCCCATTAGCTAAGGACTGCCCCTGTGTATATTAATATTCCTTAACTTCTGAGCTGTGCATTCAGCATCTTTGTCCTCACAAGTGACTTGGGCAGAGAGAAAAGACAAGGCACTCACTCTTGGTGAGACATGGGAGCCTAAGATCACATAGAACTATCCCAGTCACTGATAGAATCAGAGACATGACCAATAGGATGTGTGACAGGGAACCTGACATATCTACTACAGGATATAAGTCTGCTGAGGGGTAAGAGAACAAGGAGATAATACACACCACAGGTAAGCCAAAAAATGAAGGAAACTAGGACAAAAGTCATTTCAGAAAATAAGCTGCTCTGGGATAATTCAAACTGGCAGAAGTAAGGAAGTTTAATACAAAAGTTGGAGAGAGTTACTGGGAGTTGGGTGGGGGAATACTGTCAGAGAAAAGGACAGAAGTCCTTCTGGATAGCCAACATCCTGTGCATTAGAATTTACTTAAACTAAACCCTGACCCAGTAGAGTTTTCAACATGAGGACATAGAGGATGTGAGAGCATACTATGATGAGATTTTCTGATTCAAACCTTAAGAAACCTCTGTGGGTAGGAACCAGCATAGCCTATGTAGTATTGATATTTGAGACTATGGCAAGAGAGTGCCTATGTGAGGGTATTTTAAAAGCTTGGAATGAATGGAGATTGCCATTCCTACCTACAGCAAAGCACCTTGGGATCAGTCAAGGGTCTCTGAGGCACTGCAAACTCAAACCTGTAAAGAAAAAAGAAACCTCCCCTGTGGATCTATATTGTAAATACTTAACTTCTGAAGAGGGTCTGAAGATTACAAGCCTCAGAGCTGAGTAAGATGAAGTTTGTTGTGTTGAGCTAATGAAGTATATGAAAGGGTCATAAAGGAGACATATAGGAAAGACCTATTAAGTCACCCATCAGCAATGCTCTTATGCCTCCAAATACTACAGTCTTGGAAATTATAGTAGTCATATATTATTAGCCTTCTCAGTGTCCATTAATCTGGAGAACTGACTCTACTCCATTCTATGTGGTTTTGGTAGAATATCAATCACAAAGTCTTGCTCTCTGCTCACCTCCACCACCACATACACCAGCCACAGAGGGGTTATGGAAAAATTGACCAATTAAATACCTCCATTGCTCCACTCACAGTAATTCACTCAAGAATGGGTATGCGAATATAACATTGAAGGTCTATTTGAGTGCAATCAGGCAAGAGAAATATATAAAAGGGATCCAAATAGGAAATGAAGAGGTCAAACTGTCACTATTTGCAGATAACATGATTTTCTATATAGAAAACCCTATAGACTCCACAAAAACACACTAGAAACAATAAGTAAATACAGAAAAGTTTCTGGATACAAAATCAATGTTCAAAAATCCATAGTGTTCCTATACTCTAATAATGAAGTGGCAGAAAAAGAAGTGAAAAAAATAATTTCTTTTGCAATTGCAACAAAAATAATAAAATATCTAGAAATAAACTTAATAAAACATGTGAAGGACCTATATGATGAAAACTATAAGACCTTATTAAAAGAAATTGAAGAAGGTACAAAGAAATGGAAAGGTATCCCGAGTCCTTGAATTGCAAGAACCAACATAGTTAAAATAACCTTATTACCTAAAGCATTATACAAATTTAATTAACGCCATCGGCATTTTTATAGAAATAGAACAAAAAAGCATCAGATTTGTATGGAATCAAAATGGCATGGTATTGGCAGAAAAACAGACACACAGACTAGTGGAACAGAATTGAGAGTCCAGAAGTAAATCCATGTTTATATGGGCAAATAATTTTCGATAAAAAAGCCAAAAACATACAGTGGAGAAAGGAAAGCCTCTTCAATAAACAGAAAAGCCACCTGCAAAAGAATGAAACTAGACTGTTGTCTATCACCACATACCAAAATTAATTCAAAATGGATTAAGGACCTGAATATAAGACCTGAAATGATAAAATGCATAGAAGAAAACATAAGAACTAAACTCAAGGACCTTGGACTTAAAAAGGATTTTATTAATTTGACCTCAAGGGAAGGGAAGTAAAAGCTAAAATAAATGAACGGAATTACATCAAACTAAAAAGCTTCTACACAGTGAAATAAACTTTCAACGAGGTAAAGAGACAACCATCTGAATGGGAAAATATATTTGCAAGCAATGCTCCAATAAAGGCCTAATATCTAAAATATGCTAAGAACTCGTACAACTCAATAACAACAAAAAACCAAACGATCCAATCAAAAAATGGGCAGAGGACCTGAATAGATACTTCTTCTAAGAACAGATACAAATGGCCAGCAAACATATGAAACGATGTTCAACATCACTAGCTATTAGGGAAATGCAAATCAAAACCACAATGAGGTACCATCTCACACTCATTAGAATAGCTGTTATCAACAGGACAAGTAATAATAAGTGTTGGAAAGGATGCAGAGAAAAAGGAACCCTCATCCACCGCTGATGGGACTGCAAATTGGTACAGCCACTATGGAAAACAGTATGAAATGAAGGTTCATCACAAAACTAATAATTGAACTACCATATGATCCAGCAATCCCTCTACTGAGTATTTACCCCAAAGACTTGAAAACCCACAACCGAAAAGATATTTGCACACCAGTATTCTTCTCAGCATTATTCACGGTGGCCGGGACTTAGAAGCAATCAAAATGTCCTACAATAGATGATTGGCTAAAGAAGTTGTGGTACGTATATACAATGGAATATTACTCAGCCACAAGAAGAGATGAAAAACTGCCCTTTGTGACAACATGGATGGACCTTGAGATAATCATGCTAAGTGAAATGTCAGACAGAAAAAATTTGAAAACCACATGCTATCACTTATGTGGGATATAATCCTAAAAGCAGCAAATTAACAAGACAAACAAGCGGAGACTCATGGGCATAGACAATAAACTAGTGGTTTCCAGTGGGGAAAGGGGAAGAAGGAGGAGGGAAAAGGGGTCAAATATGTGGCAATAGAAAAAAATCTAACTATGAGCAATGAACACACAATGCAATGTATATGTGTGTGTATTGTATATAATACATACATACATACATACATACATATGTCTTACTGTTGAATTGTATGCATGAAACTTACAGGATTTCTTTAACCAATGTCACCATGAAACAGGATTTCTTTAACCAATATCACCATCACTAATAAAATAAAATAAATAATAATAAAATTTTTAAAAAGTTGAGACTATACAAATTAAATAATGATGAGATTAAATAGAATGTTTGCATCACTCTTAAAAAAAGAATGGATATGTGACTTAAATAAGAATAATCAAAATCTTCACTGAAATTTGATATATGGATGCTGGCAGAATCAGGGTCTCTCATCCTTTTTATTAGTGAAGCTTCTTGAAAACAAAGCAGCACCCAGAAGGAAGAAAAATTGAAAGATGGAGAGACTGAAAGATAATATTGACTCCCTAGATCCAACTATCTGATGTCAGAAGTACCCTCCAATTGCCAGTTATATGAACAAATTAATTCTCTTTTTCTGACTTGAATTGATATGATTTGCAATGGAGGAAATTTCTGACTAATACAGCTTTCACTGAGCATATAATATGGTCTATACTAGATATAGTGGGTTTAATGATGGCTTCCAAAATATGTCCATGTCCTGGAGGCTAGGAACATGACTTATTTGGAACAGGGTCTTTGTAGACATAATTATATTAAGGAGCTCAAGATGAGATATGGATTATCGAGTTGGGTCTTAAATCCAAATGAGTGTCCTGATAAGAAACACACAGATTAGATATACAAAGACATGAGGATAAGACACAGACACACAGAGGAGAAAGCCATATGAAATGGAGGTTACATGGCCACAAAGAATGCTTACCACTATCAAAATCTGGAGGAAGAAAGGAAGGATTGTCTCATAGAGCCTCTAGATGGAGTACAGACCTGTTGATACCTTGATTTCAGACTTCTGGACTCTAGAACTGTAAGAAAATAAATTTCTGTTATTATAAGCTATCCAGTTTATGGTAATTTGCTTCGAGGCACAAGAGAACTAATATACTTGGTTCTTGTCAGTGATTCAAATTTGAAAAGAGAGAATCATTGCTCTGGAGACAGTGGCATAAAAACTATTATTTATTATTTATTTTAAATAATTATTGTACAATAATTGATTTAATGGAAATGTATGCAAAGTGGGGTAGGAGCAAGGCAAAATGGCTCATACAATGAGGTCACATTATAGATGCAGAACTATATCATGGTTAAGAGAACTTCTTGTGTTCAAATCCTGGCCCACTACTTACTCCACCATATATAGCTGTGAATACTTGGGTAAGTTGCTTAAACTTTCTGAGCATAAGTTTCCCAATATATAAAACAAGAATGTCAATAATAATACCTTCTTCATAGAGTTGTTGTGAGAGTTATATGAGATAATATATGTAACGTGCTTAGAAAAGAGCCTAGCATATGGCAGGTACTTGGTAAATGTTATTCTTGAGAAACTGTACCATAATGAGGTATCCTATGTCAGAGTTTCCTCACTAGTGTGCTTTAGATGGATTATAGTTATGTCTGGATAGAGGACTGAATAGGAGAGCCCCAGGGAAATAAAAAAAAAAAAAACGGGAAAGATCACTGAGAATGAGAAGCTTGTGAAAATGATCCCATAAAGTTGTCTATGAATTGCTGGGATCATCCCAGACCTGTGCATGCATGGATATGATCTTAAACATCATACCAAAGATTTTAAGAATTGAACAAAAGTGTATACCAATGTGCATATCAAAGACTGGCCACTGAGTTGTGCATACATGAGACAAATCCAAATTGTATAGCAAAGACTTTGAAAACAGACCTGACATTGAATCCACACTCACAGAAGGCTGGTTAGAATTTGCAGCCTTAATACAACTATGTAGATTTTCTCCTAATACAAAGAATAACAACATTCTCCATAATATTTGAACAGACTCAGAGTCTAGTGATGTAATATTCAAAATATATAGGATACAATAAAAAATTAATCAGAATACAAAGAACCAGCATATAATAGTAAGATGACACAGTTGCTGGGCTTGTCAAATTAAGTTTTTAAAATAGTTATTATAAAAATACTCTAAGAAGTAAGGGTGAACACTCTCGAAATGAATAAAGATAGAAAGTCACAACAACAACAACAAATAGAAGATATATAAAAAAGCTAGTAGGAATTTTAGAACAAAAAATACAATAACTCAAATTTAAAAAAATAACACTGGATAAGGTCAATAATAGAATGTAGGTTATGGAAGAATGACTAGTAGAAATTAATCAATCTAAATAATAGAAAAAAAAGATTGACCAAAAAAAACCACAAAAAACAAACAAACAAAACAGAGTGTCAGGAACCTCTAGGACAATACCAAAAGGCCTGATAATTGTGTCTTTGGAGATCCATTTTGAGTTAATTTTGATGTGTGGTGATAGACAACAGTCTAGTTTCATTATTTTGCATGTGACCTTCCAATTTTACCAGCATTATTTATCAAAGAGAGTTTCCTTACTCTATTGTATATTTTTGGCTCCTTTGTTGAAAATTATTTACCCATATATACAAGAGTTTATATCTGAACTCTCAATTCTGTTCTATTGGTCTGTGTATTTGTTTTTCTGCCAATACCATTCTGTTTTGATTATTGTTGCTTAGTGATATAATTTGAAGTCAGGCAGAGTGATACTTTCAGCCTTGTTCTTTTTTCTCAGGATTGCTTTAGCTCTTTAAGATCTTTTGTGCTTCCATACAAATCTGATGATTTTTTGTTCAAGTTTTTTTAAAAAATGCCTTTGAGATTTTGATGGGGATTGCATTAAATCCATATATTGCTTTGGGTAATAAAGTCATTTTAATTATGTTAATTCTTCCAATTCATAAACACGGAATATCTAAAGAAACAGTTTTCAAATAAAGACAAGAACATACCCTGTGGCTATATACCCAGGTTCAGTGCAGAGGGACCAAGCAAATATATCCATCTCCCAGCTTCTAATTACTCTACATCTAGGTGCTGATTGCAATCCTCCCCTTTGGAACACTGATGGGTCTTGGCACACTCTCAACTACTGGAAGCTACTAAGAGCAAAGATGGCAGTTTGGGCAATCACAAAAGTTTTAGAGGCAATGAAGAACTTGGGTCAGGCAGATTTATGAGGTTCATCACCAACATGGGACCAGTCTGTCAAGACTGGGAGATGTGGTTATTTTATCTACTGCACAGAAACCAACATAGAGAGTGAAAGAAAGCAAAGAAACAAAAATTATGCTACAAAGAAAAGAACAAGATAAGTCTCTCAAAACTGATCTTAATGAAATAAAGATAAGTGATTTACCCAGTAAAGAATTCAAAATAATGGTCACAAAAATGGTCACTGAGATCAGGAGAACAATGCATGAACAAAGTGATAATTTCAACCAATATTCAGAATATATAAGAAAGTACCAAAAAGAAATCACAGAGCTGAAGAGTACAATAACTGAAATTAAAAAAAAATAATAATAAAGGGGTTCAACATAACACTAAATCCAACAGAAGAAAAGATCAGTGAACTTAAGATAGACCAGTGGAATCATCCAATCAGAAGAGCAAAAAGAAAAGAAAAAAAAAAGAATGACAGTGAAGATAATCTACGGGAATTATGGGATACCATTAAGTTGACCAATATATGTATTATAGTACAATAGAAATAGCCGAAATATGGAAACAACCTAAATATCCATGAATGGATAAATGAGTAAAGAAATAAAGTAATGGAATATCATTCAGTCTTAAAAAAGAAGGGCATCCTGACATTTACAACAACATAGATGAAACTGGAGAGCAATATGCTAGTGAAATAAGCCAGACTGAGAAAAACAAACACCGTATGATATCACTTACATGTGGAATCTTTTTTGAAAAAGGTCAAACTCATAAAAACAGAGAGTAAAATGAATAGTGGATACCAGAGTCAAAGAAGTTGGGAAAATAGGGAGAGGTTCGTAAAACAGTACAGACTTTCAGTTATAAGATAAATACGATTTGAGGGTCTAATGTGACTACAGTTGATAATACTATATTATATAATTAAAATTTGTTAAGAAAGTAGAACTAAGTGATTTCACCAAAAAAGGAAAGATGAATATGTGAGGTGATGAAAGTGTTAAATATCTAGATGGTAGGAATCTTTTCATAATGTGTACATGTATCAAATTATCACATTGTACACTTTAAATACAATTTTATTTGTCAGTTTTACCTCAATAAAGCTAAATAACAGATGAATGTATAAACAAACTGTGTTACATCTGTACAATGGAATATTGTTCAGCCATAAAAAGGATTGTACTATTGATAAACACAATAACTTGTATGACTCTCAAAGAATGAATGAAAGAATCCTTTCGCAAAAGCTAACCATTTTGCATGATTTAATTTACATGACACTCTCTGGAAGATGAAACTATAGTGATGAAAACAGATCAGCAGTTGCCAGCAGTTAGAGGTAGGAGCAGGGAGCAATTATGAAGGAATTTTGTGGAAGAGTTTTTTGAGATAATGGACACATTTTGTATCCCAATATTGGTGGTGTTTATATGGATCAAAATGGGTGTTAAAACTCATAGAACTGTCTATTACCCTTCAAAATCAATTTTCTTTATGTTAATCTGAAAAATTAAAAAAGAACAATATACTAATCATTAACATGGTATTGGAACCACTTAGTTCTTGCTCTATGCTAGACAATGTTCTAAGTTCTCTCTCTGTATTAACTCACATGTGGAAAATGAGACCCAGTGATTTGCCAAAGTAGTGTTTCTCAAACTTCACCTTGGGGTCTTGTTAAAATGCAGATTCAAATATAGTAGGTGTTGGATGAGTCCAGAAATTCTCCATGGGATGTCAATTCTGCTGGTCCATGGACCACACTTTGAGTAGCCACGGCGGCCTAATGGTCCACATTTAGTTAAGTCAAGCCCAAGATTCACATTCTGATTGTCAGAGCCAGAGCCCAGTGTTTTCTATTCCACTACTGTTATCTCCAGTGATTTTTTCCTCTTCTGCTGCAGTTTGATAGAAAGCAACGTGGCAGTTAATTACAGGCTGCCAGTTCCAGAGTGCAGTGCTATGCAGCAGAAAACAGAAAGCACCCCTTTTTCACATTCAGCTCTCTACTCTGCCCTAGCTATGGATAGTTGTCTCATTCCCAGTAGAGTTAACCACAGGAGCATTATGCTTCAAGATTGAACTTTTAGAAAATAGTGTGTTGAAACTGATAAGCCAGTTGTAGGCATCTGTGTGGGCCCATGAAGAAAAAAAAAAAAGAGGAGAAGGAAGAAGTGAACAGGCTTAGGAAAGAAAACTCGTGGACATAGAAGGAGATGGAGGCTGGAGGGGGGAAATTTCTAAATTCCTTTTGTGGTCTGCTGGGGAATGATTACTATAATAATGGAATCACAAGCATGCTGCTAATGCTTCCTGGTTGGGAGCAAGCTACAACTGTTCAGGCGAACTGCTAAGCAGTGCCTCTGCTGAAGGAGCTGAATGATTATTCATTTGCATCATAGATTCCTCATTTTTCAGGCCTGGCTGTCTCACCCACATGCTGACTGGCTGTCCGGACATGGGGCTATCTCTGATGATAATGGATTTCTGAGTTAGCCCCATTTTCTTCCTTTATGATGCCACACACTCTTAAATGTGCATGCTATAGAACTGTACATGACCTTCCTGCTCTTGAAATAAGGTACCAAGGACTAGTGAGTGGCTCATATCAGCAGGGTCTGGCACATTTGAGATGTACACAGGGCCCCTTCATTCTTGCTGTATTTTGGTTTAAAAGGATACTCTGGGTTATACTAGTACAGGCTTTTTTCATTTCCTTTTTTAGTTACTTTTCAAAATGAGATATGACTTACAATAAAATAAATAAATCTTAAGTTTGATGATTTTTTATGTGTATTTATAACCTGCCAAAGGTTTTTAAACTCTTTATTAACCTCTATAGACAGAATATCCCCAAGGCTCATAGCATAGCAGATATACTAATGGGAATCACCTTCATTGTAGTGAATCAAATTCCACTAACTCTTGTCCCATCATTGGTGGAGAATCCCCCTCAACAAGTGGTCTTTCAGGAGTTGTTCTTTATGTGCCCATGAAGGAGTCTTTCTTACTGCATCTACCCATTTCCACAATATTGCCGCATAACATATTAACTCAAAATCATCCATGGCAAATAACTATAACATCTATTTTTCATACAATTGGGGATTTAGATGAGCAATGACTGATCTAGGCTGGGATTCTCACATTTTTTGGCTAGAGGTTGGCTAATCTGAGGTGAATCCAGCTGGGATAACTCAAGTATGCTTCATGTGAGACTAATGGCTATTGCAGAAATGTTTTTCTCATGACAAAGGCAAAAGGATGAGAAAACAGACTTAGAGCTGGCATATCATCACTTCTGCCTCATTTTATTAGACAGAGCAATCACATGGCTGAATCCCATATCAAGAGAAAGTACAATCTACCTCTCGATGGCAAAGGGCGCAAATACAAGGAATGATGAAATATTGTGGTTATTAATTCCATGTACCACACTTGCCAAGAGATGCTGCTTTCTCTCCTTCATTAGGCACCAGAATTTCCCATCAGGTGCCACCACTACTCCACATCATAGGCAGGCCCATTGTGGAGGGACCAGACTCATGACACGGCCCAAGATGTGGGGGAGGAGAAGAGAATGTAGTGCTCCCCTCTTTGTTAAAATCCGAGGGATGAATGCTTATAACCCTGAGGCTATTAGAAAACCTCAATAAAATGAGTTTTACTTATGACCCTTCTCTCCCTGGGATCACTATCACTCTTAGAGTTGGGATGGAGATGAATTCAAGTGAAAGCCACTAGGTATCCTCAGAATCATTGTTTTCCTCCAATAATGGAGTCAGACTTGAGCCTGCCTTCTTTTCTTCCCAAGACGACCTCAGGGAAACCCAATGAGATTGTACCAAGTTTCCTTGCTTTGTCAGAAGATATCCAGATATTTCAGCAATGATTCAAGCTTAAAATATGTACTTCTTATAATGACCATTCAGTTAATAACTTTTTTCATAATAGTTTTTAGAAAGTTATATCACTTTTAGAGCAACTGCTTCTTTTTTATTATTCCTCTATTTTTCTCATTTTATATTGGTATAATAATTTTCCTGTCCCAAGACACAATGAATACATATACTATAAGAAATGATATTTTAGTATTACAGTTACAGAGAAAGACACATTCACGAAATTAATTGATACATCAGATTTTTTTGACACATCAGATTTTTATCAGAGTAAATCATATGGGACAAATTTGTATTGCATATCATGTTTGGATGAACCCTAAATGTTTTGCCTTGCATATGTAGACCAAACGAGAATAAAGATGTAACATCTTCCACACTTTTTTCTGTTGCTCATGTGCACTACTTCCATATTTCCAAAGTACTCTTTTGCTTAGGTTTTATTTTGTTCTAGATGTGTTTTTTTTGTGCTATAACATCATTTTTAAAGCAGTTTTAATGCAAGATAGCCATGAGCCCAAATACATTAAAAATTGGTGAAGAAAATGATGGAGAAAAAATAAATTACATCTTCCAAAGAATGAATTACTCCAAACACAGAAAAGTAAATTCTAAACAAAATAAAACAAGATAGGCCTTTTCTCTATATACTAAGAACTTGAAGAATAGAAACATTGGCAGAACAAAACGCTTTCGACATATGAGCCCTATGCAACCTAAACACCACAACAAGCATGTGTCTTCTCCAAGCCAATTATGCATGGCAGCCATAACCAAGACTATATGAGCAGAGCCCTGACTATCATCCTAACCCAGCAGTAATGAGGCGGGTCACTCTATTGGTGGTGGGCACTCATGGAGGGAATGGTTTAGCAGAGCCCTCAATACCTTCCTGGCTCAGCAATTATGAGGCAGTGTTCCTTTTCCTTTTGACCAGTGGAAATCTCCAGAGGCTATGTTTATGAACAGAGCCCTGAGTACATCATGGCCTAGCAATAATGAGTAACAAGATGTAAACAGGAATCACGGTCTCATAATATAATATGCAAATTATCTAGGATGCAATTGAAAATCACTCATTATACCAAGAACCAGAAAAAGCTTCGACTAGAATGAGAAAAGAGAACTAGCACATGACAACACCAAAATGATGCAGATGTTGAAATTCTCTGTCAAGGATGTTAACACAACCATAAAAATGCTATAATGAATAATTATAAACATATTGAAACAAATGAAAAATAAAAAGTTTCAACAAAGAAATATGACATGAAGAAGAACTCAGCGGAAATTTTAGAAGTAAAAAATATAATTGAAGATTATTTTTTAAAAAGCTAATTAGAGGAGCTTAATGGCACAATGAGGAATGAAGAGGAAAGAATCAGTGAATTTATAGGTAGTTCAATAGAAATTACCAGCCTGAACAATAGAGAAAATAGAATTAAAAAATACATAAACACAGCTTCAGGTGCCTGTGGCACAATAACAAAAATATCTAATGTTTATGTCATTAGAGTCCCAGACAAAGAGAAGAAAGAGTTGAAAAAAAATGTTCAAAGAAATAATGGTTGAAAACACCCCAAATTTGGCAGAAGACATAAACCTTTTGAAAAGTAAAGACAAAGAAAGAATCTTGAAAGCAGCCAGAGAGAAATGACATATAACCCACGAGGAAAAAGAAATTTGAATGACAGCAAATTTCTCATCAGAAATCATAGAGATCACAAGAAATGGCACAATATTTTTCAATGCTGAAAGAAAAGAACTGTTAACACACAATCGTATATCCAGAGAAAACAGACTTAGAAATGAAGGTGAAGTAAAGACATTCTCAGATAAAGGAAAACTAAGATAATTTGTCATCAGCAAATTTGACGTAAAAGAATTGCTGAAATAAGTTTTTTTAAACAGAAAGAAAATGATAACAGAAGGAAACTTGGAACATCAGATTAAAGAAAGAACAACAGGCTGGGTAAATATATGGATAAATACAGTAGACTATTTTTTGCTTGAGTCTTTGAAATTATGTTAGAAGGTTAAAAAAAAATGACAGCATCGTCTTATGTTGTTCTCAGTTTATATGTAGGAAATATTTAAGATGACTAAATTATAAAAGAGAGAAAATAAGGGGAGAAAAATTGGGAAGGTTCTTACATTTAACCTGAAGTGGTAAAATATTGATAGTAATAGACTGTGATAATTACTCAAACCCTACAGGTAAAGCAAAATGCAATTCTAAAATACATTCAAATAACTCAGAGGAAGACAGGAAAAGGGAAAGAAAGAAACAAAAATCAAGTAAAACAAACAGAAAACAAATAATAAAATGTTATACACATGACCTATCTTATCAATAATTGTATTAAATGTAAACTGTGTAAATACACCAAGTAAAAGATAATTAATTAACAGATAAAAAATGGATTAAAAATGACCCAATATATATTGTCTACAGGAAATTAATTTCAAATATGCTGATATAGATAGGTTAAAAAATAAGTGAATGGAAAAACATATTCCATGCAAACACTAATAAAAAAAGCTGGATATACTATACAAATATCAGATAAAGGAGACTTAAGAGCAAAGAAAAATCCAGAGAGAAAGATAGATATTTATAATGATAAATATATCTACCAAAAAGATATATTTCTAAAGGAATATTGCCACATAATGATTCTATAAAATGAACGGAGTAAAAATTAACAGAATTAAAAGGAGAAATAGACAAATCCACAATTGTACTTTGGGATCTCAATATCCCTCTCTCAAAAATTTATAGAACCACTACACAGAAAATCATCAAAGATGTAGAACTGAAAATCTTTATTAGTCACAAGATCTAATTGACACTTGTAAAGCACTTTACTAAACAATAGTAAAATTCACATTTTTTTCAATCATACCTGGAATAGTCACAAAAATAGATCATGTTCTGAGTCAAAAAACAAACCTCAATAAGTAGAAAATAATTAAAAGCATATAGAGTATCATCTCTGATCATAATTGAATACAACTAAAAATCAACAGAAAAACAACTGGTAAAATTTCCAAACAGTTGAAAATTAAACAACATGCTTCTAAACAATTCATGGGTCAAAGAGGAAAATCAAAACCTACATAAAACTGAATGAAAATGAAAATACAATGAATCAAAAATTGTGGAATGAAGCTTAAGCAGCACATAAAATAAAATTTATAGTGTTAAATGTTTACAGTAGGAAAAAGTAAAAGTCTCATTGAATCATTCTTGTGCTTTGAATCTCTGACTTTTCTTCTTCCTTCAAGAGAAGACTGTCTACTTTTACAGGGCTCATATGATTAGGTCATATTCACCCAAGATAATCTTCCTTTCTTTTTATTTATTGTGGTGAAAAACATGTACATAAAATTTACCATCTTAACCAGTTTGTTAAATTTTATTTGATTATTAATTTCAAGTATACAGTACATTGGTTAGATATTTATATAGTTGATAAAATGATCCCCTAATTGCTCTTTCTCTCCTCTGGCTCTCCACCTAGTCATTATATTAGTGCTAACTGCATTCCCTATGCCACGCTCCTCATCTTAACCATTTCAAAGTGTACAATGCAGTAGTGTTAACAAATAAACATTGTTGTTCAATAAATCTCTAAATCTTTTTCATCTTGCAAAACTGAAACTCTACATACATTGAACAATTCCCCCTTTTTTCCTTCCCCCAGCCCCTGGCAACTCCTATTCTATTTCTATTTCTAAGAGTTTAACTACTTTGGATACTTCATATAAGTGGAATCATGCAGTATTTGTCTTTTTGTGACTAGCTTATGCACTTAGCAAAATGTCTTCAAGTTGCATCCATGTCGTAGCATATGACAAGATTTTATTTGTTTTTAAAGCTGAATAATATTACATCGTGTGTATGTACCTATATATCTATATCTACCTATCTAAATTTGATTGATATTATCAATTGATTGAACATTAATTGTGATATCTATCTACCATCTATCTATCTATCTAAATCACAATGTTTTTATTTATCCATCGATAAACACTTAAGTAGTTTCCATGTCCTGGCTATAGTGAATAATGCTGCAATGAACAAGTGTGTGCAACTATCTTTTCGATATCTTGTTTTCAGTTATTTTGGGTACATACCTTGAAGTGGGATTGTTGTATCATATGATAATTCTATTTTTAATTTTTTAAGAAACTCCCATTCTGTTTTCCATAGCAGCTGTACCACTTTAAATTCTCATTAACAAGTGCAGTTTCCAATTACTCCACATATTCACTTACACTTCTTATTTTCTGTTTTATTTTGCCAGTGGCCATCCTAATGGGTGTGAGATGATATCTCATTGTGATTTTGATTTGCATTTCCCCAATGTGATGTTGAGCACCTTTTCATATACTTGCTGGTCATCTGTACATCTTCTTTAAAGAAATGTGAGATGTGAGGTACTCGTGTCCTTTTTCCAGGCTGCTGGGTGTTGAGTGGCACTGGTGGCAACGAGTTTGAGAGCAGTGGTTCCTTCTTGATTCTGATTTCTGAATCACAGCTATAATGATCTTCACTGGGTGGAGTTGCAGCTTGAGGCCATCATTCATGGAGTGCAGCTTATAACTTTTTCTTCAGGTCTTCCAATGATACCATAAGCTCCCAATCCCCTGTACTAAATTCCTTCTTATGCATAACACTTACAGAGGTTTTCTGTTTCCTGTAATGAATCATAACTGTTACTTTTAAAACACCTATCAATTGAGCATGCATACTTATGCCAAAATAAACGAAGATCTCTTAGGAAATCAGCACTACCCAGACATTTTCCTACTCTATGATATCATAGATTTTATTCCCATTCATCTTCACCCTGCTATCCTGTTTCAACTTTAGCTAAGTAGACCTGGAGGTATAATGCAAGGACCACACAGAGAGGCAAACAGGAATCTCCTGCGTGGCTAATTCCTTCTGAGATTCCAGAAAGCAGGGTCTAAAACAAAGATCTTGATAATGAAAGGTTTTATGGGTTAGAATTTGTTGCCGCATTCGGAAATTAGCACCCTCACCTTCCTACACTGTTAATTTGTTTTCTAAAGTTTTCTGACCAATGATTAAGCAAAGTCTTTCTATACTTCAAGACGTAGGGCAGATATGAGCCAATGCTTTGGCTTGGAGATGCTAAATGAATCCTGAATTGTGTTGTGAAAAGCCAGGTATTCACATTTTATTCTACCTCCACCTGTGAATTTTATCTTTCTGTCTAGCTTCAGATTTCAGTAAACCAGTGAAACTCAGAAATCCCATCAAGGTGAATGTTGTATTTCCATATACCACAGAAATGTGTGTAGCTAAAAGAACAACAGGAGGTGTAAGTGGGCCAAGAAGCCTTGTTATGAGTGACAATGTTTTTACTGTGAGAACACACCATAGATGAGATACTTTAGGAAAAATCGCTTTTGATATTTGAAACCTAAATGCATTTGGGTGGGTTTTTCAATCAGACCTCTTCCTTCAAACATAGTTCACTTTATGATAAATAGCTCCATAGAGAGGTTTCAGTGAATTAATAAAAGGACTAAAATATCTTGTTAAGCTAGAGTTGTTAAAACTCATCAAACTTAATTGTGTCTGTTTTTTAAAATCTGTAGAGAAAAGAACATTATATGGACTACATTTGGGTTCTAGAAATAGTTGTCAAGCGTTTTATTGTGAAGAATATGTTGATAGTGTGAGGAAATGGACATAACTTGTACACTGTTGGTAAGAGTACAAATTGACACAAGATTTCTGGAGGGCAATCTCTATCAAAAGTTTAAATGGGCACTTCATGATCCAAAAATTTAAGTTGTAGAAATTTATCCTAAGGAAAGAATCAGGAAACGGCAAAAAAAATATGTCCAAGTATATTCATTGAAATGGTCTTTATAAAATACAAAAAGTGGAAATAACCAAAAGTTCTTTTGGTAGAAAATTGGTTAAATAAAGTATGATGATGCTTTCCAATGGAATATTATGCCGGGTCAGGGAAATTTATATGTTTCAACATTAAAAAGATATCTACAGTAAACTGGATATTGATTAAAGCTAGTTAGAAAGGTTTTTTTGTAAATTCTGTATATTTTTAATGATTTATATATTTTGCTAACATTTCTATTTGACTCATGACAGATACTTAATAATATTTAGTGAATTAATCCATGCAATTAAATCTATTTATATACATTCATAATACATTATACATTCTGGAAGGATATATGCCTATTTGTTAATAGTGGTTATTTTTATCTTCATTGGGTGGAGATGAAGCTCACGGACATAGTGGAGATTATTAAAAACAATTTTTACTTTTTAATTTCTCTTCTTTTGCAGTATTTAAATTAAAAAAAACACGTGTCATTTTAAAATTGTATTTCTATTTTGAAACAATACAGTTTTCAAGAATATACTAGAATTTCTACAACTAAAGGAAAAAAAGGAAAACAACCTAACAGAAGAATGGGCAAATTGTACGAGCAAGTTATTCACAGAATAGGAAAACTGAAAGAGCAACAAACATATGTCAAGGTGTCAAAGTAAAATAATGGGGTACCTCTTCTCAGCCACTAGATTGGCAAAACTTTAAGTCTGACAACATTACAGGTTTTCAGGAATGTGGAGATACAGGGACTCTCAGTCATTGCTAGTGGAGTTGTGAATTAGCCCAAGCATTTTTGAGAGCACCTGGTAAAGTAGAAACTGTATGCCCTATGATCCAACAAATATACTAAGTATTTGCCTTGAAAATCGTGACCCTCCTCTGCAGAAGGAGAGGTACACACATGTGAACTAAGATTGTTTTAAGTTGTTGTGCTCTGAGTGTTGTAGAGATTTGTGAAGGAATCACTCCTCTCCCCCACCTCCCAGAAGCCAGTGAGAGAGGAGGGGAGTAGGATATAAAAAAGACAGAAACCAAGCAAGAGTGATTTCAGGCCAAGTCTCTTCAGTCTCAGCTGGCTCCAAAAAAGAGATCTTGGCTTTCATTCTCTTGCACAGTCAGTCATTGATTAAAGGGTCCCTAAAAGGAAACCCTGCATGTCAATCCAGGAACCTGTGGGTAATCTCCAAAGAGTTTTCACTGTGGACCGTTAGAAGCAGAAGCCCACAGAAGTAAGGATGGGGCGCATAGAACTGGTAAAAAACAAAAACAAAAACAAAAACAAAACAAAACAAAACACCCTGGAAGATCTAAATGGAGTACTGACAGCATACATTATAGGTGCAAAAATTATACTGGCATCACATGTAATAAATTCATGATTTTCTTTGAAAGGTAGAAAAGAGAATTAGACCTTCTCAATCTATGTTTTCTTTTTTTTATTTTTTAATTCTTTAAAATTTTTATAT
>NW_006441063.1:2513177-2514676 GCF_000325575.1 Pteropus alecto | reverse complement strand
TATATATATATATCACTTCTTTATCCATTCATCCATTGATGGACAGCTAGGATGCCTCCATATCGTGGCTACATAAATAATGCTACAAAGAACTATGCTACTCAAGCTTTTTGTTGTTGTTGTTTGCTTCCATTTTATAAAATATATTTTATATTTCTTTACCTTAGTCTGTGTCTTTTGATCTGAAGTGGGTCTCTTGTAGGCAGCATATATAAAGTTCTTGCTTTCTTATCCATTAGGTCATCTTATCTTGCTTTGTTTTGTTTTGTTTGTTTTTTGTTTTTTGTTTTTATTTAATTAAGTTTATTGGGGTAACATTGATTAATACAATTATATAATTTTCAGGTGTACATTATCATTTGACATCTGTATATTCTATTGTGAGTTTACCACCCAAAGTCCAACTTCCTTCAGCTACCATATATTTGATCCTTTTTACTCACTTCACCCTCCCCTACCCCCCATATTTCACCCCATTTACACTGTCTACCTCCCCCCTCCTCCGCCACCTCCTACCCGCTGGTAATCACTAGTCTATAGTCCATATCCATGAGGCTCTGCTTATTTGTCCTGTTCATCTGTTGCTTTTTGGTTTATAGCCCACATATAAGTGATATCATGTGATTTTCAACTTTTTCTGTCTGGCATATTTCGCTTAGCATGATTATCTCGAGGCAGTATTTCATCTCTTCTTATGGCTGAGTAATATTCCACTGTATATATGGAACACAGCTTCTTTATCTAATCGTCTGTTGTAGGACATTTAGGTTGCTTCCATGTCCTGGCCACAGTGAATAACGCTGCTATGAACATTGGTGTGCAAATATTTTTCTGGATATGGATTTTCGAGTCTTTTGGTTAAATAGGCAGTAGAGGGATTGCTGGATCATATGGTAGAAAATTCCTCGTTTTTCGAGGAACCTCCATACTGTTTTCCATAGTGGGTGTACCAATTTGCAGTTCCATAAGCAGTGTATGAGGGTTCCTTTTTCTCTGCATCCTCTCCAACATTTGTTATTACTTGTCCTGTTGATTATAGCTTTTCTAACAGGTGTGAGATGGTATCTCATTGTGGTTTTGATCTGCATTTCCTTAATAGCTAGCGATGTTGAGCATCTTTTCAAATATTTGTTGGCCATTTGTGTGTCCTCTAGGGAGAAGCGTCTGTTCAGGTCTTTTGCCCATTTTTTGATTAGATAGTTTTTATTGTTGTTGTTGTTGTTGTTGTTGTTGTTGTTGTTGTTGTTGTTGAGTTGTATGAGTTCTTTGTATAATTTGGATATTAGGCCCTTATCAGAGGTTTTGCTTGCAAATATATTTTCTCATTTGGATGGTTGTCTCTTTACCTTGTTGACGGTTTCTTTTCTTGAGCAGAAGCTTCTTAGTTTGATGTAGTCCCATTCCTTTATTTTAGCTTTTACTTCCCTTGCTTTTGAGGTCAAATTCATAAAATCCTCTTTAAGTCCAAGGTCCTTGAGTTTAGTTCCTATGTTTTCTTC
>NW_006441063.1:2498505-2510316 GCF_000325575.1 Pteropus alecto | reverse complement strand
TTTCATAGTATGCTACTATGATCCTTTGTATTTCTGCAATGTCAGTCGTAATTTCCCCTCTTGTATCCTTGATTTTGTTTATTGTATCCTTTCTCTGGTTAAGGATCTGTCAAAGAACCAGTTCTTGGTTTCATTAATCTTTTGTATTGTTTTTTCTAGACTCTATTTCATTTATTTTCTCTCTGATCTTTATTAGTTTCCTTCCTTATTCACTTTGGGCTTTGTTTGTTTTTCTTTTTCTCGTTCTTTTTAGTGATAAGTTAGATTGTTTATTTGAGCTTTTTCTTGTTTCTTGAGGTAAGTCTGTATTGCTATGAATTTTCTCTTAGGACTACTTTTGCTGTATCCCATAGATGTTGAGTTGTTGTGTTTTCATTTTCATTTGTCCCTAGGTATCTTTTGATTTCTTCCTTGATCTCATTGATAATCTATTTGTTGTTTAGTAGCATGATATATTTGTGTATTTTCCAGTTTTTTCTTGTATTTGATTTTTAATTTCATACCATTGTGATCAGAGAAGACAATTGATATGATTTCAGTCTTCTTAAATTTATTGAGACTTGATTTGTGTTCTAACATGTTGAGAATATTCCATGTGCGCTGGAAAAGAATGTGTATTTTGCTGCTTTGGGGTGAAATGCTCTGAAAATATCTACTAAATCCATCTGGTCTCATGTGTCTTTTAGGCCCATTGTTTCCTTGTTGATTCTTTGACTGGGAGATCCATCCATTGGTGTCAGTGGGGTATTAAAGTCTCCTACTATGAATGTGCTACTACCGATCTCTCCTTTTTTCTCAGTCAAAAATTGCTTTATGTATGTATGTGCTCCTATGTTGGGTGCATATATGTTTACTAGAGTTATGTCCTCTTGATTTACCGATCCCTTTATCATTATGTAATGCCCTTCTTTGTCCCTTATTATAGCCTTTGTTGTAAAGTTTATTTTATCTGATATAAATATTGCTAAGCTGGTTTTTTTCTTCATTTCCATTTTCATGAAATATTTTTTTCCATCCTTTTACTTTCAGTCTGTGAGTGTAATTTGATCTGAAGTGGGCCCCTTATAGACAGCATATACATGGGTCTTGTTTACTGATCCATTTGGTTACCCTATGTCTTTTGATTGGAGCATTTAATCCATTTACATTTAAAGTGATTACTGATAGTTACATAGTTTCTGCCATTTTATTATTCATATTTGTTTCTTCTATTTTCTTTTTTACCCCTTCTATTTGTACAGAAGTCCTTTTAACATTTCTTGTAATACTGGCTTGTTGGTGATGAATTCCTTAAGCTTTTTCCTGTCTGGAAAGCTCTTTATCTCACCTTACATTTTAATTGAAAGCCATGCTGTGTAGAGTAGTCATGGTTGTAGATTCTTGTTTTTCATAACTTTGAATATTTCTTGCCAGTCCCTTCTAGCCTGCAAAGTTTTCATTGAAAAATCAGCAGATATTCTTATAAGGGTATTCTTGTAAATGACTAGCTTCCTTTCTCTTGCTGCTTTTAAGATTCTGTCATCTTTGACCTTTGGCATTTTCATTATGGTGTGTCTTGGTGTGGGTCTGTTTGAATTCTTGTTTGGGACTCTGTGCTTTCTGAACTTGTATGTCTAATTCCTTTTCCAGGATGGGGAAGTTTTCTGTCATTATTTCTGCAAATAGATTCTCAATCCCTTGCTCTCTCTCTTCTCCTTCAGATACTCCTATGATCTGGATATTGTTACACTTCATGTTGTCCCAAAAGTCTCTTAAACTATCTTAATTTTTTAAAATTCTTTTTACTTTTTGTTTTTCTGATTGGGTGTATTCTGCTACATTGTCTTTCATTTCACCAATTCGAGCTTCTGCTTCATTTAATCTACGTTTGCATCCTTCTAGTGTATTCTTCATTTCAATTATTGTATTCTTCATTTCTGTCTGTTCTTTTTTATGGTTTCTATGTCCATTTTATGTTTACTATCTCTCTGTTGATGTTCTCATTGTGCTCACCCATTCTTCCATAATTTAGTTGAGCATTCTTATAACCATTATTTTGAACTCTATCTCTGGTAGGCTGCTTGCCTCCATTTCATTTAGCTTATTTTCTGGAGTTTTCTCCTGTCATTTTTTTTTTTTTGGCATCTTTCTTTGTTTTCTCATTTTATTAGCTTCCCTGTGTTCATTTCTAAGTGTCAGGAATATTTGTTCCATTTCTTCCCTTGGCCAGATGGCCTAATATGGAAGGTGTCCTGTGTGGCCCAGTGGCGCACTCTCTCTTATCCCCTGTGCTGGGGGCCCTGGATGTGATCTTTGTGTGAGCTGCATATGATCTTCTGTTTTCGCCAAGACTTTATTGTTGTTAGTACATCAGTGGATGGGATTAACACTCTGAATGACTAATTGTAAGAATTGGCTGTACCCACAGTGTAAGAGTTGCTGTGTGGGGGCTGACCCCACTGAGTGGGATTTGTCCTAGCAGGCTTGTATACTTGTTGCAACCACCCTTTGGTGTACCGCTAATAGAGCTAGTCAGGATTTGCTCTGTTGTTGTCTGGTGCCAGCCTCTAGATGCATTGGTTTTGTGGCCCCTTGGGAGAGGCTCCTCATTAGGCCAAGGTCAGCCACTGCTTTTGATTGCTCAGGGCTACCCGGTGGGAACTACAAAGCAATCCACAGATGGTCGTTGCCTATGCTGCATCTATATGTAAGTGGAAGATACAATGGTGTAAGCAGCGACCTGATTATCCCCCATCCCTGACCTAGGGCAGTTTAGCAGAGGGACCAGTGCTCCTCCAGGTCTGACACTGCCTGTCAGTTGCCTGTAAGTCTCTGAAACTGGAAGAATCTCTGGGTGATATGCATGTTGGGTGGTGCAGGGATCCCAGGAGTTTCCTGGATCTATTGAGTAAATTTCTCCCTGCCACTGCAGTGTTAGTGTATATGCCAGTGCTGTCTCTGTGGCTCCCTGGACAAGTTTCCAGTTGTAGCAAGGTCAGCTGCTGCCCACCTTGGGCCTGAATGTGCCACGCCCCCAGGGCAGTGGCAATTGCCTATTACCGTATGGAGGGCGCTTTGTGTATTGGATGGGGCAGGAGCTCAGGGAGTCAAGGGCCATCAGGCCAATAGCCTCAGTTTTCTGCAATTTCTATGTCTGAAAGTTCCTGCACAGATCACATGGAGACGAGCTGCTGTCTGGGGCAGTCCCACAGACCCCTGTGATCCCCTCAAGATATATTGCAGCTCGTACAGGCAGCAGTGGTCTGCCCACAGCTGTTTTACCTAAAATGTGCTCACTGCACTAGGTTTGTTGCCTATGCAGAATGTGCAACCCCAGAGCCAAGCAGGGCAGGGGAAGTTGCCTGTTCATGGGATGCAAGCACTTTGTGGCTTGGATGATGTGGCATCTCAGGGAGACAAGAGCTGTCCAGATAATACAGCCTCAATTTTCCTGAAACTTCTGTGCTTCTGTGCTATAGTCACAGATCACAGTGAGACCAGCTGGGGCGGTCCCACAGACCTCTGCTCTCCCTGGAGGCAATATTGCAACTCTTGCAGGCAGCAGAGGTCTGCTGGCACCTGATTTCCGTGCAGTACTCTCCCTGTGCTAGCCAAAATTTGTTGCCTCAGTGGATTGGGAGACCCAGGTGGGAGGGGCAGGGCTGTGGCAGTTTACTGTCAATGGGCCTCCTGGGGCAATTTGTGGGATGAGCGAGGCGGGGTCTCAGGGAGACAATGGCAGTTAGATCAATATAACCTCAGTCTTGCTGCAACTTCAGTAACCCTTTGCGTGTTCCTGCAGAAGTCCCAGATCATTGCAAGACCAGCTGCTCTCTGGGACTGGCCCACAGATCCCCAAGATCCACCCAAGTTCATGTTGGCAGGAGTGATCTGCCTGAAAATATCGGAAGCGTGCTTACAGCGCTGGCTGCCAGCTGTGAATGCTTGGCCCTGAATGGTGCAAGGCATGGCAACCGTCCAACAACAAATGCCCCAGGGGATCTGCAGATTGGGTGGGATGGGCTAATCTCAAACCAGCGCTTCCTAATGGCCTTGTGGGGGGTGTTTGCACAGTCAAGCTGGTGAGGTCTATAGATTGCCCAAGCCCAACTAAGGCATAATGGTAGTTGCCCTTCCAGCCCTTGTTCTGAGGCCAGATGATGCAGACTTTCTTGGTATGAACACTGTGGGAGCCTCTGACCAACCACCAGTGTCCTAGGTGAGTGTCCGCAGGTCAGAAAGTCTCTGTATGGGTCTTTCAAAAGTGTGTCTAAGGTTTTAGTCTCCTTCCATCCCACCCAGACAGCCAGAATCCCCTCTGATTTTTACAGTCAGAGTTATTGGAATCTCCTCATTCCTGGGCTGGGACTCTAACTGGGGAGCTCCTGAATGAGGCCAGGTTTTCCTCTCCTTCATGGGAGCCTCTGCAGCCTTGTTCTTCCTCCCAGTGATCCTCCACCACCTGTCAGTGCGTGTCCAGCCTGATTTGTGACTTTTCCACTCCTACCGGCTTCGATGTCGCTCTTTTATATTATCAGACGTACGTGTTACGATCAGCTGAACTTCAGGTGATTCTCCACATTGATTATTTTATAATTTGGTTGTAATTTCAATGCATACCTGGGAGGAGGCAAATCCTGCTTTTACCTAGTCTGCCATCTTCCGCCGGCCCAAACTTTTGGTCTTTTAATTATGATGTGTCTTAGTGTGGGTTTCTTTGGGTTCATCTTGTTTGGGACTCTCTGCTCTTCCTGGACTTGTACGTCTATTTTTTTTTCCTCCAGGTTAAGTTAATTTTCCATCATTATTTCTTCAGATAGGTTTTCCATTCCTTGCTCTTTATCTTCTCCTTTTGTTATCTCTATAATGCGAATGTTGGTATGCTTGATGTTGTCTCAGAGGCCCCTTAAACTATCATCATTTTCTTGGATTCTTTTTTCTTGTTGCTGTTCTGATTGGGTGTTTTCTGCTATATTATCTTCTAAATCACTGATTCGATCTTCTGCTTCATCTAATCTACTGTTAATTCCTCCTAAGGTATTCTTCATTTCAGTTACTGTATTCTTCATTTCTGACTGGTTCTTTTTTTTATGTTTCTACCTCTTTGTTAAAATTCTCACTGACTTCATATACTCTTCCCCTAACTTCATTGAGCATCCTATTAAGAAGTGTTTTGAATTCTTCATTGAGTCTCCTTATAACAAGTGTTTTGAACTGTGAATTTAATAGGTTGCTTGTTTCCATTTCATTTAGTTCTTTTTCTGGAGGTTTGCTCTGTTCCTTCATTTGGGACACATTTCTTTTCTTCCCATTTTAGCTGCCTCCCTGTGTTTGTTTCTATGTATAAGGTAGGGTTGTTATGTCTCCCATTCTCAGTAGAGTGGCCTTATGTAGTAGGTGTGCTGTGGGTCCTTGTGGCACAGTCTTCCTTGGTTACCTGAGCTAGGTGCTCCTGGTGTATTCCTTGTATGAGTTGTGCCTGCCCTCCTGTTGTAGTTGAGACTTGGTTGCCCTTTGCTCATCAATGGGAAGGATTAAATCTTAGGATGATTGGTTGTGATGACTCCCCACAACTGCAGTGAAGGAGCTATTGTACACAGGCTGACTCTACAGAGCAGAATTCACTTTATCAGGGCTCTGGTGCCTGCCCTGTCCACCCTTTGGGTGTGTCATCCTCAGATATGACCCTGAGTGGTGCTCTGGCTCAGATTGAGATCAGCCACAGGGCATGCAGTCTGGGGCCTCTGGGAGGGCCCTGCCACAGACCAAGTTCAGCTGTAGCCTGTGCCTTGTACAGGGCCACCTGGCATGAACCACCAAGCAATCTGCAAATGGCCTCCACTCACACTGGGCTTAGAAGTGCATAGAGAGGCCAAGCTACAAACCAAGGCTGGCTTCTGCTAGTCCCAGGATTGGGGCTACTCAGCAAGAGGCATGGGGCATATTGAGGCCAGATGCTGCTTGTTTATTTTTTGTGAACCTTTGAGAGATTTTAGGAAAGTCCTCAGCATAAGCCACAATAGGCCGTTTGTATGGAAAAAGTACTGGAAGTGTCTTGGGTGGTCTCACACATTGAGAACAGTGCAATCTCAGGGAATCACCAGGATGGGGCAACCAGTGTTAGCTACGTTGATGGAGACTCAGATATGGCACCCGCCTGGGTCTGCAAGCCAGGAGAGGGGAAGGCTCAACAAAGAAACAATGCCCTCTGCCATCACTTTTGTCTGAGAGAAAGCTGCTCCTCCAGCCCTCACCCTGAACCAGACAACTCAGTTCTTCCTTATTTGTCCCTGGTGCCTTTTGGGCTGCTGCCCCAGAGCTGAAGCTCAGAGCAAGTAAGTCCGTGTTTGAGTAAGTCTGCACGTGGGCCCCTTAAGAGGAAAATCTGCAAGTCCCTCAGCCCTTCATCTACTCAGCCACAGCCAGAAGTTGTGGAGACTTCTCTTCCTGGCGCTGGAACCCTGGTCTGGGGAGCCTGGTGTGGGGCTGGGACCCTTAGCTCTTCCAGGGGGGACTGCCGCAGCCAAGACATTTATCCCAATTTTCAACTGCCACACACAGCAGTTGATCTCGACCCTCCTACCAATCCTGATGTGGCGTTTTCTGTGTTTCCTCAGTTGTAGGACTTCTGTTTAGTTAGACTTCAGTTGATTCCCAATGATGGCTATTCTGTAGTTTAGTTATAATTTTGATGTAATTGTGAGAGGAGACACAAACAGCGTTTATCTACTCTGCCATCTTGACCAGAAGTCTCTTTTTAATTTTTTTATTAAAATATTATAATATAAAATACAATGTTCTATTAGTTTCAGGTGTACTAATTTTTTTTTTAAGATAATGACAATATAACAAATATGAATAAAAGCCAATTCCAGGTGGTAGGAATATAGGTGAAACCAGAGTCTTTGTATGCATTTACACAGAGAATCAAATACACACAAGCATGGCTGGTTAAGAGGTGAGGGGGACACCCAAAACTTGATTTGTATTAGGAGTCATGAAGATTTCCTGGGTCTGATCTCCACCTGGGCCTCTAGTTTCTAGTGCTAGCACAGACACTGTCACATAGCAGGTGCTCAATAAATAGGTAATGGATAATGCAGCCTATTTATCATCACCATGAATGATAAAGAGCCCCTCTAAACACACACACACACACTTTTGTGCAGAACAAATTTAGCTTTAGCACTTTGAGGATCTTACTTATTGGCAACAACACCTAGCAAAAATTTTAGAGTTTGAAAGGAGCAATCATATTCATATGCACCTGGGAGACTCCCTCTGTGTACTTCCGGAAAGACCTGGGATGGGGAGAAACTGAAGATGGTAATTCGTTAGTGACTGAGATACTTCACAAACAGTAGTGGGTTAAAATTGAGTTATTTTGGAGGAGAAAGATATATTCTAAAATTAGATTATGTTGGTCTGTACATATACTAAAATTCATTGAATTGTTTACATAAAACGAATGAATTTATCAATGTAAATTTTCCTTCAATCAAGGTTTTTCTTTTTCTTTTTTTACTTCAATTGTTCTTAAAGAGACCTTGGTAAGCAGCAGAACTGGGATCTACAGGGAACCTGTGGCTTCTGAGATGAACCACCTGTGCTTCTGCCCCACACTGTGACTTTCTATGGAATAATTTCAAAATAACTGTTAATCTACTGTTAATATATCAATATACCTGGTATGCCACCATTGAGCTACAGATATGCTGAAACATTACTGATACTCACAGCCCTCAGGAAGGCTGCCTGGGGCCTGGGGCATAAAATACCCTCTGTCAATTGCCTCTGGCCAAGAGCATTCTCCTCCATTTGCCCCAGCGTGTCAAACAAATACAGTTGACCCTTGAATAATATAGGTTTGAACTGTGTGGGTCCACATATAGGCAGGGTTTTTTTTTCAATGAACACAATAAATGTATTTTTTTTTCGTTATGGTTTTCTTAATAACATTCTCTTTTCTCTAGTTTACTTTATTATAATAATTCAGTATAAATACATATAAAATATAAAATATGTTAATAGAATGTTTATGTTATTGCTAAGGCTTCCAGTTAACAGTAGGCTATTAGTAGTTAAGTTTTGGGGGAGTCAAAAGTTATGCATGGGTTTCAACTGCACAGAGGTTGGCACCCCTAACTCCTTTATTGTTCATGAGATAATTGGAATATAAATTATTTTAGGGTGCCATGATGTGAAAAAGGCTAGAAAGCATTACCCTAAAGAAAGCCATATTTGCTGAGCTTTTCTATATTTCTTAGTGAGAACCTGGGCCCTGCAGAGGTGACAATAGTGGTAGGACTCCTGCTATTGGCAGATTTAGGGCTTTATTAAACCGAAGGGTGTGGGGCTGCCTTGCTAGGAGAGGGTGCCCTGGGTAAATGTGAGGGCAGCCAGCACCAACTATGGGAATCAAGTCGGATGCTCTTTTACCCCTGCAGAAGATTATGTTTATTCACCTGGAAAGCAGAAACTGTTGCTAACTGGAGCAGAAAAGTAATTTCCATTTGGATGTGGCAAAAGAAGACTGGAGCATTAAGAAGAAGAACCCTCATATAAAAGAGACACGGTCACCTTTGCCTGGGAGGTACTGTAAGAATGTGGAAAATCAGTGTGTTAGGCCTGCCTTTGGTCATATTTTAAAAGCCCCTTACGAGGCTTCTCTAAGCTTGTGTTACTTCTACAACCTACCTAACTATGGAGAAGGTTAAAACAGCCTTCCCTCCCAGAATCAAGAGATTGTATAGTGAAGGATGTTTCTCAGGATTTAATTTGCCACCAAGAGTTCTTTCTGATATTTTCATTTGGGTTCCCCAGAAGCAGACCCTGAGATAAGAAATCGAATGCAAGTTTTCTATTTGGGAGGTGCAAGGCAGCCAGGAAAGGGTACAAGGACATAGGACAGAGAAGAGAAGGAAGGAGACAAATAAGTTGTGGTATCAAGCATTAGCACTTGGGGCAACAGGAGCTACTCCCCCTGGGAATGTCTGGGAGACACTGCAGAGCACATCTCAGAACTCTCCCCACCACAGGGTAAAAAAGTCCCCCACTAGCTCCCCATAAGTTAAGGACTGCTCTCAGGAGCATTTATTCGCAAGTATTCTGTACCTATTATTCAGGCGGGCAGAGGAGGATCTGCAGGGAATAGTGTACAAGGAAAAGGATGCAGGTGCTGGCGGTTACAAATTGGGTCTGAATGCACTGATGTGGTAAGGGAAGAGGATACAGGTGGGCACCAAGAGCCTCTGGTACACCTAGCTCAGGTCTTCCTGTGTTCTGGGCACCTGCTGTCTCTTCTCTTAAAAAATCACTAAACTGACATTCCACCGACCACTGGCTCTCAGAGTATGAGCCCAGGAATCACTAAGTTCTGGTCCAGTGCAGTGTGAAACTTGTAGCCACCAAGGGTTTCACCTGTTGTATAGGCTGTTCAGATAGCATCATTCATGATCTACCCAGAGAAAGGCTAGGGCAGGAGGAGCCCTGCATTACCCTGTTGAAGATTTAGTCATCACATCCATTCATTGTCTGAGGTCACCTATGTTTCTGACAGCAGAAGCCAGAGCCTCTGGCCACAGCCATCAGATCTGATTTCTAGCTAGCTCTGCCTCTAACCTGGAGGAGAGTCAGTGGCCAAAGAAAGCAGGTCACTCAGGTCTTGGCAAATGTTTCTCAAATGTCATGCCATCTTTGTGAAGTGATGGTGGAGATTTTATCCCTTACACACACTTTAGCAAGGCAGTGCAGTACAGTAATTAAAACTGTGTGTGTGTGTGTGTATGCACATGCATGCACATGTGCACACATACTCTGGAATTAAACTGCCTGGCTTCATATGCCAAATTTGCTACCCATACAAGTCACTTAACCTCTTTCTGCCCCAGTTTCACTCTCATAATATCACCTCAGAAGGCCGGTGCAAGGATTAAATTATAGAAAACATCTAGAACATTCTAAGAACACCAAGCAAATTCTTTGCAAATACTGACTTTCTTAAAAATTCTGCTTATGAGAAAATGCAAAACCTGGAAGTGCAGAAATGCACCCAAAGTCAAATTGGATTTATAGCAGAAAAGAATAGTACCTGATTCTTATGGCTAACCCTAGTCCTTGTAATAGCTCCAGCTATAGAGCCTGGGATTTCAACATCAACCTCCCTGAAGCTAAAATTCTGATCACATGTGGGTCCCAGTCCCAAGCCCAACGCTCCTCTTATCCCCCAGTTCCAGCTCCACTCCTCTATGCCCCAATTTCTATGCTCCAGCTTCTCCTATGACCCCATTCCCTTTGTGCATTCAGCACAATGCCTATACCAGGTAGGTACTTGGGCAGGGGGTATTGAGGATCAACACCATGACCCCTACTAAGAACTAAAGTCCTGCCAGTAACAGGAAACTGCTCTCTATTACTGGACTTCTGGCACCATACCCTGTTTTCTTGGACTTTCATACCCAATCCACCATGGGTTTTTGGGCCTCATGCTCTGTCTCTGATACCTTGTACCAATTATTAGATATTTGCCTGGATGTAGATCAGAAGTAGCTACCACTTCTGATTCCAGACTCAGCTTCCAGAATAAATCTCCTCTAGCAGCACCTACAGCTGCATCAACATCTCCAGAATTGCATCAGTCCAGTGGGTATGTCTGCAGCCTGTTCCCAACTTGATTTCACTTCTCTACTCTATTCTGTGATGGAGCTGCTAGTTTAGCAGGCACCTCAGGCCACATCGGGTGTGCCGTACTCAGTTCTTCCCAACAATTGATAAACAAAATGGCTCTGACTTTGAAGTCCAAATCCAAAATCAGAAACACTATTCTACCCAATCAGACATTGGCTGATTCTGAAACCACTAAATTTATATATTAAGTTCAGATTAGAGAAATTCTTGAGACCCTACATGTCTGCTAAAACTCACCATTAATTTTTCATCACCAATTCTAAGTGCCAGAGGTACAAAATTTAATAAGTCACATCCATTCTCTCCTGATGGAGAAGGCAAATGTGTAAGTACGTAGATATCATATGAGGTTATAAATGCTAAAACAAAAGTATCATTAAAATGCTAAGGGTATGTCAATAAAAGAGAAATTAATTATATGGGGAAAGGTCAAAGAAAGTTTCAAAACAGAGACTAGTAAGCTTGAAGGATGACTGAGAACAAATCAGATGGAGAAAGAAATGGGAAAGAACATTTTATTCTTTTCCTCCTTTTAAACCTAAGATCAAGAAGGCTCCATTAGCCACATCTCTCTGTTTGTAAACCTAGTTTCATTGGTCCATCAAAGTTCTCCTTTTTGCTTTCTTTCTATTCTCCTTTGTGTGTGTGCGTGTGTGGACTTTGAGCCAAACAGAACAAGGGCAGGAGGGGTGATGTGTTGCTCTCACTGTTGCTTTCTGCCCTGTGAGGTACCTGGATCTCATGCTATCCTAAACTTGGGGACCACGTAACTTTTAACGTTACTTTACATACCCCTTTGTATTAACTAGACTGGGAATTGCAGCTCATTCATTCTTCCTGCAAGGTTCTTTGAGCTCCAGTGGTCTACCTGGTCTTGTGCTAGGTTAGGGGCCAAAAAAAGAGTGCAATCCATTTTGAGATAATTTTGGCGTGTGGTGATAGATAACAATCTAGTTTCATTCTTTTGCAGGTGGCTTTCCTCTTTTCCCAGCACCATTTACTGAAGAGACTTTCCTTTCTCCACTGTATGTTTTTGCCTTTTTTCTTGAAAATTATTTTCCCACATAAATATGGGTTTACTTCTGGACTTTAAATTCTGTTCTACTGGTCTGTGTGTCTGTTTTGTTGCCAATACCATGCCATTTC
>NW_006441063.1:2490860-2496398 GCF_000325575.1 Pteropus alecto | reverse complement strand
CCCTGTAGGTCTGTTAGTAATTGCTTTACATATTTTGGGGTTCCCTGATTGGGAGCATAGATATTAATAAGTGTTATGTCTTCTCGGTGCATGCTTCCCCTTATCATTATGAAGTGTCCCTCAGTATCTTTCTTTAAATTTTTTATTTTGAAGTCTATTTTATCTGATATTACTATCACTACTCCCGCTTTTCTCTGAATGCCGTTTGCTTGAAATATCATTTTGTACCCGTTCCCTTTGAGTCTATATACTACTTTGGAGCTGAGATGTGTCTCCCGGAGGCAGCATATGGTGGGCTTTCGTTTTCTGATCCATTCTGCCAGTCTGTGCCTTTTTATTGGTGAGTTCGGTCCAGCTACATTTAGGGTGGTAATAGAAATATGAAGTCTTCTTATAGCCATTTTATCCTTTGCTTTCTGGTAGCTCGGTGTTTCCATTGCTTCCTTGTCCTTGTGTTTCTGTTTTCTTTATTTTGGTTGGCTTTTGTGGGTTTTCCCTCTGATTCTTCTTGTTTTATGTCATATACTTCAGCTTTGAATCTTGGTGTGTGGTTACCATTATGAATATCTAAAAGACAGTTATATACATACAGTCATCCATTTACTTCTGCACATGCCTTATCTCCATTCTCCTTTGTGAATTTGGATCTTTGAATCCTCTCTTTTTCAGTCATTCTTGTCTCATTTTGTCCCTATGTATGCTGAATGTTCATTGCTATCTTGCTATAGCAAATCTCTTCTTATTATTTAAGCTTATAATGCCCTGTTCTTAGTAAGGGTTGCACCCCTCTGCTTTTATTTGCCAGACAGTCACTTTACTCCTGATTATGTTCGTTTGTTTGTTTGTTTGCTTGTTTGCTTTTGTTTTTGTTTTAGATGAGCTGATCCTTTTCAGTATTTCCTGTAATGCAGGCCTCGTAGTGGAGAATTCCCTCAATTTTTGTATGTCTGGAAAGGTCTTAATTTCTCCTTTATATCTAAAGGAGAGCTTAGCTAGATACATTATTCTAGGCTGGTAGTTCCTTTCACTTAATATTTTGAATATGTGACTCCACTCCTTTCTGGCTTGTAAGGTTTGTGCTGAGAAGTCTGAGGGTAATCTAATGGGTTTTTCTTTATAAGTTACTGTTTTCTTCTCCTTGGCCACCCTGAGAATTGTGTCTTTGTCAATGATTTTTGATAATTTTAATATGTGTCTTGGTGAAGGCCTTTTTGGGTTGAGATAATTGGGTGTTCTGTTGACTTCTTGAATTCCAAGCTCCAGCTCATTCCTTAGATTTGGGAAATTCTCGTCCACTATTTATCTGAAAATGCTTTCTAGTCCCTGCTCCTTTTCTTCACCTTCGATAACGCCCATTATTCTTATGTTTCCTTTTCTGGTTGTGTCAGCTAGTTCTTGTATTTCTCTGTCATATTTTTCATTCTTCAGTTTCTCTCTTCTTCCTTCTGATTTATTTCTAGATTTCTGTCTTCGATATTACTGATCTTTTCCTCCATTCGGTCGACTCTATTTCCCAAGCTTGCTATTCCATTTTTCAACTCTTGCAGTGTGTTTTTAATCTCCAGAAGATCTATTCTGTTCTTTTTCAGAGTTTCAATCTCCTTAGTGAAGAACTCATTCTGCTCATCTAGTTGTTTTTTCAGTTCCTGAAATTGTTGATATGACTTGTTTCAGATCTCACTGAGTTTTTTTTCCCTTAACAAAGAAAGGTGATTTTTCCCTTTCTTTCTGAGATGCCTTGTCACCTTGGTTGTTCATGGTGTTTAATGGACTATTTCTCTGCCTGGGAATTAATGGAAGTGTGTTCTGTGGTGGCTCTTATGCGCAGATCCCATGTTCACACATGCTGTTGTGCATTTTGGGTGTTTTTTGTAGAGGTTTAGATATTCAGCTTATTGTTGTTTGAATGGGAGAGATCTGGGGATGTCTCTCACTCCACCATGTTTCTCTAAACTCTTTCTGTTCTCCTTTAAATCTTCAGTCCCCCTGTTCCATTTCCTTCCCCCAGAGGCACCCTGTTGAAGTGTAAGTTGCATCTTTAATCTATCTTTTGTATTTATACATTACACAGTGTTGTTTTATGTATATGAGTTTTAATTTTCATAAAACATATTTTTCTGTAATTGTCATTCCCTTTCGTGCATTGTTCACTCAGTGCTCTCTTTTTTTTGCCTTTATTGAAATATAGTAGGCAATTAGTTACTTGTATTTGAATTGTACATTTCAACGATTTTTTCACTTATCATTGGTAAACAATAACATACCAATTTCAGTTTTATAGCATAGTGATCAGTGATCCACATAACTTGCTAAGTGATCACCCCACTAAATCTAGTACCCCTCTTTCTTCTTATATATTTATTACAGCATTATTAACCATCTCCCCCATGCTACATTGTACATCTCCAGGTTTATTCTGAAACTATCCATTTGTACTCTTAATCCCTTTGCCTTATTTTGTCCCCTAACCTCCCTCCCATCTAGTATCCCTCTAAATATTCTCTGTATCTATGAATTTATTTCTGCTTTTGGTGTTGTTCTTGATTTTGTTTTTTAGATTCCACATGCACATGAAATCATGCAATATTCGTCTTTCTCTATACGACCCATTTCATTCAGCGCAATAACTTCTAGGTCCATCAAGGCAATATCTTTTTCCATCCCCTTCCTTTTAGTCCATGTGTGTCTTTTAATCTGAAGTGAGTCTCTTGTAGGCAGCATATGTAAGGGTCTTGTTTTCTTATCCATTCAACCACTCTATGTTTTGATTGGAGCACTTAATTCTTTTCCAATTGAGGTACTTGATAGAAATGTAGTTACTACCACTCTTTATTCATGTTTTTGATACATGTTTTTTCTTCTTTTAAAGTCCCTCCAACATTTCCTGTAATGCTGGCTTGGTGAAGATAAATCCTTTTAGCTTATTTTTGTCTGAGAAGCTTTTAATTGTCCTTTGACTCTAAATGATAGCTTTGCCGGATAAAGTATTTTTGGTGATAGATCCTGGATTTTCTTTACATCAGATATTTTGTGCCAAGCCCTTCTATCCTGCATAAGTTCGTTTGAGAAATCAGTTTCCAGTCTTATGGGTGCTCCCTTGTAGGTAACTAAGTGCTTTTCTCCTGCTGCTTTTAAAATTCTCTTTGTATTTAAACTTTGGCATTTTAATTATGTTTCTTAATGTGGCTTCTTTGGGTTCCTGGTTTTGGGGATTCCCTGAGCTTCCTAGGGTTTCATGCCTATTGCCTTCACCAGGTGAGAGAAATTTTCCATTATTATTTCTTTAAATAGTTCTTCAACATCTTGTTTTCCTTCAGTTAACCCTATAACATGAATATTTTTACCTTTAATAGTGTCCCATGGGCTCCTTAAATTATTATTATAGTCTTTGCTATTTTTTTCTTGAAATTCTGATTGAATATCCTTGGCTTTCTCATTCTCTATATAGATAATTTGATCCTTGTCTTTATTCATTTTGTTTATTACATTTAATATACTTTTCATCTCAGAAAATGTGTTCTTTATTTCTGACTGGTTCCTTTTTATAATTTCCATCTCCATTTTTATGGTTTTTTTTTAAATCTCTTTGTTAAAGTTCTCACTGAATTTATCTACACTTCCCTTAAGTTCATTGTGCATCTTTATAACCAGTGTTTTGAACTCTGCATCTGTTAGATTGTTTGACTCCATGATTCCTGGATCTCTGTTCTCTCATATGGTTTCTGCTTCTCTATCTTCCCCTTTGGGCTGCCTTTCTGTGTCTATTTCTATGTACAAAGCAAAGCTCCTATGTCTCCCAGTCTTATTAGTGTGGATTTGTGAAGTAGTCGTCCAGTGGCACAGTCCTGAGAGTGGTTCAGCTGCAGGCCAAATTTAGCCCAAGTTTCTACCCCTCTGGGGCCACTTGTGAACATTCAGCAAGCAGTCCACAGATGCTGTGCTTACAGTTACCTTAAAAGGCCACACCAGAAACCAAGGCCAGGTGCCACCAGTGTGAATCTAGGCGCTGCTCAGCAAGGAGCACCTGACTCACTGAGGACACAACTGGAATTGGCTTGGGTGGGGCTGTGAGTTGGGTGAGGCAGAATTTCAGGGAATCTCCTGGGTGTAGCGACCTTTGTTATTCAGTTTGTTGACGTTACCGCTATAGCTGTGCTGAGTCCACACACTGGGAATGGGGAGGGCTCAACAGAGGAACAATGGATACCTGCAGTACTTCTGTACGGTAGAAGTCTCACCTCGGCCCTCACTCCAACAACTCAGTGTCCCCCTGTAAGTTCTTGCACAGCCTAACCAGTGCTGGTGTTCAGAACGAGCAGGTCCATCACACGAAAGTCCATTTGCAGACATGACCCCTTTAAGCGGCGCCTGCACCTGCCGCTGCCTGAGCCTCCATCCCACTCAGTCACTCGGGACCGGGTAGACTCAAGTCCTCACCCCATCCTACCTTCTGCCATTGCAGAGTGATTTCTTAGATTTCTCACTAGTTGTAGGGCTTGTCCATCTAGATCCCAGGCGACTTTCCTTACTGCTTGCTCCTTGTTTCTGTCACAAGTTTGAACTGGTCATCAGAATGTTGAACAGAGCCTCTATCATCTACACCATTTTTTTGCCACCTCTCAACGCTCTTTTTAAAGGTCTATGTGTATTGCTACATGAGCAATTTGTGTTTTCTTCTGACTGCAGCATAGTATTCTATGGTGTGCACATGCCTCATTTTTTCTCATCTCCCTTCATAATGGACACCTACATTGCTTGTAACTCCCTCTTCCCATAAAGAATATTCTCATGTATGTCCTCTGACAGACCTGTGCATGAATTTTTCTCAGTGGGATTACTTGGTGATAGGCCATCTACACATACTCAATTTTACCAGGTATTGCCAAAACGCACACCCTTGGCAAAGAGTATTCACCAATTATGTGCCAGGCACCATTCTAGCCGCAGGGGCTTTAAACATGAACAATGTCCCTACTTTCAGTGACCTCATAGTTGAATGTGGGAGACAGCAATGAACAAATAAGTGCATACAGAAATATCACATAGTGAAAAGTGCCATGAAGAAAACGAAGCAGGGGAGAGGATAGAGAGTGACAGGAAGTGCTACTTTAGGTAAGGTCATCAGAAAAGGCCTCTGTGGTATTTGATGAGATGTCTGAATGAAGGGAGGAAGTTAGCCATGTATTGGGTCTGGGGAAGAACATTCCAGACAGAAACAGCAAGGCTCCAAGGCAGGATCATGTTAAGTGTGTGGGAGCAACAGGGCACTGTTTGGAGTTTTTAAGCAATGAATTTAAATTAGATAAGAATGTTAGTAAAAAGCTTAGCATAGTGCCAGGCACAGCATAAATGCTCAAATTTGACATACTATTACTGTTATTGGAGTGCCATGATTAGACTGGAGGTTTGGAAAAGTTTCTTTCATTGCAGAAGGATGAAAGATGGAGAGATTAGAAACCAGCAAGAGGGGTAGGTACCTGGATTGGGGTAGTAGTAGCAGGGTTTCAGTTTAGAGTTGTTGAGACAGTCCTAGATATA
>NW_006441063.1:2488343-2490836 GCF_000325575.1 Pteropus alecto | reverse complement strand
TTTTTTCCCCCAAGTGTTTTCTGGACAGTCTTTAGGGCCCAATTTTAGAGCTGGCAATTGAGCTGATTGTCATCATTCATCTTTATCACCATTAGCCAGTATACCCAGAGTTTAGCCCTTACAGAATAAGGAGCTCCTTCAAGGACTGAGGACATACTCAGAAAATAAGCTGGACCAAAGTACATCCTTTGCTTGTTGGGAGTTTAAATGAACAGCATCTTGGCAGTGTTTTAGCTAAATGCCCAAATGATCAACTAATTACTTGGATCTGAACACAGCTGAACAGATCCACCTTCTCAAATTACTGCCAGAGGTTTGAGTAACCTCATTCTGGCCGGATTCAGCACCACACACCAAGAACCAAATGCCTGGGCCAGGAAGGATATTTCTCACTTATCTACTTCCTTCTGTTAAAAAAAAAAAAAAAACTGTACGGTCACTTTTTCTATCTGCAGATTTAATAGGGGATAGAGAAAATATGAGGAGATATTCAGCCTCATTAGAAATCAGAAATATGTGATTAAAAATGGAGATGAGAGACCATATTTTATCCACCAAGTTGGCAAACATTAAAAGGATTGATAATGTCTAGTATTGGAGAGAGTTAGGGAAAATGAGCATTATTGAAGACTCTCGGTGGGAATTTTAATTGGCAAAGACATTTTGGAGGGCAATTTGGCAGCTTCTAGCAACATTTAAAATGGTCATAGTCTTTGGCCCAGCAAGCCCTCTTCTAAGCCAGTCTCTAGAAATTATCCCAGGGGTCCCCAACTCCCAGGCTGTGGACCAGCACTGGTCCATGGCTTGTTAGGAACTGGGCCTCACAGCAGGAAGTGACCATCGGGCGAGCCAGTGAAGCTTTATCTATATTTGCAGCCGCTTCCCAGCACTAGCATCACTGCCTCAGCTCTACATTAGATCATCAGGCATTAGATTCTCATAGGAGCACCAGTCCCTGGTGCCAAAACAATTGGGGGCCACTGCTCTGTCCCATAGGTATATTTGCATATATATGTATTATATATATATGTGTGTGTGTATACATATACACACATATATGTATGTACATACACACACACATATACATATATAGTGAAAAATGCAATTGATCTAAATGCTCATCCATAAGGAAGTGGTTAAATAAATTATGACATGCCTATACAATGGAGTCCTTGGTATGTAGTGACAGGGAAAGATGTTCAAGATACACTATAATGAAATAAAAGCTAGCTCTGGATAATATATAGTATGGAATCTCACTAATATATAAAAGAAGGAAATCTATACATGTTCATTTATATATGTAAAGACTTTTCTAAGAGATCTGGAAGGACACACTTCAGCTGTTAATTCCATCTACTCCCTGGGGAGGAGAGTAGGATGAGGGAAGGGAGTTTTCTCTATATATTTCTAATTTAGCACTCATGTATTACATGTGTATTTAAAGGTAATTTAATAAGAAAAACAGAATAGGAGGAATGGCATAGCATTTGTATTTAATATGCTTCATCCTCCTCCTCTTCACCACCCATCACCACCCTGATCATCATTTTCAAATCCCTGAGACTTTTCTCTTCCTTGGCACATGATAAACCCTCAATCTTAAACATGTTCTTATTGTGGCTGATAGCTTTGTCAGCTGTTAATTATTCATGCTAATGGAAGAGGCTGGAGGCACAGTTAATTCAAAATCAAGAAGAGTAAATCTTTCAGAGTCTCAGTCTACACCCCTCCTGGATCCTCTGGGAACACCTTGCATACTGTAGGTATTTACTCAGCAATAAATATTGACTGATATGGATTAATATTTGCCTCGGCAATTTCAAGTCACCCACATTCTCAGACTTGTAGATACATACCCTTGGGCAGTGCCCTGCTAGTGGGAGTCCGACTCCTATAGGGGCTTCCCATGAGGACTTACAAGCCCCAGGCATGATCTACCAATGGGCTATTCTGTACATGGATAAAGCAAAGATGACAGGATTCCTTGTTGTTATATTTGTTTTTACATAAAATGATTGGTATGTATACTCACAGTTTGCCTCTTTAGTGGGTTTTCATCGAGCTTATACTGAGAAAGCACAAACAGATTAAAACAAAGATTACACATCCATTGGAATGGCTAAAATAAAAAAAAAAAAAGACTGACAACACCAAATGTTGATGAAGGTGTCAAGCAATCAAAACTCACCGTTGCTGGCGGGAGTCAAATGGTACAACCACTTTGGAAAAGTGGCAGTTTCTAATAATACATTTAACCCTATGACCCAGAAATTCCTTTCCCAGGTATTTACTCAACCGAAATAAAAATAGTTACACAATAAGACTTGTATACAAATATTCCTAACAGCTTTATTTGTGATAGCCACAAGTACGAAACAACTCAAATGTCCATCAATAAGTAAATGGGTTAACAAATTTTAGTGTATATGTACAATGGAATATATTCAACAATAAAAGAGAGCAAACTAATGATACATGCAACAATATGGA
>NW_006441063.1:2472152-2488304 GCF_000325575.1 Pteropus alecto | reverse complement strand
GTGTCATAAGATCTACTCTCTGTTGGCACTTCTTTTTATATATATATACACACACACACACACACACACACACACACACACACACACACATATACATATACATACTATGTGATTCCATTTTTACAAAGTTCCAGAACCAGCATTTCTATGGTGATAGAAATCAGAAAGTGGCTGCTTATGAGAATGGGGAAATTGACTGGAAAGGGGCATGAGAAATCTTGTTGGGGGTATGGAAACATTCTAGATCTTGACAAAACTCATCAAACTGAACACATACTAAGTGTATAGTTTGCTAAGGCTGCCATAAAAATATGCCAGAGACTGGGTGGCTTAAACAACAAAAATTTATTTTCTCACAATCTGGAGGCTAGAGGTCCAAGATCAAGGTGTTAGCAGGTTTTGTTTGTTTGTTTGTTTTTCTGAGGTGTTTCTCCTTGGCTTGCAACTGTTTGCCCTCTCACTGTGTCCCTGCGTGGTCATCCCTCTGTCTGTTTTTGTGCATGTCTCAATCCCTTCTTCTTATAAGGACACCATGATATTGTTGGGGGTATGGAAACATTCTAGATCTTGACAAAAGATCTATCCTAACAACTCCATTTTAACTTAATTACCTTTTAAAAGTCTTATCTCTAAATATAGTCGCATTCTAAGATACTGGGGTTTTTAGGTCTTCAACAAATCAATGTGGGGAGGGAGAGACAATTCAGCCAATAAAAATAACTGTATTTTACTATATGTAAATTGTTCCTCAATAAAATAGAAATAAGGAACATAGAGGCAAAATCTCCATATTCCTGGAAGTAGAGGGGAGCTGAATATTGGTGAACAGTGGGAATGTCTGCCATACAATATTAAAGAAACAGTAAGAGAGTTGTAGTACCACAGCAGCCAATATTACAAATATCAACTGATTTACTCTTTACAAATATCCTATGAGGTATAGGCAGTATTATCGTCCCCATTTTACAGATGAGGAAACTAAGACCCAGAAAGGCTAAGTAGTTTACTTACGATCATACAGGTAGAAAGTGGCCAAGCCATGATTTGAATCCAAGCAGGCTGAGCCCAGAGCCTGCACAATCACCACACAACTCTGTCTCACTGGCTAGCGAAGAGATCACTGATAGCAGCGTGCCTGCAAAAGCAGATGTATCCAGAAATCATGGAGCCATCCTAAAGAAGAACAGAGAGACTAAAATAAGTTTCTGGGAGAAATTAACTGATCACTGTGTTGCTTAGCATAGTGCTGGCACAGAGTAGATTTTCAGTATTATTTGTGAACATAATTGACACATTTTTCTGCCTGCTGCATGTAGGTCCACTTCTCAGGGAATCTGGCCCTCCCTATAACCAGGAAGTCCCTAAATATGTTTGTGCATGTTGACTTTTTTATTAAAGTATAAAATACATATAGAAAAGTTAACAAACTTCCTCTCATGCCCCCTTCCAGACATTATCCCTGTCAATAAGGGTAACTATATCTGTACTTCTTTTAACAGCATGAATTGTTTTTGCCATCTGTATTAGTTTCCCAGAGCTGCTATAGCAAAATACCACAAACCAGGGAGGCTTAAAACAATAGAAATTTATTGTCTCACAGTTCTGGAGGTTAGAAGTCCAAAATCAAGGTGTTGACAGAACCATGCTCCCTCTGAAGCCTATAGGAGAGGATCCTTCCTTGCCTCCTCCTAGCTTTTGGTAGTGACCACCAATTATTGGTGTTCCTTGGTTTACAGCTGCATCACTCCAATCTCTGCCTCTGTTGACACATGGCATTCACTCATGTGTCTGTGTCTCTGTGTCTCTTCTCTTACATGGACACCACTTATATTGGATTAAGGGTTTACCCTATTCCAGTATGATCTCATCTTAGCAAATTATATTTGCAGCCATCCAATTTCAAAATAAGGCCACATTCTGAGATATTAGGGGTTAGGACTTAAACATGTCTTTTCGGGGGACACAATTCAACTCATAACACTATCCAAATGGCAAATGAAATCATACAGTATGAACTCTTTTGTAGCTAGCTTCTTTCACTCAATGCAATGTTTGTGAAATTTCCTTGTACTATAATATGTAGTTGTAGTTTGTTGAATCTCATTGCTGTAAAATATTCCATTTTGTGACTCTAGCATCATTTAACTATCTATTCCGTTGTTGATGGACATTTGCTTAGTTTTATGTTTGATGCTAGTATGGATACCTAAGTATATATGTTCTGGTTAATTTATGCATGCATTTCTGTTGATATATATGTGGGAGTGGAATCCCTGGGTTACAAGGTAGGCATATGGTCAGCTCTCATAGATACCGGCAAATAGTATGCTAGAGGGATTTGACCAATTACTCTTCTACCTGCAGTGTTTGAGTGTTCTGGTTGCCCCACTCTAACACTTGGTATTGTCTTCCTATTTCATTTCAGCTGTTTCTGATGGGTGTGTGTTGGCATAATATCAACGTTCTAAATTAGATTCTTTTTGTTTTTCATTTCAGGATCCCATCTCTCTTTGCCCATCTTGTATACTTCCTGGTTTCTGGTTTCTTTATCACCCATTACTGTAACTAGCATCTCAAAATCCCTTCCTTATAGTCAGATGTCTTGATCTATAGGGAAACCAATCTCTTCCTCCATTTATCATCCTCTTACCAGATAATTTTTCTTACAACAACAATGAACTGCCTCTGAACTCACTCATGCTGCAGAAGACTCCATGGCTGTTTGTTGATTTTTTTAAGCCTTAAGAGCACAACTGGAACAAACATGAAGTTGGAGAGTAAGATGCTTACCATAACAAATTTACAGGGCCTATAGTACATGCATATCTCCTTGTAACAAAATAAACTCCCCAACTTTACCCTATGGGCATCTTTCTTATTGTATAATTGTTAAATGCATTTCATGGTAAAGTTATGTTTGAGTGTCAGATCTATAATGGAGATCAAGCAATTTCTGAACATAGTGGGTGGCCATTGCCTGTTTGAATTACCACCACCAGGCCTATCACTTAGAGGAAGAATTGGGTCTTTCAGACTGGAAATTGTGGCAAACTCCTTTCTTTTCTCCTGCCTGTACTCCCTGTCCAAGATGTAGCTGGAAGTAGCAAGTTTGATTTTGTAATTTTACAAGAAAGCAAAATGGTATTCTGGAAAAGATTTGGGCTGATGAGTAAGGTCAGTCACCTTAACTCCAACCCTTGTCCTGATATTTGCTGGCTATGTGAGAGTGGGGCAGGGAGCTTGTCAGATGGGCCTTCTTGAGGAAGCAGATGACTCAGTGAGAGTATAATGTGTCAGAGCCTGAGATCAGAAGCCCACCCTGTGTGAACCCAAATGGGTTGTAGTTTTAGTGTGTTTTGGGCTTGGTCCCTTTTTGCTTCTTCAAATGTTCTGTAAAGTCTCTTGGAAGAGACCAGTCTGTCTGGGGTACTGTCCAGACTTGGGTTGGAAATTTAAGAGGAGCCAGCCACCCTTGTGGAGCCATCAGTATAATATATGGCTAGAGTGCTGGCTTCTAGGTGCAGCTCTTTCTCTATCTTCAGGTATCTCTTCTCAGAACTGAGAAAGAAGAAAGAATTGTCCACTAGCTGAGTTTCAAAACTGTGTTGTTTTCAAAACTGGCCTTAAGTGAGTCAGACTCTTGATATTTGACATATATTGAATGCGTCAGTACATTTGGTATGACAGAGTTTATAAATAAATATATCATAACCTGGCCCTATAAGGACTTTTTATCAAACATTTACCAAGAACATTATACTTGTAAAAAGAATCTCAAAACCATTCACACCCATCATCACTACAGGGCTGACGAGGAATGTCAAGCATTAAGGTAAGTGGGATAAAGACTTTCCTCAACAGACCCAACAAGCCAGTGCCAGATCACAACTGTAACATAGAGATATACTCTTTCTGCCATTTACCTTAGCTTTAGCTTTCTCGTCTGGAAACAGCTGGTCTGTGTGACTCATTTAGGTGGAATTTTCTCCAAACATCATATTCTTCTTTGTATTATCTTCCAAAGATGAGAGAATAATTGAGTTCGATGTGAAACGGTACAGTAGTAGCCCTTTAAGGGAAGACAGCATGGGAAGGACAGTTTGCGGACTTTCTTTGAGGTGCAGAGTCAAGAGGGAACGGTGGAGGGGGTAAACTGAAGAGGAGAGGAAGCACTTGGCCTTTCAGAGAGCAAACCTCACTTAGCTTCGGAGAACACGTAGGCTTATCTGTGGCTTGTCTCAAGTCCATGTAAATTTTGTAGCTGCACAGGAAGCCTCCCTTCAGGGAAGGGAATGTCTGAAGGTTATTGCCATATTGTGGCCAAGGCGATAGGTAAAGAATTAACAAATGGGTTAACTTTCAGTCTACAGACAGTCCACCTAGAGACTGGTCCAACATCTAATATCAGGAGGAAAGGATTGAAAGCTACTTTACACTTGATACTTCTTGCATATGTCAAGATAACAATCTTAAAGCTGCCTGAAGTCAGTGCCAGCTTTTTTTTTCATTGATATTCATCTATAATTTATTCAATGATTAGTAGGTAAACTAAATTGTAAAAAAATATATTTTCATTTTCCCACATGGGAATAAAAAGAGCCATTTTCATTTAAATAAATGTTATCAAGGAACATTTCTTCTCTTTTTAAACCTGAATTGGCAAGAATTTTTTCATCACTGCTGTATTCATTCTAGTGAAGAACAATAGCCTCTCTGGGCCTCCAGTATGATTACTGGAGCAATCCAAAACAACCACTTATATTTTCTGAGTTGGTCACTGGTCTGAGAGCTTTTGGTAGATGGCATTTTCCACTATCACCACCCTCCACCGGCTTTATTGAAGTATAATAGACAATTAGTTGCTCGTATTTACATTGTACAATTCGATGAGTTTTCTTCTTCAATTATAATCGGCATATAATAATATATTAGTTTCAGTTGTACAGCATAGTGATTAGAGATCTATATAACTCATGAAGTGGTCACCCCACTAAATCAGGTACCCCTCTTCCCTCTTACATATTTTTACAACATTGTAGACTATTTTCCTTACTCTACACTTTATATCTCCATGACTATTTTGTATCTATCCACTTCTACTTCTTAATACCTTTGCCCTCTTTCACTGTCTCCTCCAATCCCTTCCCATCTAGTAGCCCTCAAAATATTCTCCGTATCTACAAGTTTGTTTCCATTTTTTTGTTGTTGTTTGTTTTGTTCTTCAGATTCCACATGTATGTGAAATCATGTGCTATTTGTCTTTTTATATCTGACTAACTTCATTCGGCACAATACCCTCTAGGTCCATCAAGGCAATATCTTTTTCCATTCCCTTCCTTTTAGTCCATGTGTATCTTTTAATATGAAGTGAGTCTCTTATAGGCAACATATGTAGGAGTCTTGTTTTCTTATCCATTCAGCTACCCTACCTTTTGATTGGAGCACTTAATTTTTTTCCATTTGAGGTACTTGTTGATAGGTATATAGGTATTACCATTCTTTATTCATGTTTTTGATACATGTTTTTTCTTCTTAAAGAAGTCTCTCCAACATTTGCTGTATTACTGGCTTGGTGTTGATAAATTCCTTTAATTTATTTTTGTCTGGGAAGCTCTTTATCTGTCCTTTGACCGTAAATGATAGCTTTGCTGTATAAAGTATTCTTGGCTGTAGATCCTGGGCTTTCATCATGTTGAATATTTTGTGTCAAGCCCTTCTGTCTTGTATAATTTCTTTTGAGAAATCAACATCCAGTCTTATGGGCGCTCCCTTGTACATAACTAGCAGCTTTTTATTTTGCTGCTTTTTAAGATTATCTCTTTGTATTTAACCTTTGGCATTTTAATTATAATGTGTCTTGGTGTAGGCCTTTTGGGGTTCATCTTTTTTGGTACCCTCTGATCTTCCTTGGATTGTATGTCTATTTCCTTCACAGATTAGGGAAGTTTTCCATCACTATTTCTTCAAATATATATTCAACTTCTTGTTCCTCTTCAGGCACCCCTATGACCCAGATGATTTTAAATTTAATTTTGTCCCATAGGCTCCTTAAATTATTATTATAGTCTTGGCTTCTTTATTCTTGCCATTCTGATTGAGTGTCCTTGGCTTCTCATTGAGTTCATCTACTCTTCCTCTAAATTCATTGAGCATCTTTATAACCAGAAACTTGAACTCTGCATCTGTTAGATTGCTCGACTCCATTATTGCTGGATCTCTTGTTCTAGTCTCTCATATGGCTTCTGCTTTTTTTTCTTCCCATTTTGGCTGCCTTTCTGTGTCTGTTTCTATGTACTAAGTAAAGTTTCCAAGACTCCCAGTCTTATTAATGTGGTTTTGTGTACTAGGTTTAGCACAGTAGCACAGTCCTGAGAGGGGTTCAGCTGCAGGCCAAGTTTAGCACCAGCTTGTGCCCCTCCAGGGCCACCTGTTAAGATTCAGTAAGCAATCCACAGATGCTATGCTTATGGTTGCCTCAAGAGGCCACACCAGAAACTGAGGCCAGCTGCCACCAGTGTGTGTCTTGGAGTTGGCTCAGCAAGGAGCACCGGACTGGCTGAGTATACACCTGGATGTGGCTTAGGTGGGGCCGCAAGTTGGAGGAGGCAGAGTTTCAGCGAATCCTCCGGGCAGAGTGACCTCTGTTATCCAGCTTGATGACATCTTGGCTACGGCGATGTTGTGTCCGCAGATTGGGAGTGGGGAGGGCTCAACAGAGGAACAATGGATACCGCCAGCACCTCTGCCCAGGAAAAAGGCTTGCTTCCGGCCCTCACTCCAACAACTCAGTGTTCCCTTGTAAGTCTCTGGTGTCGTCTGAGCAGCCTACCCAACACTGGTGCCCAAAGGAAGCAAGTCCATCACCGCAAAAGTTCGTTCAGGGACACGGCCCCTTTAAGAGGCCTCTGCAGCTGCTGGCTGCCGCTTCCCTAGCCTGTATCCCTCTCAGCTGCTCAGGACCAGGCAGCCTCCTTCTTTACCCTCTCCTGCCTTCTACCATTGCAGATCGATTAACTATTTCTCTCTCTAGTTGTGGTGTTTCTGTTCATCTAGATCCCAGGCGACTTTGCTTGTTGTTTGCTCCGTGTTTCCGTTCCAACTTTGATGAGGTCGCAAAAAGGATGAACAAAGCCTCTATCATCTATACCATCTTTAGGCAGATGGCATTTTTGTTCCCAATTCTTCACACCTCCCTATAGCCACACCTTTTGCCATGTGACTTTTCAGTGCTTCCCTTCTCCATTGATATTGGAATTGGCAATGTGATCGCTGTGGCCCATGAGATATTGGCAGATGTGATGCCAACAAACACTTAAAATGGGCTTATGCTATTGGGCTTGCCCTCTCATGTGGTGACTGCTGCACCTTTATCCAGGCCTCAGAATGAAAACACCTTGAGCAGACCTAAGTGTCCCTCTATATCTAAGATTTAAGAGTAGCTGAATCTGCAGCTTAAAGTAGACTTGCCCAACAGAGCCTAGCTTGCCTCTACTAAAACACAGAAACATGCAAATTCATACATGCAAGATTAAATGGTTATTTTGTTTGCCATTTAGTTTCAAGATGTGTTGTATTAGCCGAATGCCCCAGAACTTTATAAGCATTTTTTCATTTCACTCAATAATGCTATATATGGATACTACTATTATTCTCATTTTATATATGTAGAAACTGATTCTTAGAAAGATTAATTAATTTTCCCAGACTCATATTGCTGAGAAAGGTCAGAATGGAAGTTCAAACATAGGTGTATGGGATTCTTAGGCTTGCGCTATTAGCAACTATCTTTTTCTTTGTAGAGAGTAAACCTACAGGATATGTATAGGACAAGGGGAGACCAAATAGCTTTTTTATTTCTGTACAACTTAAACATCATCCAGCTGACTTCCTGATTTTGCATCACTGAACAATTTGAGACCTTGAGATTTCGAACTTCTCTTCCCTATTATCTTCAGCAGATAGATCCTTTTCTTAAGAAAACTAGAGCTTAGAGTGCCCATTGACTTTTCAAAGTTTGGGGAAATTCCCTGGTGATATATTTGCTTACAGAACATTAGCCATTTACTTACCAAGAGATGCAGGGGGCGAGAAGTTTATACCCTCTGTGGCAATTGAAGGTCTATAGGAAGTGATGACAAAGAAACTCTGAAACCTTAATCCAAATCAGTGGAAAACCATGATTTGTTTTACAATATATCTGTTTCACTATAATTTTCTAGGAACATTGGCATATGTAAAACTACTTTGCTTTACTTTTAGTGGCTCAGAATGTGGGTTTTAGAAACAGATGACTGGATTCAGTAACTAACTGACTTTGGGCAAGTTGCTTAACCTTTTGTCTCTCAGTTCTTTCACCTATAAAATGTAGATAATAATACTACCTCCTCTAGGGTGGTATGTGGATAAAATGAGATAATGCATATAAAGTACGTACTTAACACAGTATCTGGCTTTAAGATGTTTTTGGCTATAAATGACAGAGATCCTGAGACAAAATGGCTTAGACAATTTAAAAATGTATTATGTCACACAAAGGAAGAGAGCTCCTGAGCTCTGGTCCTGATTTATCAGCATTCTCTTGATTTGGCTTTCCTTAGGCTGGCCCCCATGGAAGCAAGATAGTTGCTGGCAACAACAGCAGCGTGATCGCTTGTCGGTGGCCATTGGAAGAGAAAGAGCAAACCACTCTCAAATATGGAAAGAAATGACTTCCTTTCAATTTAATTGGGTCAACCTAGGTTACTGTCCTCCCCCTGAACCAATAATTTTCAGAGGAACACCCCATGACAGCTGGATTTAGCTTGGGTCTGTGAACCAATTAGAGAGAAAGAGAAATGGATTACAGTGACTGATTCACATGAGTCAGGATTCATCTTTGTTGCTGGAGATAGGGATCGCCTTCCCCTAAGTTATATGGTTTGAGTGGGGAAGGGATGCTTACTTAAATAAGATCAATGTCTTGGTAGAAAAGAGGAAGGGGAATAGATTGGGTGCAGGCATTCAACAGTGGTGACCACAGCCAGCAGAAGTAGCTGCTCAATAATTGCCAGCTTTGCTATTCTGCTTTTACAACCATAGCGTTATTTTTTAACAGTCACTTGTGGTGTTTTATGATAAGGCAACTAATATCTGGCTTATAGCCATTTCCTAAAAGACAAAATTGGGAACTTTGGGATGACAAATGATTTGCATCGAAAGCTCATTTTGCTTCTTCTTTTTGAAAATTAATCTACCTGGAAAAAAAACTCCAAGGACCTATGAAGAATTGGAAAGTTTAAACTCTATTCTTCATGTCATTGTCACCTTGAAAATGCAAAGTTGATAATACACAGCAACTTTTTCCTCCTTGGCCCAAGTAATATTTTCCTTCAAAAATATAATACTTCAACAGTTTTGTGCAAAACCTTGGCACTCTGTGGTGAACATCTATTGTTCTTGCCTACTCATCTATTTTTTCTCTTCTCTACCTAACAGAACTTCTATTTCCTATGAGCATCCCTTCTGTACTGTATTATTTAGATGAAGCTGACCTCATCTTCTCTCTCTCTCTCTCTCTCTCTCTCTCTCTCTCTCTCTCTCTCTCTCTGTCACACACACACGTGCGCACGTGCACACACACACACACGCACACACACACACACACCAAGTTGACCAATTAGAAAACATCATCCCTTCCTTAGAAGATGAGTTTCGGAATAGATACATGATTCAAGCCCAGCCAATCATCCACTCTTTCTCCGAAAAATTTAAATCTTGAGTTGAATAAACAAGTATCAAAGAAGCCACAGCTAAATCTTTATATGACCTGTGCCTGGAAAATACACTTTATGCATTCCTTTTATTTATGTCCACAGCTGACATGGTTTTCATTGGCCACTAGTTCTGATTGTCTTGATTATTTAGCTCTGTGAGCTTCCCAGAATTTCTCTAATAAAAATTGATATGTATTGAATCATGTCTTCTCAAAATTCATATTTTAAAGTTCTAATCCCCAATATGACTGTATTTGGAGATAGGGCTTTTAGGAGGTAATTAACGTGAAATGATTTCATATGGGTGGAGTCCTAATCAAATAAAACTGATGGCCTTGTAAGTAGAAGAGAAGGAGAGATCTCTCTCTCTCTCCACGCAATACACTGAGGAAAGACCATTTGAGCACACTGTGAGAAGGTGCCCCTTTGCAAGGCAGGAAAGAGTTCTCACCAGAACCGACCACAGACTTCTAGCCTCCACAACTGTGAGAAAGAAATTTCTGTTGTTTAATCCACCCAGTCTATGGTATTTTATTATGGAAGCCTGAGAAAACTAAGACAAATACCATTTTTCTTCTTAAGTGTCAATGTCTATTACTTGTCAACCAAATAGTCCTCATTTTGAAGTGGCAAAGCAGCTGGTTAAATTATCCCTGCACCCTACCCCGGCAATCTTCAGATATAGATGATATTCTAATCTACACAAACTACTGGGTTTAGTAGAAAATAATCAGGATATTGTTGTGTGGGGGCTAACTCTTGTAACTTTCCCCAAGATTCTGAAAGAAAGCTTATTACATCTGGAAGCCAAAAAAGAGTAGCATGTATCTGCTAAGAGATACTCTGCCTAATGTGGCCAGCAACACCAAATGACTGAGAAACATGATCCAGAGCCTTAGTAGAACTGAAAAGGCCCTATTTTGTGCCCCAAGCTAAAGTTAGAGCTTACTAAAGCAAGGAGGAGGGAAGCACAGTGGGGGATAAAATTGATTCCAGAAAGAGATCTGTAGAAAATTGGAAATCCTTGGCTCCTTCCAAATATCTCCAGATGAGTACTCTTTGCCTGACAAAGGTAATAATTATCCTGATTGTAATGAGTCATTCGCTCAAATTGAATGGGAGCTTTGAACTTGGAAGCAAGGGGCAGATTAACTGGGCTTCACAACAAGCCTGTTGTTTTTATTACCCAAATGCGGAGGCCCAAATGGAAGCTGTTAAACTAAGAATGAGGGGTTACCTGCTGCACACTGAGACCAATAATGAAAAATAAAAGACATCACAAGACTAGGGTACCTGTTCAAGCACTGTAACTCAACAAGAACTTCAGCTTTGATTAGAGCCATTCCCAAATTGTGTGGTAGTGCCCACTCAAGTATTATTTTGGAGGAGGATGGAGGGGCTATATATATAAACAATTTAATTTTTTTTAATGTGCTACAAAATTCATGGTATAGTATGATTAATCAATGAAGATTTAGAATGATGGATATAGAAAAGGTTCCTACATATTTGTTTACTGTACAATCAGTGTAAAGATTTTTCATAGTGTCCTGGCCCCATCTCTTCCTGTTTCAGGTCCAGGAACTGTTCTTTGTGTTCTTTATTGCCAAATGTATCATTCCTGGATAATTTCTTATCTCTCACTACAAGAAAAAGGTAGCAATGCCATGGTTCTTTGGAACTTATTTGTATTAAAATTATATAGATCTTCTTGCCTCTTTAGTTACCTCATGCCACTTATTTCATTTGTTTAAAGCTGGTTATATTACCCAGGATGCTGCATCATCCATAGTGCCAACCATGAACATTGGCTTCAAACGACTCTCTCAAAGGTCATTACTGTGTTTCATTGATGATTATCACAAATGCAAGTCTTAGTGAATGTGCAAGAAAATGCAAATGTTAATTCATTGTCTGGTTATGTCAAATGTACTGTTTGGAATTTTATAATGTAAACATAGAACAATACATTTTCCACCTATATCTTCCCTTGATCTCTTTAGGCTGTCAACATTGCATTTCTAGAGTGTAATCTCTTTTGATGTTGACCTCACCTCTGCTTTTTATACATCACTACCAGTGGGGAGGATAAGTGAGGAGCCTGTGGGCAGATAGAAAAGAGCAGTTTCACTTGTGCTTGGAATGCCCATTCTTTGTCTTGTATGGCTTGAGACCATCCCAGGAGAGCACACTGTTGCATTGATTGGAGGCAAGAGAGGAATCTGAGAAAGAGGTGGGTGTCCACTCTGGATACCAAATGTAGGAGGTACACAGAACAAGGATGCTGTAGACTGGAGATGACAAGCTGGCACTCATAGCTCAAGCCCAAAGGTCAAGAGTGAATTGTTGGTAGCCCAGAGTCTTGAACTCACCTGAGTCCTATGAAAATGAGAGACACACAAAATCGATGTGTCAGCACCATGCTGGCAGCCTAGTCTCTGAGATCTTGCAAGAGAAATAGTGTGATGGCCTGCAGAAAAGATCTGCTCACCAGACTGCCCTTCTGGAACCAGGCCTGGGACGATGTTGCAGGCTAGAGCCCCAGAGTTCCTCAGAGCATCTCACCAACCTCTATCAGAGAGTTGGGAGGAATGTAGATGGTTGGGGAATGCCCCAAAAGGCACAAACAGAGACCAAGGCCCATATAAGTTTTGGTCTGGGCTCAGGGACTTTCATCCAGGCAGATGGTGTTGCCAGCTCTCAGGGTAGGCCCCAATCACTGGAATATAAAAAAATGTTGAAGTAGGTGTTTCCAGTGACCAGAACCCATGCAGAACCAGGCTGGTGAGCTGTGAGGCAGTACCAAGATAGTATTCTGGGCCACTTCAGGAATTGGATGGGTATTTAGAAAATTTCAAATAAGGCACTCCAAAGCTGTGGCCCCTGGAGGCATTAAGATCAAAACAGGGGTACTGCTTGCCCAAGTCTAAGGCCCACACTGGCATTGATCACTAACCAGTTGTCTCTGAGAAATCCAATAGTTGGTCACTAATTAAGATTTTTAATGCTATTGCATTGCTAAAGTACCCCCAAGTTTGGGAAATAGGGGTCTATGATTGTTCAGTTCCTAGGCAATCACAGGTTCCTATAACTGACAGGCTCCGAGATGCTAAATGAGTGTGTCTTCTAGAACAGATTGTTTATTATGAAAGGCTATGGAAGACAATGGTCAAAAGAAGTTCTCTCAGAGATCACATCTCTGACTGGGCCATGTTCTCACTCCACAGAGCATGAAATCTTGCTGCCCACCTCCAAAAGGATATCTAACATAGGCTATTGTCTTTGGATATCATTTCTTCTTCCCCTCTTCTCAAAGGGAAGGAGCTTTTATTGTGGTTTTCTTGTTTTCCTTCATGACTGCATATCGGGTATATTGTAAGTGGTTACATTTACCATTTAGATGTGGAGTCCTTACCCTGAGGTCTGTAAATAATTTAAAAGGTTTGTGAACTTGAATGGGAAAAATTCATGTTCATTTTCACTACTATCTAACTAAAATTTAGCTTTTTCTTCTAACATCATTGCAGGCAAAAGGTCATAATGGTATTAGCAATATTTGCCACCAATGAATCACAGATATTTTGGTATCATAAGAGAGTTGTAGTATACATCTCAAAATGTCATTCATGGACCTCACTTTTGAAATTGTGGTAGTTATTGGACCTACCACTACATATTTCTATTTAATACATTAATAAAGAAATATATATATTTCTATATCATAAATTTGTTTTATAATGTTTTGCTAAATATATCTTAAACATAATTTTATTTTCTTCAGTTAAATACATGATCCTGAAAAGGAGTTAATAGGGTTCACCAGAGTGCCAGAGGAGTCTATCATATAAGAAATGTAAGAAACATTGATTCAGATGGACATGACTAGCTTATGAAGAGTTATATTAAGACCCATCTCAGTGAACAGAAATCCATGACTTGGAGTTGAAATGAGTATCCAGAAAAATCTTTGGTTTCTCTCTCTCTTGGTGATGGGGATAAATAAGATGTTTATTGTTTGTGGGACTGATACATTAAATGGCATAAGGACATTTTTGAAATAATGTGTGACATTTTTGAAATAATGTGTGGGCTGCCAAGGGGTGGAGTGTAGTGGGTATACGTTAGTCCTACTTCCCAAAACTATTTTCCTCTTTCTACTGGAATGGAATCTTCTTTTCCTTTGGGGAACTAAGGTTTATTTGTGTCTAAAACCACCCCATCCCTCCCTTCAAACCCCTGTCCCAGGAGTGGACATGTGAGCTGGGCTTGCCTAGTCAGAGCATTTCATCCTCTTGGCCAAAGTGATTGATTCAGAGCAGGACATGTGCCACAAAACAGACCCATCAGAATCTTCCTTGAGATATTTCTGCTGAAAAAATGTGGGGCCAGAGAGAGAGAGAAGGAAGGAAGGAAGGAAGGAAGGAAGGTGTCTGCGTTTTTTCTCAGCAAGCATTGAGAATAATTGAGAATTGGACTTCTATATAATTAGTAGTAAGATGTCTTATTGTTTCTGTTTTTTATATATGAAGAAATAAAGCCACAGAAATTATATAATCCACCCATTGTCAAACAAATAGAAAGTGACAAAGCCAGGATTTTATCTATTTTATTCTTAAGCCCATATTTTATTTGAACTCAACTGGGATAACGAGACAAAAAAAAAATTATTTAATCCTTGGGCTCCCCAAACTTACGCGGTGTTTGGCCTGGTGGATGGGAGATGGATGGATAGAGAACAGCAAGAAATCCTCTTGCTCAAGGATTCCTTTACCATCTAAACTCTCTTCTTCCCTTCTGACTTTCTCTACCAGCTTAATGCTGGAAGGCCTAATCTTACAATATCATGATGTCGTATGTCTAAGGGCTTTGAAAGTCTAGGCTCTGTGACCTTTATGGCCATCCTTTTAAAAATTAAAGTTATTTTCTCCAGTTATTTGCTCTGTCATTTCTGCTTTAAGCCAATAAATGATGCTGGATAAAATGGAGGATTCCCTTGGAAATCTGGAGACTTCTTTATTTTTTTCATTCTTTGTTCATTCCTTCCTTCCTGCCTTCCCTCCCTCTTTTCCTCACTATCCTTTTCTCCTCCCTTCCCCTCTTCCTTCCTTCCTTCCTTCCTTCCTTCCTTCTTGCTTCTATTTCAAGCTGTGAACTTATTTTTTCATTATGTTTTATCAGATATTTCTATGTGTTTGCAGTGGGAGTGTGGTGAGCACAGTCCTTGTTAGTTCAGTCTGCCAAGTTATTAAAACATCACATATCTTTCCCACCCTAACCGCCCACCAGGTTCTTGATGATTTCCTTCCTTCCTTCCTTCCTTCCTTCCTTCTTGCTTCTATTTCAAGCTGTGAACTTATTTTTTCATTATGTTTTATCAGATATTTCTATGTGTTTGCAGTGGGAGTGTGGTGAGCACAGTCCTTGTTAGTTCAGTCTGCCAAGTTATTAAAACATCACATATCTTTCCCACCCTAACCGCCCACCAGGTTCTTGATGATTCACTCAGATGGCCTTTGTTCTGACTTTCAGAAAACCTAAATTGTGGGGGTTACAGATATGATATTGGGGTACCTTTGGAGAAGAAAGATTGCTCTGACCTGGAACTGCCTGGGGATAGATTCTGGTCCGGAGATGGCGAGTGTGGTCCTGTCCCTTATCCGATAGGCATTGTATATATCAGATCAATCCTAGCTGTTATAAGGATCTCTAATTAATACATGTGCTGATTTGTTCTTCTCTGCTGAGGACCTCAGATTAATGATTACTGGGTACCACATATGTTATCTTTTATGTATCTTCAATAAAAATAACAATGGTTACAATTTACACTAGCCTTACTGTGTTCAGGAGCCCTGTGCTAAGCCCTTTAAATTCATTATTTTATCTACCCTCCCACCACCCGATGAGGCAACTCTTAAGCATTATTTCTCTCATGCATAAAGGAAAGAATTGAGGCTGAAAGAATTTCAGTAAATTTCTCAAGGTCACACTGCTAGAAAGAAGTAAGGCAGGTTTCACACCAAGGCTTGTTTGATTTCATAGCACTTAACTACTTGCTATCGTGCTGTTATGTTTTAATGTTAAGGGGAAGTGAGAAATTTAATAATAGAACTTGGGTAAGGTGGCAATAAAAAAAAGGTAGCGTTGTTGAATCACTCTTAAAACTACCCTTCTTTCAATCCCCCTGCCTTTTTATTCCAGAGGTGCTTGGAATACTGATGGGGCTGAATGAGTAAGAGGGTTATGACTGAGAAAGCAGCAGACTCTTGATTCCAAGGCTGGACTAGCAAAGTAGGAGGTGCTATTCTTGCCTCAATATCCACCAAGTAACTATCGGAGAGCTTTAAGGTAGTGGTATGAAGGGTGAGTGGGGGGAAGGGATAGAGTGAGATGGGCTGGG